>NW_019272037.1:3442621-3530783 GCF_002738345.1 Cucurbita maxima
TCGTCGGTCATGACGAAGATATGGGCCGAGCCCATGAGAGAAGCTGGGCCTGTAGTGGCGGCAGCCCAAACAGCCCGGTAAGTCGTAGGCATCGACGAAGATATGGGCCGAGTCCGTGAGTGAAGTTGGGCCTCAAGTGGCGGCAGCCCAAACAGACTGGAAAGTCGTCGGTTATGACGAAGATATGGGCTGAGCCCATGAGAGAAGCTGGGCCTGGAGTGGCGGCAGCCCAAAATCCCGGTAAGTCGTCCGCCTTGACGAAGATATGGGCTGAGCCCATGAGAGGTTTCGGCCCTTATGGGGCGGCAACCCAAATTGCCCAGGAAGTCGTCGGCCTTGACGAAGATATGGGCCGAGCCCATGGAAGGTTTTGGGCCTAAAGTGGCGTCAGCCCAAACAGCACGGGAAGTCGTCGTCCTTGACGAAGATATGGGCCGAGCCCATGAGAGAACTGTAGACGGTCTCCCTTTGTGAATGTGGGCTTTCATATCGGTCCTGATTGTGTGCTTCATATTGTGTCTGTAGTGGCGGCCATCCCGAACAGCCCGTAAGTCGTAGGCCTTGACGGAATTTATTGGCGGAGCCCTCGAGAGAAGTTGGGCCTGTAGTGGCGGCAGCCCAAACAACCCGGTATGTCTTGAGGGAGATATGGGCCGAGCCGATGAGATAGGTGTAGACGGTCTGATCGAAGTTGTGGCCTTGATGTTGGGCTTGTTGTGCCTGCAGTGACGGCATCCGAAACAGCCCAGTTGTGGGCTTGTTGTGGTGGCATCCCAAACAGTCCATTAAGTCATAGGCCTTGGCGAAGAGATGGGTCGAGCCCATGAGATAATGTAGACGGTCTCCCCCATTCAAAATACCCCTTAGGGTTAATTTTGACTTTTCGTTTATATTTTTTTGGATCCCGAGAAATTTCTAAACATTTTCGCATCTTTCTTTTCTTTTTTTTTTTTTTTGGCATCTTGAAATTCAATCTCTAAGATATTCAATAAAATTCCTCCAAATAAAATGAAAATTAAAAAAAAAAAAAAAAGTTGAACTTAAGAGTAAAAATGGTATTCTAGTTATCAATTTGAATATAGCGGAATGTATAAGACAAATAGATTAAGTGAATTTGTGTAATAAAATTAAACTCCCCAGTTTCTTAGATAGAGAGCTTTGAGCTTTTAAGGTAAAAAATTTCCCTCATTTAAGGTTAAACCAAACCTTCCAACAGAGATGGCCAAATCTTCAGCAGAGGTTGTAAGGAATCCGGCATGAATTTCCGAGCAAACAGAAAGCATAGGGAGACGGTGTCGTTTCCATTATAAGTACAATTAAAACCGAACCGCACCTTGCTCAAAAGCTCGACCGAGATTTCCCGCCTCCCAAATCTGCCGGGATGCGGACCATTTTTCGACCAATCAACCCAAGTAACGGTTCTGTTGGAGTTCCGGTCCGGCAAAACAATATTAACCAACGTAGGAATATAATGCTCGTCCATGTAACACGGCGGCCCGCAATGGTTCCGGAAAACAGGGTAATATGTTTTGTCGGAGATTATCTCGCTGGCCACCGTTCGATCGACTTCAAACCATTGGGATCCTTTTCGCCAGTCCGCGATCGCCACAGTCGGAAACATTTGAGGGTTGTAACGACCGCGGCCAATTTTTCGGGGATCGTCGTAGGAGGAAACAAAGGTGTGCTCGGAATTGAGGAGGTAGTTGTAGACAGTAGTGAAGTTGTAGAGAGGGATGCAGGTTTCAGACAGTAGGATGAATCTTTCATTAGAGAAGTCGAGAAGGGCGTTGGCTAGAAGGCGGCGCTCGGCGTCGATCATGGAGGGTCTGCCCCATTGCACCGGCTGTTCATTCAAAGTGGAAAATTTCAGAAACGTGTTCAAGAATATAAAGCAAAACAGGCATCACTTAAATTGAAAAGAAAAACTGAGAAATGAGAAAAGAAAGTACAATCACCTGGCTTGGGATTCTTCTTCCATAGAAGACAGAGCCAGGAGGCAGAGAAGAAGAAACATTGTAGGACGGATGGGTGTGCACATAAATTGAAAACAACCTTTCATGGCCTTTGAAGAACATTTCCCACAAAGGAGCTAAAGGCAACGGCCCCTTTATCAGAAACATGAAAGCCACTTTTGGCACACGTTCATATGGGAATTCTTTGATCAGTGGAACCATGGATGCTCTCCAGAAGACTTCATCATCTGTCATTCTGTGCATCAGAGGTGGCTCTACATTTGGGTCGAAAAACTCAGGAGACGGCAATGGTACTGGCGGCAACAATGGCGACGGTGGTTGAGATGGAGGGGGTGACGAGGGAGGTTGTTGTGGTTTGAGAAACAAGAGGGTTGATGGTGAAGATGGAAAGGAAAAGATATTAAATGAGGAGAAGCTGTTGAGGTTCAAACCAATGGCCATTCCAATGGAGAAGCCAATAAGTAAGAAGAGAAAACGGAAGATTTGAGAAAACTGAGATGGAGAACTGGGGTGCAGCTTGGAGGGTAATGGAGAATACTTGAGCTGATCATTAGCCATTTGGGTTTTGGCTTCTGACTGCTCAGACTCAGAAGGTGACAGAAGAGGAAGATGAGGAACATGAAGAACATGAAGAAGATGAAGAAAGTTGGATTAATGAAGAAGTTGCTTGAAGCGAAAGTTAGTAAACTATCATGTGCTCTTCTCTGCAAAAGTCTTCTTTTTTGGCTTTGCTCCAAGAAGGGCCATAAAACAAGCATGCATAAAATGCCCCAAACCTAGGATAAACTATTGCATGAAAGAGAGGGGAAACTGAATTTATCAAGAAGAAACTATGTAGCTAACCGTTTTATATTATTTGATATATGAGAGAGAAATCACAAATGATAGTGTGAGATCCCACATCGATTGGGGAGGAGAACGAAACATTCTTTATAAGAGTGAAATCCTCTCCCTAGCTGACGCGTTTTAAAAACCTTGAGGGGAAGCTCGAAAGGGAAAGTCAGGACAATATCTGCTAGCAGTGGGAAACAAATTATTGGTACGAGGAAGCTCGAAACTTTGATTACAACTCTCAAAAGTCAAAAGTCTTCCTTCCCATTGGATTTCCCATTTCCAAGTGGTTGACTTTAGACGTTTCACTTACACTCTTCCATCATTTTAAGGATTCCCCATGTTCTTTCTTTTGCTTTCTTAGCAGCTCTCAACTCAGGAAACAAATTATTTTCTCTTTCGGTGTCTTTCATAGTACTCAAGGTAGAACAGACAACATATTTGTAGTATGAATCCCTTTCTTTGTATGTTTAAAGTTATCAAAAAAATGCTTCATATTAATACCAGAAACCAGATAATCCCAAGTGAATCCAAAAGCACCCCCAAACATACACCAAAAAAATGAACAATTTTTTACAGCAGGACTAACCATGGCTCACGAGAATTCGGAAATCAAACCAGTCATCGATGTCGGAATGTTCTGTTGCTATAAAAGGAAATCGGGTATAACTGTCTGTGAAGCCACAGGAAATGAAGCATCTCCACTTTGTTTAGCTTTATGCCTACTGTGTTGCTGACTACTCATTCGCTTGCCTTTCTTATGAACTTGATCTTTTTTCTCACTTCTCTTTTCATGACTTGATTGTTTGCCTTCTTTTCCATGACGTCGATGCGTTCTTCTCGAACTTGTATCTACCGTATTGGATTGCTCTTCAACATCACCCAAGTTTTCTTTTGATTCAGAAGGATTATCAGCATTCTGTTTCTCCTTTCCTTTTCTCCTGCTAGAGGGTTTGGAAGATTGGTTTGTCTGTGAGGAAGTAGGCATTACATCACTACCCACAAGAACATTGCGTATTGCATCGGAAAGCTGTTCATCCTTCGACTGAGGCTTCTTCCTCATAACCGGCAATTCATCTCCTTCATCCAATCTCACTACCACAGGCCTAGGCTTGGCTGAAGTAGACTTTTTCTTTAATGCGAGTGACCGTTCTGCAAGCTTTACAAGGTGGGCTGCGTCGTCATCCAGATGATCTTGTAACTTGAGTTCGTTGGCCGGTGGATAATCGTTAGAGGCATCATCAGTCTTATCTGATGGAAGATAATACAGTCCATGCCGCTTACGATGTTCGGAGAGAAGAGATGTGGTTGCGTTTGATGGTTCAGACACTTGCTGGCTTTGTTGAGATAATAGAGATGAATCAAGCCTTTCCTCGTAGAGAGAACTTCCAAAAGAAAAGGAGCTTTCTGGTAGCTGAGTGTCACTACATATCATTTCCAAGTCATCAAGATTCTCCTTGAATATCAATCCTTCAGGAATTGGAACTCTTTCTTGAGCATTTACTGAGATGGGGCCAAAGTCATCGGAGAAAGCATCAAGAATCAGTTCAACTATTTTGGAGATTTCAGCAAGTTCCATTTCTGAACTCCCATCCTTTTGATTTAAACCATCAGGAATCTGTATTCTAATTAGCTCAATAAAATTGAGCAAGTTTCTAGACCTCTCAAGCAATTCGACATCATGGCTCCATGTTAAAGGCCCCAAAGAAAACTGAATAAAATTCAACAACTCAGCTATCGATCCAATAGACGAACCATTATCCTCCAATGATGCAGACGTACAAGTCTGGACACGAGACAGTGTCTCCCTTGAGTTGAACTCTTCGACCTGTTCATGAAGATTAGAAGCATCTTGGCATTCCCTGGCAGAGATCGATTCTGAATCATTCTCTATCAAAGTATCAACATACGAAGAGGACTCAACGTATTGCTCTTGAATGTAAGAATTTAAACAAAAAACCAACACTTTAAACGCTGACTGAACATAAACTGCTCTAACTGACAGTGGCAAGAGATTACAGCGAGGTTGTAACAATGCCTCTAGGAGCTCGAATGGCTTGCCTGAAAACTGCACGTATTCGCCTGACACCCAAGCAGCAGCTGACAGTATCCTATGCATGAAAGGATTACCGAGTAACGCTGGATCAATCAGCAGATCACGGCCAACCATGACAAGAGTAGGCCTTGCATCCTTCACCCTCATACCAATATCTATAAGCTGAGTTTCAATTTCCCCTCCCTTTTGGCAATGTGGGATCCTCGACATTTCTCCAAGAAGCGACACATACCAATCAAAGTCAATAACAATTTCATACACATTTTCACCACATGTAGCTAATATGGACCCAAGAATTTCATTACAAAACTCAGGATCAGATTTAATCGCGATGTTCACCAAAACTCTGCAAATTTCAGCTACATTATTATCATAAACCATAGCCATCACAAGCCGCAAGGACTCAAGTTTAACATTTGGATCCACATCACTTAGAGACTTAATTACAACCTCTTTATTTTCCAAAACAGCCCACGAGTGTTTTGGCACAAGGATTGAAAGAGCATGCAATCCAAGATACTTTAGATTCGGATCGTCGTCAACCAAAAATTCTCGAGTTCTCTCAACAGCAAGTTTAACTGCTGATTCAAAGTCAGACAAGCTAGTCACTACAGTCCTAATGCACTCAAACATCAAGGATTTAGCATCTGTTCTTCTCATATGCTCAGTTATAGGTTCAACAATTTTCCTAGCCAGTCTAGGCTCCAATGGAGCAAGATTTTTAAATATCTTCAAGACCTTAATGAGCACCCAATTGTTCTTGCTATCGGCCAAAATCCTATAAAATTCGGGTGCCAAAGGAAGGTAAGATCTAGGGTCCTGGGAAGTAAGCTCGCAAAAGACCCCAACAACAGCAGACAAAATCCGGGGATCCGAACTATCTAAATTCTCAACCAAACGCTTAAAACACACCCTAACAGCATCTGGGAATTTACCAAAAACCCTCAAAACCACACTAATTGCCTTCTTTCTAACGAAGGGCTTAGTACTCGACAACAATGTAAAAATCTCAGGGGTCAAGTCCCGAGCAAGATCGATAGTAGCAATTCTGGACAAACAATCAAGAGCAAGGCTGACCTCGAATTCGTTTGTGCTAGTTAAATCCTTCCGGAGCTGGTTGGTAATGAGGAGGAGAACTGGGGTGGCTTCGTGAAACGATTGGGAGGCAGCGAGGTACCCGATCTTCTTTTGGGCGAAGCGAGAGGCTGACATAACCTCGACGACATGAAAGGCAGCCCAATTCATATCGATACCGTGAAGGGAGCTGAGATAGGAGAGCTTTTGCAGAGCGGTGGACTTAGTTTGAGGGTCCGTAGATTTGATCTCGCGGCGAATCTCGTCCATGGCTTTGGAGATAAAAGCAGACTCTCCGAGGAGTTGGAGGCGGAGGGCTTTGATAAGGTCATCGAGAGTTCGCTGAAAGAGAGTCTCCATGAGAGAGGAACCCGCCATTGATAGAGACGAAACTGCTCACTGTAATGACTGCGGAGGCAATACCCAGATGAGAATTTGGCTAGAATTTCATGGTTGAAGAGCTGGTAATGAGCTGAAGAACCAGAGATCGGAGGAATGAATTAAATCGATTCCATTCAGTAGAGCTAGATAATTAGCAATGGGAAGTCGTGAATTTCGGGCAGAAAGAGGAAGAATTGAACAAATAATTCCAGGCTTTTCTGCAATAAAATCATGAAATCGGAAGGGACAAAGATCTGGATTTGGGTTTTCGAAGGTTTCTTTCACGTTCAAGTCCAACACAGATGACGGATTGGGTATGTGGGCTTCGCTCCAAAACTGGACTGGACCTGTGGGTCACTAGAGAAGCCAATTTTAAAAAATCTATAATAAATATTTCAATCCATGCCTACTTACGAACTGATTATGGTGCGATCATGACCTTATTGAAAAGCCCAGAGAAAATTTTAGAAAGAAATTTGAGTTCTACTAGTTTATAATTGAATCTGATTTCCAAAGTCCGATCACGTGATGTCGAAATCATGATACGTCACACAATTTTGATAAATAAAATTTTTGTCTCTTACTAACCCTAATTGCATAGTGAAATATTACAAATTCACTCTGAATATCTTATTGTTGATTAAATCCAAGTTTCTCCAACCAACAATTGAGATATGTTCAAGTAATCAAATTGAAAAAGGCTAAACTTTTAAGCATATCCTACAAGAAACACAAAAATACATTAATGGGAAGAGTTCAAGCATTTGGATGAAGAAGAGGCTTCAACTACTCCGAGCTTCTCAAGAACACATTAATGCTGTGAATTCATACATTTAAGCAACCCAAAATCTAAATACGTTTCTCGATTCCAGAATTGGTCATTTCCAAAAGAAATTCTTCTTCCAACTGCTAATACTGATGATTAGATTACCTTCAACTTTTCTTCTTGAAGCTGAATTCCTGCCCCTCCGGCCACCAACATGGCCGAGGAAATGTCATTCCACGGCGGGATACGACTTCCAATATGCTCATACTTGCCAATTCCTTGTCTTCTTCACCTTCCTCTTCTGCCAGAAGCTTTAAAATTTCCATAATAATGGATGGGAGCGTTGCATCAGTCTCCTCCGAATTCTTCGATCCATTCATTGTTGATGGCAGAACGCACCTCCATCGATCGCGATACATTGTTCCTTCGTAGTTGCACGGTTCATCGGGTTGGGAATTTTCGACTCTGTTCTCTGCAAATTTTTCCTTGTTCTTATTACAGTGAGTTTCTTCGCCATTGGAGACCTTTCCATCGTCTACCTTGCCGGATTCTACAGCGACGGTTGCCGATTCCTCAGCCATTTCGACATTGTGATCTACGAGTTTCGATCCTCCACCGGACTCGAGATCGACTGGTAATTTTTCTACTACGATTGGGACGGAAGAGTCTGTGCCCAAAGCTTCATTCGAAAAATTCAACCTTTTCGATGCCGATTCACGCTCTCCACCAGCATCAGACTCCGAAACCTTTCTCCTACGAACACCAATAATTTCGATTTCATCAATCTGTTGTGTCGATTGAACTTCCAAACGAAACCCTAGGTCATCGTTTTTCCCCAAATCAACTGCAGTGGCAACATCGCGCACACATCCGCCTTCAACAGCCGCCTCAGCACCGCCAGCGACCACCGCCGCATCTTGAAGAGAAGGATCATCTTCAGCCATGGGCCGCTGCCCTCCGGACTGTTCCGGTGGAGCCTGGTAAGCATTATGAGAGGTGATTTGCTCTCTCCGTTCCAAACTCTCCGGAAGAGAAGCCATGAAAAGACCAGTGGGCTGAAGAAGCTGATGGATTTGGGAGTAGGTAGAACAAGAGCCATCGACGGATTCGGGGTTGCCGGCGAAAGAGCAGCGACGTAAAATGTCCTCTTGGGAGTCAGAGAGGACGCAGAGTTTGGTGAGTGAATCAAAAGGATCGTCGCCATTACCATCCATGGCAAGAAGCGAATTAAAAACGAAACGGAATGAAACACGATTTTCCCCAAAAACTATCTCGAGTTTAAAGATTTACTGCAAAAAGATGAATAATTTCCAAAACTTGTTCTTAGGGTTTTAATTTTATCCATTTAACCAAATTAATAATTCTTCAAACCCAAATTTTTAAAAATAAAATTATATATTGATAGTTAACCTCCAATCTTTTAGTTCTTAAATATCAAATAATTCAATTTTTTTAATCAAATTAGCTATCAATTAGACAAAGAGGTGAATATCAATCCAAGCAATATATTTATATTGAGTTAATACATCAGCACAATCATAAATGAAAATTGCACAACCATACATCAAAATTGTAATTGTTAAGCTGTTACTAATAAATATTATCTATTTACGATTTTTAAAATACGTCTAATGACAAAGCAAGCCACGGATTGAACTGAAAAAGACAAGGAAACGATGAACAAATCATTTCTTACTCTTTCTATCTTTCCCACATCCAAGAATTGATCCCAAACCAAAGAACTTTGGAGGGACATTCAACACAGGGCCAATGCAATGATACTTGCCATAAGCCCCTCCTGGATTCCTGCACACCTGAGGCTTTAGATTTGTTGGATATTGATTCAACGACGACAGTGGCAGCGACGTTGACGACAACTTTCTGTTCGATGTCGAGTACTGTTTCTGAGAAATTTGCTTTTGTGAGTGTTTACACTTTTTGGACTTTGAATTTGGCACTGACCCAGTTGAGTTGCTGCGTGACAAAAGTGGGAGTGGACAAAGAGATGCTCTTTTACTTTCAAAGTTGAGGCTGCTACTTCTTTTGAATCCCCAAAAGGATTTGGACTCTGAACCTCTCTGTTCTAACTGACCTGATGAAGTTGAATTCACCACCAATGTCTGCTTTGAATTCTCTGTGGGAGGAAGAGGAGGTAGTGACGCTGTGAGTGGAGGCTCAAAAGGATGAGATTGTTTATGAGATTCAATTTTGAAAGGAACAATGACTCCATTGCTAAACAGCTCATCTGCAGAGGAAGATTCATGTTGAATGCTGATATTGAACTCAAAGTCTAGATTTGAATCCAACAATGTTAAGTCCCGTCGCCCGTGCTGATCGATCAGCAGGCTGTCATCGCCAGGGAGATTGTGTGAAAACGATATTCTCGGCGAGCTTGTTTCCGAGCACATGGTGTTCGTTCTCCACCACCTCTTTGTAGCCTCAAATTCTGAGAATTTGGCAGGAATGAGGGGGAGAAAACAGCTGAGGACTAGCTAAGAAAGTCAAAAAAAACAAAGTTAAACAAAGCTGTCTTTCACATGTTCCAAGGAAGATAGAAAGGGAGTCCAAAAAACGCCCAGAATCAGCGCCTGAGTTTCCTAATTGCTCAAATCAATGAAGAGTATCAGGGAAACTTCGTTGTTTTCTACAGCCTTGAAGGCTCAAACTGACAAGGTAAACGCAAAAATGGAACCTCAAAACTTCAAATCAGGCCTAAAGAGAGAGAGAAGGGGTAAGGAAGCTTCAAGATCTGGCATCAGAGAGAAGCAAAGGAAGAAAAAAAGAGGCACACAAGTTGCTAGAAGAGTAAGAAAGAAGGGAAATCCAAGAATTGGCTAATGGGAAGGAAATGGAAAAGCTTTGAATTTTATATTGTATTAGAGCTTCCATTGACGGTAACCCAAAGCCTGTCCACATCCGCCAAAGCCGGAACGGTTACAAATAGTAGCAGAGTCAAACACTGCACGGTGTGTCAGCAAGGATGCTGGCCCCCAAGGAGATTGATTATGAGATCCCACGTCAGTTGGAGAGGAGAACTAAACCTTTTTTATTAAAAAAAAAAAAAATCCAAATTTGTAATTCAACATTATTATTATCATTATAAAAGGTTGAAAGAAACTACCATGTTGAATCAGCAGAGAGAAACTTGTCAACAACTCCAAGCAAATTTCTCTCATAATGGATAAATAAAAGGAAGAATGCAGCGATCTACTGTTCTAGATGTAACAAACCACCTCTTTCCACCAACTTATATAGAATGTGGCCTTTTCAAAGAGTTGAACGTTTCTTAGATAAAAAAAAATGTGGAAGAAGTCCATTGAAGTAGAGAGGGCATCCTTAGCCACCATTCCCAACCCATTATTGATAAGGATTTGACCGATGTTGAAAGTAGCTTGCTTACCGAACCGTCCATTCGAGAAGCTAGAAACCAAAAAGAAATGAAGCGAAGCTATTGTAAAAGCTTTGCTTCCCTAGTAGTCCCAGTCTAAGCTCACCGCTAGGAGATATTGTCCGCTTTGGTCCGTTACGTATTGCCGTCAGTCTCACTGTTTTAAAAACGTGTCTACTAGAGAGAGATTTCTACACCCTTATGATGAAGGCTTTTTTCCGTCTACGAATCCACATATTTTATTTGTTCTTTACTTTTCTTTCAGTCTCCACTAGAATATGCTTAATTGAGACAAAAGATACAGCGTGAGAACATGATAAAATGAAGAATGCTTTAAGTCAAGCCAACATTCACTTTTTCCCTTTTTTTTCCATTAGGATTTTTCTCTCTTTCCTTTGTCCTAAAGTATTCAAATCTTTTCATTCCCATGTCAAAAAGCTCTACAATATTGGCTACTCATACATGCTTACTTAAATAAGAGCTATTTGAAATTCTACTTCGGGAAGAGAACGAAATATTTTTTATAAAGGTGTGGAAACCTCTCCCTAGTAGACGCATTTTAAAAACGTATAAGAGATGCCCGACTGAGCTTGGGCCGTTCAAGAATGGTATCAAAGTCAAACATCACGCAATGTGCAAGCGATGGGGGTAGACATGGGAGATCCACATCGATTGAAGGGAGAAGGGAATAAGTGTCAGTGAGGATGCTGAATCTCAAAGGGGGTGGATTGTGAGATCACACATTAGATCAGGAGAAGAGCAAAACATTCTTTATATGAGTGTGGAAACCATGCATTTTAAAAACCTTGAGGGAAGCTCGAAAAGAGAAAGTCTAAAAAGGACAATATCTACTCCATAATAGGCTTGGGCCAAGTTAGATTTAACGAAAGCAGCCATCAAAATTGGGTTTAAAGTAAGAAACAGTCTAAAGTTGAGTGAGTTGGAGAATGATGGGAAGTAGGGTCCAGGGTGGAGAAGATGAAGATGGTCCGAGCAACTTGCCATTTGAGCAATCTTGGTTGAGGGGGACCGAGAGGGGAAAAGGGGGAAGAGGTAAATGACAAAACAGTCCTCAGCTGCAACAAACCCATCAGCCAACAGCCATCCTCATCATGTGTTGTCATGTTGTAGAGAATAACAGATGGGTTTGTTGAACATGAAGAGCAGAAAGTGAAAAATAAAATCAAATGTTGTGATCAGCATCAAAGTACTCTTGATTGTGAGTGAACATTAACGGATGTGTTGGAAGTGTGCTGTTTTGGTGGTTAAACTGGCAATGGGAGACCCCTCTCAAGAGGGTTCTGTCACTGTCTTGATCTCCAGCACAGCCTATAACCCTTCATGTTGAATCACTAAACTATGTTGGAAGAGTACCAATTCGGACGTGTCATGCCTGTGCCAGTTTCAATGTGGGAGGAAAGAGTTGTACAGCAGGATTTGTTACAGAACAGAACATATTTGGGGTGAAAGGTGAAAGTGTGTGAGATTCACGTCAGTTGAAGAGGCGATCGAAACATATTTTTATAAAAACCTGAAAACCTTTTTCCAGCAAATGCGTTTTAAAAAATCATGAAACTGATGACGATCCGGGCTTAAGCACTAACATAATGAGTCCGATCGGGTCAACTTTCCTTCTTTGTCTTTGAGAGAGAGAGAGGGAGAGAGACAAAAAGATCTCAATCGATGAAACAAAAAAAAAAAAAAAAAAAAAGAATAAGTTGGGTTGGATTGATGGTTAAAAAAAATTGATGGTTGAATACCACCTAGAAATGCCTCAACTTTTTTTCTTTTTAATCAATGGATCAATCATTTGACCAAGAAACTGTGTAAACTACGCTTTTGTAGTCTTAAAAAGACTGAAATGTATCCTCATTATCGTATACGCGAAATGAATGTGCTCAAACATTCTTTAGTGTTGTGAGATTTGAAGAAAAGATTCCACACTTCTCTCTATGTATATCAAGCATTAGAAAAGAAATGATTCCACAGTCCTACAAAAGTGTACAGTTCCAGCTCGCTCACTCCTTTTCTGCTGCCTTCCATCTTTACCTTTTCATTCTCCATTAGAATGATAGAGATACCAATACTCGAACTCTATAGATATACCACAGTTTGTACAACAGTGCCATACTTCAAACATGGAAAATGATTGCCTATCATCAAAATGCATAGGATCCTTGAGTCATTTGTAAGGTATAGAATTTCTCATAAAAATAACGCAAGCATGTCTGTACAAGAAACAATCGTTTTGAAGTGTTTGTTTGGATGAAATCTCTGTTCTTTCAATATCGGGGGATTAATTGGTATACAAATGCTCAAGCTAAAAAAAGATTGACCGGCATTGCCTCTGGAGGTAAAGCCTATGTATGAACAAAGTTACAGGAGTTTGTCTCTATTGATAGAACTTAGTCTGTACGAATTAGGAGTGCTTCAATGCCACAAAAATACCGGTTTCAAATTATCGAAGATCAATGACATCAAATTTCAGATTGGGATCCATGTATACATCTGTACAGGTTTTGTAAATGGGTCCACCATCAGGAGGCTGACCATGCGAGTGAAAGCCACGTTGTTGGCATTGCCTAATTATTGACATGCCACCCGGGGTTGTCAACCGGAAAATGCCATGGGTTCTGTTCATGTCAGGGGGGGATTCTTAGAAAATGTTAAAGAATGTTCCAACAGAGTGATTAAGGAAATTCAAGCAATCTAGGCAAAGTGTTTTTATTTAAAGATCATACCTTGCACTGTCCTGGGGAGCCATCACAATTGCAACAGCTTCAGGCAACATTACCTGGAGATTGAGAATCTATATTAGCTTCCAAAGCAATAGTGTAAAGCCTTAAAAAAATGTATAATTTCATGTGATTTAACAATAGTTGCACAGAAATATCCTTACTCTTAAGTTTCTAGTGTATTTGCAAATGCTAATCCCTTTTTTTTTTCATCTACGCCAAGTCTCTCTCACACACAAATAAGAAACGAGGGACATTAAATAAAACCAAGTCTTTCTCCTCTTCAAGAGCACCTTTCTTTCAGACCGATCCCGCCCCTCCTCTCTTCACTCAAACATCTCTTGATTCAACTTGGAGTATGCCACCTGCCCCACTTCCCTTTTTCCGCTACCCAGAGGGAAGGAGATTGTTGATGTAGATTTTAAAAGTAAGCGGGTATAAATTCATTTCAAAATCATGAAAAAGTATGTTTATACACATAATCAAAGGAGCTTATTTCATCGTCGTTCCATAAAAATATGAATGCTTATCTTTTGCCAGTAGAAGTAAGCTCCGAAAAATTGCAATTAGTGATATCCATCATCGGTAATCCATGCAACAGGGAAGTATAGTTTATCAAGTACTCCTACGCATCTAACACATTAGCTTTTGCTCACAAGAAAATGAGATACCTGATATGAGTAATGTGTGTGAACATCAACCGACGACATGAAGCATGACTGTGAAGGATGTGTCTGGAAATAACACAACAGGATCGATGAACAATATGTACAATAGCCTTAAATATCATAAATTCATAATTTCCACATATATAATCAACTATTAAGACATTAAAAACAGACTTATTTACATTAGCATTGAAATTCAATATACATGTCAGAACAAACAGTCATCCATGTTCGAACAGTCAATTGGACATTCCTAACTGAAAATGATTTAAACTTGAACTCCCAACTCTTTATGTTGCCTAAATTATTCACTTAGGAGTGCAAAGTCGGTAGCAACTGATGTATAATACTCAAACATTTGTCGGCTTTCTGCCCCTTTTGAGATGAATCAAGCATCATCAACTTTTTTTTTTTTTTTTTTTNTTTTTTTTTGTGGGGGGTGGGGGGGTCTACTGAGATCAAAAGAAATCTTGGTTTTCTATCTCAAATATCCTTAGAAAAAACAAGTAGAGATCATTACTTAAGGTCAGAATGGACAATCATTGTTCCACTACCTTAAAACTTTTGACCTCCTTGTGTGAAACAAATTGGAAAGGTAACCACCCAGATTAAACAATATTCTCTGTGCTTGGTGGCATCTGCACCAACACCAAAATGGGAGAAGAAAGTATACAATGGTTCTATATCCAAGAAGGAACCTTGAGCAAACAAGGTAAAGAAAACCCAAATCATCTTTCAATTTTCTGTTATATTTCCTAGCAGGTTTTGGTGACAATCCTGAACTCTTTAATATCTTATGGGACTTTTTGTCATCAGGTTGAGACTTTTTTTTCCTTTTTTCCAGGCTAAGCTTGAGAATGTTGCTACTTCTTCATAGTGTGGTCATCCCACCAGAGAGAAAGCAATCTATGTGGAGTGATTTAATCAAGGCGTTTTTTGGGAGGTTTAATTAGAGAAGAATTTCAAGGGGTGGTGCAGAGTTAAATGAATTTTGTTTTGATAACATAACACTCCTATGATCAATGGTTGAACCTTTTTTTTTTTTTTTTTTTTTTTTTTTTTTTTTTTTGGTGATCTCTGGCTTTAAGGTGGGAGGGTACCTTGTCTTCCGTGGTCTATTTATCATCTCTTCTTGTTTCTATCAAAGATATAATAAATACAACAAAAACAACAATAATAGTTATAAAAGATGTCAATAACTGATCCTCATAACTATTCTCCTTGATAGAATTTATTAGTGCAATTGATATGTTTTTAATGAATACTAGTACACAACTCAAAGATTAACATGATGGACTGATAACAAATACCCTGAAGCAACTAATATCCTTCACATATTGTTAATGAAACTGAAGACCTTTGAAGATGTGAGATATTACATTACGTATTTTTGGCATGCAGTTGTATTTTCAATCTGGAAGCCGATAAGATAGATAGAAATGTTATTTTTAACAAGATAGAATCTATTTCAAAAATGTGACATGCTTGAAAGGAAATAAATATATAATATATAGACTTCAACTTGAAAATGAATTCCATTCATCGAAGACATCAGAAGAAGTCCTGCAAAATGAGACCTAAAAAACATGCTAATAAAACAATTCCAAGTAGAATAATAAGACAATCAACTACTGTAAGAAACCAGAATTCTTACATGAATCCACCCAAGTGGGAATAGAGAGCGCTTATCCTGCACGTCAAATATCTCTTCTTCATTTGTCGCCTGACACTGATGATTAGATGATTGATAGTTCAGTAGTTTATACTCATTAGATGAATGTATTGTAAATGAAACAGTGTCTAAGAAACAAACATGAAATATACATACAGTATTTGGTGTTGATTCCTGCTTTGGTACGATGAGTGCAGTGATATAAAATTTTCTATTTTTCTACAAAAAGAGGATAATTTGTTAAACTTTAATCTAGTGTTACAAATATACAGCCAGTAATGCTAACAATTGCAAAAACGTGCAGGTCATAGAAGTAGCAAAACATACAAGCGAACCAGCAAGAACACCACAAGTTTCCAAATTCTTGGCAGTATTTGACTTGGCTAACCTCATGAAGCTCTCCATCATCTTGGTCGACTGCAAGAGAAATTGCAATAATGAAACATAATTTAAAACCTTCATCCAGACAAGATTGCCTAAATTTCAAAATATTCAACATAGAAAAATAAATTATCTCATATACATTTTTTTTCATAAATAACCACACTTTCATGGAGTAAAAATGAAAGAATATAAAGATACACGAAAAAAGAGAGCCAAAAAAAACAGGTATCTCATACATACATAATTTAGCACATAACAGGTAGGACTTGCTATCTTTACTGCTGGTTCTCTTTTCATAATTTGCCAGCTATTCCAGAAAAAACTTTAAAATATAAGGCCTATAAAACAAACCAAAAACAAGGATCAGTTACTCACGATGTGCAATTGCATTGAAGCTTCTGGATGAACAAAACCATCCGACAATGAAGTGTCTTGTGCACATTCTACCTCGGGAACTTGAGGTGACATTGCAGGTATCAGATCCTGTACTTCAGCAAGCACAGGTGGAGGAGAAGGTTGTCGGACAATTTCAACAGGGGCAGGCATCTCAACTTTTTCAAAGGAGATCAAGGAATCTGTTTCCATGGCATTATTTATCTTGCAATCGTTATCCTCGGTGCAGATTGAGTCTATATCAGGTCTTTCTTTTTCCAAGTTTCCAAGATCTTTTTCTATTGTAAGTTTGGTTTCTATTGATTCTTGTAAGCTGTTTGGAACATGGAGAAAAAAGATGTTACATACAACACGATAGAGGTAAATTCCTCCGTGTGAAACAAAAATATAATGACAATAAAGTGTTTAGTTTCTCTTATCAAAAAAAAAAAATAAAGTGTTTAGTTTCTAGAAATCAGAAGCATGGATGCAAGACTGGAAACTGTAAGAACTTGATTGTACATATAGACATACTGGGTGATGACTTGAGCACATTGTAAAGATTCAATGTAGTTGCAGGTAACTAAAACCTGGATCTTTTTGAAAGTTGATTATACGACGAACCTTGGAATTTCAACGGGAGACAGATCCAAAATACGTGGATATTGGACCTACATTGACAATATCTATCAGTATGCTTCTGAGGAAATCTAGAAAGAAAATGCTTAGTCTGAAAATACCCCTTTATCAACGATAGGTGGTTGCCACTTGCCATGAAGCCCATTGGGACCCAAAATAGAATGGCGGGATAATGTTTCCTCTGTTGGGAGTGGAATATGAATAGATCTACAACAATACAAACAACTGGAATGAGGGAAACAAAGATTCATGTAGTATCGAGATCAACCATATTTGTTAACAAGATTAGAACAATGAACTTAATGTTTCGTTAAAAGAACAAATATTTCTGCAATGCTAGCATGAATTAAAAAATGATGCAATCTATGGTAAACTTAATTGATATTCAATAGAAGAATTAGAATTCTTTTCGATAAGAGACAATTTCATTGATGTGATGAAATAACAAAAGAGGGGTCCTGATCCCAAGAAAACTACAAAAGGTTTTTTCATAGGGTTATCAAGCTATTTAAGCTATAATTACAACAGGGGGGCACTGTACACCAAGTGGGAGCTAAAAAGGTAATGCGTTAAAAATTTTAAAAAAGAAATAAAGAAAGATCTGTCATAAATAAAATAATTAGAATAAAAAAATTCAAAACATTTCGACATGCACAAACTGCAGAAATTCTCATTCATGGACCTGGAATACGAAAATTGCTGAGGCCCTGAACCCTGAAGAGCAATTTCTGTAGCAGCTGATCTACCAGCCTGTCAGAGAAGATAGCAAATACATAACAAAAAAAAAAAAAAAAAAAAAAAAAAAAAAAAGATATTACTTTGCTGTGTTATCCTAAAAGACAGTGGACAAATTCTGGAAAGGAGATATAAATTTAGGTCACAACACGATTATACCCTAGCCGTGCCATTATCAATAAGATATTGCTTTCCACCAGAATGCCAATCCGATGAACCATTTTGATGCTGATTACCCCGCCCATTGCCTTGATATTTTTGTTTCCCATTTATTTCATCCACCTTTCTTTGAACCGATGGCTTCAATTCTTCAAGCTCGCTCAAAGCATTTAATAGTTTCTGTACAAACAAACCAAGTTGATGAAGTGAACCAACATAAATGCAGTGCTCGTAATTTACATCAAAGGCAGCATTTACCTTTCTAAAATAATTTTTTTGAGATTTAAGAGATGTCCCATACTCCCAATGACGAGGTATTGTCTCAGTGACCAAACTGATGCATGAAAAAACCAAATGTATGTAGGGTTATTCTTGATATTGAATTGAGGACCTAAAATAATCTAATCAGAAGGGCAGTTAAAGAAAGCCAGATCCCTTAAATTTCCTCGTGTAGCTCACAAACTACAAACTGTCAGGCAAAAAAAAGGACAAATAATGGAGAGAAAACCAATTTTCCATTTCTTGAATAGATGAGTAGACAAGGTAATTGCAGACTTTAGAGCAGACAACAACATAATGACTAATAATAATAATAACACCAAATACAAAAACAGGAGACCAAAATGTCAATTAAACATCAAAGATTTTTTAAAACTTGATGGCGTTAGTTTTAGTTTTTTACCTTGAAAATCTCATTAACATGACATAAAGATCAATTATGTTCTTCTCTGCTCGAAAGATGTCAGCCTGAAATGTAAAAATTTTGATAGACGATCAATTAATTGGACAAGAGAACAAGAACATGAAGTCAAACAGGCAAGGAATTACATACTTGATTCAGTAATGACATATACCTTAAAAATAAACCACCTCCTCTTTGTTAAACACCCATTTTTAACTGAACACAAATCTGCTTTTTGTCAAATCAAAAGTTACAAAACTTTGCAAGCCTAACTTCAAGCTGCTTAGCAGCTCGTCCAATACCCTATATAGCATTCAACATAATCATAAAATTTTCTACATAAATCACTGTTTTTTGCTTATCGACTCGGGATAACATTGTTAATTATTGACGGCCAGCGTTTTGATTGTCCCCAAGGCACTTCGGTAGTCTAATAAGAAAAGTATTTTACAACAGGATTTCAAAAAGCTTCGTTCCATTACTGGATTAAATGAAGCTGTATCCACAAGAAGAAACTACAAGATCGAGTTCCCAAAATAGAGTAATATTTAGGAATGGAAAAGGGATAAGCAATTAAAAACCTTTCGAAATTAAACGCTCATCAAAGCAATCTCAATTTTACATTGGTATGCAAAATTGGAAAGCGAAATCCAAGAGGCAGAATTACCTGTTTCAGAACATTATCGGCAACTCGATAGTAATAACGAAGAGGAAATCGGTTATCAACATTGAGGCGCCGGGTACTAGCGGCGATGTTGATTCTCTCCGAAGAAGATCTCATTATGTTTCCTTTTGAAGATAACTCTCGTCACCTTCACTTTCCTTTCGAGATACAGATAATCATTTTCCTTGATCTGAAAAACTAGATCATTACTCCGACCAGTAAGCTCCACAGCAAAGACGAGGGGATCTTCAATGGTGGATTCGCGCGTCGGGCAAGGCGGAGTAGAAGAGAAAAACGCAATAAAGAAATAAAAAATGTATTTAATTAGTTTTTCTTTTTCTTTTAATTCTCGTTATTTTTCCATTTAATAAAAAATAAAGAAATAAATAAAAGAAGAAACAAAGAAAAATGTATTAACGTGTATATGGTTTGACTCTCTAAGGTTATCGCACACTTTTATGAGAAACGTCATAGTAAACTTTTCAAATCGACCCTTCATTGGACAAACGTGTTGAATTTTTATTTTATTTTATTTTTTTAAAGATAAACATTTGAATTTCAATTAAGATGTTACAAAGAATTTATTTATTTATTTATTTATTTATTTTCTACCCAACCACTATCGTTATTTTATCGGACGGCAATGTATTTTAGCTTCGAAATTCTATCATAATGGATGGAATAAAATAATTAAAAAATAAAGGTAAATAACAGGTCAAGTTATATAAATACCGGAGGAAAATACACCAATATATAGAGATATATATATATATATATATAGTTTAAGCGGGACTTTTGGACTCTTTGTATTTAAGGCAGCCATTAATGGAAAACCCAGTTTGACAGTTGGCGTGAGAAGTTCGATTCCGTACCATCTTCTCTCTCATTGGCTCTCTGGTTCTGGTGTGAACTTGACCGATCGTCGTCGGCGCAATCGCCGGAGTTCTGGCGGCGTTTTTTGGATGCTTTCTATGGGCCTTTTGTCTTCTATTTGCGCCTGCTTGAAGAAGCTTAAAGCAGCTAATTCAGCGAGTGCCGATGAAGCGGATGATGAAGATGTATCCACTGACATCTTCTTTGAACTCAGTGCGTTGCAAATTGCGACTAATTTCTTTTCTGAGGTGAATAAGCTCGGCCATGGAGGTTTTGGACCGGTGTACAAGGTATGATTTGTTTGTTCTCATCTAATGATTACACCGAGCATTATTCTTGGAAGTTGGACTGTTGAATTTCTTCGTTTTGTTAGTGTTTTCTCATTTATCGACTCTGAAGGAATATATCTGCTCCGCTCCTGAACTGTGGTTCTAATTGGATGTTTCCGATGCAAAAGTAGTTTTGTATTTTATAAATTCCAAGTGCTGATTGGTCGCAAATCTAGCCATCTGTAATCTGATGTTTATTTAAGCATTTCTCAAATGTTAGATAACTTAAGACTTTGGGTTTCGATGTTAATGAAACCCATAGACGATAATCCCTTCTTCCATTTTTCTTAGGGTTTCGGAGCAGCTCCATGTCAATTGGCAATAGTTAATTACCTGAACTTCGAATATCAAATTTGTCGCAGTTTGTTCGTATTTGTATGTATGAATGTATATATATATGATGATAGAGATTATTTATGTATTATAATTTATAATTGCACTGGGCATAAGATGACATATACAGATAAACTGATTTAAGAACGTTGGAAAATGACATTTCGGTTCTCAACGGATTTTCCTATGTTCTGATAGTGTTGACTGCTTATATTTTACTAATTTATTTTAAGGCCGTCGTATGTTTATGTTTTTATTCTCTGATCATGGGTCTGAGGCAAAAATTTGAATTATTCATCTATTTAAAAATTTGATATAGTTGGTTTATTTAATTATTGCCAAGATGGTAAAGTCAAAAACTGAATAATCAAGTATTTAGTTTTAGAAGTTAGAACCGTAGATCAGTGATCTAGAAAGATTAGCGAGCTGTTTTAGAATTATTTTGAAACTCAAACTTTTAGATTCTCTGTGATTTTGACCTGAAGGCTATTAAGTTCTAAGCAGCCGCCTTTTGCCCTCTGGCTTTGATTCTTTTCGATGTCCAAATCACTCTTGCCTCTTGTTTTTTTAGGGGACATTGTAGGGATGCTGATTTATTGTAACTAGAATTGCTAAATATACAGGGGTTGATGCCAAATGGCCAACAAGTAGCAGTCAAGAAGCTATCGGTAGATTCAAGACAAGGAGTGAGGCAATTTAGTAATGAAGTGAAACTTTTACTGCGAATTCAGCACCGAAATTTGGTCATTTTATTGGGCTGCTGTGTAGAAGGGCCTGAAAAGATGCTTGTATATGAGTTTCTGCCAAACAGAAGCCTCGATTATTTTATTTTTGGTAAGAACTCCTTCTAGGAGGAATTCGTGAAAATTTCTAATTGTAGTGTGGAAATTTACATGTATCTTAATTATGTTGGCAATATTGACAGATAAAAAGAGGTCTCCATTCCTGGATTGGACAACACGGTTCCATATAATTACAGGTATCGTTAGAGGACTTCTCTATTTACATGAAGAGGCTCCTGCAAGAATTATACATAGAGATATCAAAGCCAGTAACGTATTATTAGATGAGAAGTTGAATCCGAAAATATCTGATTTTGGATTAGCCCGGCTTTTTCCTGGGGATGATACACATTTGAATACATTTAAGATCGCTGGCACTTAGTAAGTAGCAGTTTTCTTCGTTACTTGGTTTTTATCTTTATGCATAATAATTATATATTTCTTTTTGTTTTCCCTTAATACAGTGGATATATGGCTCCTGAATATGCAATTCATGGATACTTGTCTGTGAAGAGTGACGTTTTCAGTTTTGGAATCTTGGTATTGGAGATTGTTAGTGGAAGAAAAAATCATGATGATCGGCTTGGTGCTCAACAGGCGGACCTATTGGGATATGTAAGTTACTGTCTATTATTATTGAAATGTGTTGAGAATGAAAAAGTGAATGCTTTTAGTTTAGAATGCTTTTAAAATTACACGAGGTTTCTTTAGAAAAGTAATGAAGTACCGAAACAAATATGTCTTTCAACAGGCATGGTCGCTTTACCAAGATGGGAAGATTTTAGAATTAGCTGATGAGAGCCTAACAAAATGCAATGCAGATGAGGCAGCTATGTGCATTCAGTTGGGTTTGCTATGTTGTCAAGCGAGTGTTTCAGATAGGCCTGATATGAACACCATTCATCTCATGCTTTCCAGTGATTCATTCACGTTGCCGCGCCCCGGGAAACCTGGACTTCATGGTCGAGCAGCACCTCGGACAACTACCTCTACTTATGCATTCACCAAGACAAATACTACTAGTACACAAACTGGCGTCACTAGAGCTTCTGCTGGTAGTAGTTTGGTAGAGGATTATTCAAGAAATTCCATGTCCATTTCTTCAATTGATGAAGGCAGGTGAATTGCTTCAGCTGTGCATAGTATGTAGAAAGCTACATTAATTCTTTTCATTTTTGGGTGATAGGAGTAAGGATCGTTTCATCGGGAGCAAAATTTTATATTTCTAACTTTCTGTTAGATATGTTAATGTATTTAAGACCAATTATGCGTCGTATAGTTTTTGGATATTAGAATTTTTTTAAATTTGCCTTCAAAAAATTCTATTAGTGGTTGAATTACATAAATTTATTTAATAATAAAAATAACACTCAGAAACTGGAATAAATAAGTTACACATTCTCAAACAATTTTCATGTTTTCCTAAAAAAAATTCACACCTTAAGTTTAAATTAAAATTGTCCTAATCTTTTCTAATTTGCCTCATAAAATTATGAATTTTAAGTTTTAATCTAACAAAATTAATGAAGTTCACAGAAGTTTTTTCCCGGCCTGTGATTTTTTTTTTTTTCGTTCCCAACAATCAATACTTGAATATAAGGGCATTCAAATCCTACAAATACTAAAAGCGCCACATCCATTAATCAATTCATTTCGTCAAATCAAAAATCTTAAAAAAAAACAGAATCTAAGAAGACATCACTCAACGTTCTCAACATCAAAAATTTGAATGACTTTCAACTAAAAGCATCTAAACGGAATCACATTGCATAAGGATGTTATGCCTCAGTAATCGGGAACTCAAAGGCAACGTCTTTGCCAGAAAGCTTCCTGTAAACTGCAGCGAAACTCTCCAACTTGTACTCGGTGTTGTTCTGCTCTTTCGGGTCCAAGAAAACCTGCACCCAGAAGAACCAAAGAGTAAATACCCGTACTAGGTACTATGATATATAGACCGAGCGTGTAAGAGTGTAAATAAAATGCACACCACCACGAACTAGCCCTATCTAATTATACATTCTGAGATCCCAAGCATCGCAAGAACATTTGGTGGCGAAGAAACCAAAACCAGGATAAGTAATGGTTTAGTTGAGAATGGAAGGTTTGATTTCTATGAAATCCGAAACAAATATAATATTGGATTTTTATTCATTAGCATCAGTCCTAGTCTCACAAGCCAAGTGAATCCATTACACCCTCTAAACAGTAGATGCAAAAAATAGGATCGCATATTCTGGAGCAATAGAGTAAATAAAATGATCGATGAGAATTCAATTGTGGTGCATAGAAGTTGCGACAATTACTTGAGAAATTCAATGAAAAAGCATACGACTTACCAAATATAGATGACATTCACAATCTAAATTCCATACTAACTGCACAGATGAAATGAGGAAAAGGTATTCTAAGCCATGCATTTACCTTCATGATTTTTGATCCATCAACCCTGTATCTGGTTCGTTTCCCAACAATTTCTGCAGGCAAAACGATATCTTCTAGCATTGCTTCATGCACAGAAGTAAGAGTTCGTGTGCGAGGCCTTTGAGCTGCTGACCCTTTCTTTGGAGGTCTCAGGATTCTTCGGTTAGCAACCAGAATCACATCCTAACAAGGGGTCACAAAGAAAATTAGCACAAGAAAACATAAGGCTTAGACATGACCTACTTTTGTATACACGTCGATCGATCCTTAAAGTAGAGAACATAGGGGGAAAAAAGGTGGAACATCTTTCTAATTATTGATGTCTAAACTGACTGATACAATATTTGTATTATATCATGACTCAAACATTGTGTAGGACATGAAACTCCTCACATCATACCATCAAATGAAGTCAATGTAGGAAGTATGTCACCACATTCATGTCCCAAGTTAACTAATGATAAAAACTTTAAAAATGATTATGCTTTTGGGAAGTGAAAAGAGAACTGATGCAAAAATGGACCTTCTAGTACCTTTCCACTGAACTTCTTCTCAAGCTCACGGACAAGCCTCAACTGAATCTTGCGGAATGCCTTCCTCAATCTAAAGGGAACATAAATAACAACGGCCTTCTTGTTTCCAGCAACATCAACTTGACTGCAACCGCAAAGACGTAAATGTTAGTATAATGAAAAACAGAATAATTATGTCATGATTAACATGTTTTAGAAATAACTCCAAGTCACTTACAGAGCGGAATTAATGTAAAGATCCTTAAGGTCACTTTTCAGCTCCGAATTGGTGTTTTCCAAATCAAAGAGCGCCTGCAGAGACATGCAGTCATCGGAAGTGCCAATAAAGAGGAATGTAAAGGAACGTTAACAATTGAGTAAAACAAAAAGAGATATCTGTTCTCTATGAAGCCAACCTGCGCAACGGTCTCTTCGAACTCGGAAGGTTCGACATCCTTATCCTTGTGGATCTTTTTCAGGGCCGTAAACATCTTAACAAATCTAGCTGAAAAAGACGACGAGATAATGGGAAAACTCTTAGAGGGCGCCAAACATTCATTTTAGGAGGCAACTAAATATTGTGAAAATGGAAATTCAAAGTCGTCGGATAAAACCCATCAAATTAAAGGATTTGACTACGGAAGTCGAAGACACCTATCTTCTTCTAGGCTTTACTTTCGAAACACAAAAAATATGAAGAATTTCTTAATCTAAGCCTTCAACAACTTACAGTCTTAAATTAACGGATTCAATCAGAAAAACAAAAATAATTAACAATGCTGAAGTTAACCGGTAATATATTAACCATCTCCTTCATCCACAGGGCGACTACACTAAGCAATCACGAGCCTTGGAGGATTCGGGAAATGAAGTGTGCAAAAGTCAAAAAATTCCTAAAGAATGAAACGAAAACAGAGCAATGAAGACTACTAGCCAAGAGGGGAAAATGGCGAAATATTGCAGTTAGAGAACCATACTCAGCGGCGCTAGAAGGCTGCGATCGGCTACTCAGTGGATGAAAACGTTCAGCCGATGGAGAGTAGGGCTTGGAGAAGAAGAGCAGCTTATAAAACAATGAAAGCAAAGGCTGAGATTATTTTTTATTTATTGGACGGATGAGATCAAATGTTTGTAGTAGGTCAGGCCCAAAACATACAACTCTTGGGCTATCATTTCCCCAAAGACAAGCCCAATTTAAAGCCATAATTGGGCTCGACATAAAAAGTAATTTCATGGAGCCCCAATTTGGGCTTTTTCCATTGGGCTTGTGATGGGAGCCTCATTTCGCAGGCCCAACTTTGTCGTCGGGCACGTCCAAATAGACAAATAGGGTGAAAATTTGTTTGTAGTCTGTTCGCAAATAATTAACAAATTTTAGTATTTTTTAAATAAATATTTTTAAAATATCTACATGAAAACTATTATTATTATTTATTTTCAAAATATTATATTTAAAATATATAAATTAAATTTAGACCATTAAAAATATACGAGCTAAACCCTGGAGGGGGATCTATCTAGATGGTCTCAAAAATCAACAAAGGGAGAGAAAATCCAATCCATCTTTCCATAAAATAAAATAAAAATTAAATTAAATTAAATAATTCAATGTCGAAAGCTACCTTTCAAACTTATGATTCTCATTCCACCACTTCTAAAGTCCTCCACTATGCCAACCTAAAATATTTTTTAAATTTTAGCCTCACGTGTTAAATATATAAAATAAGGCTTCGAATCCATCAATTTTGCTGAACTGGAAATTATAATTTTATTCAAATTAAAGGTTGGTGTAAATAAAATGTTTTAACATGAACAATAACTCCAACTTAATTTAAAATATTTTGTTATTTATGCTAATTTTGATGCTACTCATTATTATGTTTAGTGTCATACATTAATCGATATCCATAAATCATATGTTATTAAGATATTAACATAATCTTGTTACTCTTTTTCAATCACACACCATATTCTAACAAAAATATTAGAATAATCAAACATTATTTTAATACAACTATATTAAAATTACAATATTCTACAATTGGGGGGTTCTACTTTGGATTAAAATTATGAATCTACGAAGAATTTTTTTGTATGGGTTGTCTTAGAGAAAAAGAAAAAGAAACCCTTTTTCTTTGCTTCCTAAAATTGCCATAATTCATCCATACTGGGCACGTAACCGGTAAAATCCCCGTGTGTCCAATTAGTTTCAGCCACGTGGCAGTGGGAAACCGGGTAACCAGCATCCCCCGTCACTGCCGTCGTAGTCCAGTTCATCATCTCTCCCTTGCCATGCTCCTCGTCCCAATAATCATTCACAAACGACCCGTAATTCTCGTAATTTTGAAAACCAGAAGAAGAAGAAGAGGAAGAATTACACGAACTCCCCATCAAATCTCCACCGATTTGCAGAGGCGTCGCCGTCACCGCAGCTTCAAAACCATACGAACTCTGGGAGACCATCTCTGCTTGAGAAGTACCCGGCAACTCCGACGGTGGTGGCGGCGGCGGCAACGGCGAGGATTGGTTGATTTTTTGAATTAATCTTGGGATCCAATAGTAGCGAATAAGCTGCTGAAATGCGTCACTGTCGGTATCCATATTAAGATATCTAGCTTGCTTTTGAACTCTGGTTCTCCAATAGTTTTTAATTTCATTGTCAGTTCTTCCCGGCAAATGCTGCGCAATCTTCGACCACCTTAATGAAATGAAATGAAAAATCAAATCAATCACAAATTTAAGCAAAATTGGGCAAAAAGGAAGGGGAAAGAAGAATTTACCTGTTGCCCCATTTAGAATGAAGATCAAGAATCAAGAGCTGTTCTTGGGACGACAAGTTTCCCCTCTTGACATCTGGTTTGAGATAATTGAGCCACCTCAGTCGGCAACTCTTCCCTGTCCTTCTTAACCCTGAAAATTGTTCCATAAGTCTCAAGATTTGAGCTATAAATAAATAAAAGAAATAGAAGGCAAAATAGGTAGTTACCGGAGCGTTTGGCGAGGAGATTCCAGCGGCCTTCGCTGTGAATAGAAATGGAAGTGATGAGGAGGTTGTCTTCTTCAACAGTCCAAGGGCCCCTCCGGAGCTCCTCCTCTTCATTGTTCTTCTTCTTATTCTCATCTTCAATTTCACTGCAGCTGCTCATGCTTTTGGAATGCAATAATTTGTTCTCTCTCTCCACTTTTGAAGCACCCAAACGTGTGTGTATATATATATATATATATATATTCTTCAAGGGAGAGAGAATGTTCACACTGCTTCTACCCACCCAACCAAACTCCATATTTTCTCTTAAACTTGCACATTCAATTATGGGTTTAATGTGATTGCTAAACACATTTAGGTTTAAAGAAAAATGAGCCATTGGTTTGTTCATGTACTCAGATGTTGAACTCATATTTAATATTTAAATATTTAAATCATATTTTAAAATATATAGACAATAAATTCATAAAATTATTGGGTTTTGACGCTAATTAATGATGATATTTTAACAACAAATACGAGAAATAAAAAATAAAACATGGACAATAAATTTGATTTTTCGGATTACTAAAAGATATTACAAAGCTTATACCAAACAAATATTTTAATTTGTAGAAACAAAAAATTAAATTTTAAATATGGTTGATTATGATACTTTTTATATCAATATTCCACAAATCTTTTTAAAGCTTAAGGATTTGTTAGTATCCATTTAAAATAATTATTTATATATTCTATTCCTTTTTCTAGAACTTGGATTTTCTAATGCCATTAAGAATCCACTCATTATATATAACCATTAATCCATATATTACTTTTCAAAAGAAGTCTTAGATTTAATAGTAGAAACGACTAGTTTTCCATTTTTTTTTTTTCTTTTTATAGAAAATTCAAATTGTTTCGGTTCACATTATGTCAAATATATTTTTTAATATTCATAAATTTTAAACATTGACCATAAATAAAATAAAATATCTAACTATTCTCCTAAAATTTTAACTTTTTTTTACCTCCGAATATATTATATACGTAGCTATTTTAAAAATAATTTAAATTAAAATAATTGTTTAGAGACAGATATAATTGGAGATTAATGATTATATGAAGAAGGCATATATTTTGGTGCTTGAAAAATTGGGAGTGAAGTACTCAAAAGTATGACATATTGGACTGATTCCCGAAAAGAAAAAGACATTTAATCTCTTTGAAAACGAAATGATCTTCAAAATTTTCCACAGACCATTTTTCTTTGTTTTGTTTGGCCATGAAACGTGCTTGACTGAACAAGATATCGTTAAACTACTGTTCTAATTAATGTTTGCTTCTGGGTGGCGGCATTTTCAGCTTCCTTGGAATTTCACAACATACCCTTTATTCCTCTTAGGGAAGTTTCCAAAACATTAACAATAAGCAATGACATCTTTATCTAACTCGAGGGATCGAAGTTCTATGGAGTTTCATCTCGAATTGAGTTGAGAATCTCGTGTTCAAACGGACGATAAAAGAAGGAACAAAGAGAAATTTCTTGTTATTAACTAAATGGGGTCGAGATTATTGAGAGTGAATCCCACGTTGACTAATTTAGGGAATGATCCTGAGTTTATAAGTAAAGGAATACATCTTTATTGACAATGAGGTCTTTTAGGGAAGTTTAAAGTAAAACAATGTCATACCACTCTGAAGATTGGAGCGCGTTTGACTCAAGAACAACCGGCACCGTGTCTTAAATGGCACATTGGAGCGTGTGTTTTTTCAAAGAATTTGGTGCCCAACGCAAGAAAAAGAAGGGGTTGAAAAGTTTTATGAGATTTGTTATTGCAGCTAAGTTTGACTTTCAACTTTACCCAGTTGTAAAAAAGAGGGAATGGCTGCAAATTAATGCCTTTGTTATCCCATAGCAACTTTGTGTGCAAACCACCACCTTTCAAATACCTTTCAAATGGGATATCATCTCAAATTCAAATTCCTTTCCCCTTCTCTCAGTTTTGTTCTTCAATTCTTCCTATCAGATTTGGGCTGAAATTGACATATGTTATTTGTCGATGTCATTGTTAAATTTAAAAATCTCAACTTTTCTTATCGTTATTTTAGTCTACCGATTATTTAAAGTTTAATAGATGAGACGCTAATTACTATTCAAATATCAATAGTTTTCACATTGTAAATCTTAAAATTAGTCCTTATTGTTAGTTTTGAAGTTAAATTCTATTGAGCTAGGAACGATTTCGACGCCCCATTATAGATAAGAAGCAAAATGCGTCATCACCAACAACAATTTCTTTCCTCTACTAGGGACTTCCACTAAACGAAAATGGGCAACATCATTGTATGCTCGACATTTGTTACCCTTGTTTATATCTTGGAGTACTGTTATGATCGATTTATCGCCTAATTTACTTAAACAACCTAAAAGTTTGACCTGACATCGTTTGGAGAATGGGCTTATGCCTAGGGATGACTTAGTTAATTATTATCGCAATTCATATAAAATTCAGACTGCCACTTCTCTGGAAACATGATTTTGGCCTCCCTCGTTGTTGGAGTCCATCAATTCTCTGGGTGATCCATTGCTCTCACGCTAGAGTATATGCTCGTTCTTTAGGTCGGTGTGAGATTTCTGCTCATTGCAGTCATCTCGGGGTTCTTCGCATATGAATAGTACCAGGACACTTGTGCCCCGACCATTGATCTAATAAACCCGCTATGACCCAAAACACAAAACGATCCTTATGACCAAGACGGGGACATTCCCCATGTTGTGAGTTTTTCTGTCTAAAATCAGGCTGAAATTTTCACAGGAAAAGGAAGAAGAAGATGCAGATCAGTGGCACCATGTATGAAGAAACTCATAATACACTCAGTTTTATGCTCTAATCAACCACAACGATTCCGAACTCGAAAGAAAAACAGCTTCACGACGTCGTCAAGGAACTCGTTCGGTATATACGAGATGGAATCAGAAGGATATTCCACATGAAAAAAGAGGTAGAGATTGGTCAAGACAATGAGAAGAAAAGGCATTAAAGATAAAATTAACTACTGAGAAAGAAAAATTAGGGAGCTTGATCAGCGGCGGCCAACATGAATTAAATAAAACGGATAATTAACTTCAACATCATGGCTTAGTGTTTGACAAATGAAGGGTTGATGATAATGAGATCAGAACCCCATTGGAGCCTTTTGGTTTTGGTTGGCAGATCAGAAATAAATATGTTTGACCAAATTATACTCCTGAAGCACAGGCAGCCGCCTTGCCCTTAGCCTTACCCTCCAAATCTTCCTATAAAATATGGTTTCTTACTGATAAGGGGTAGGCATTGATAGCAATAACTGACCTACCCCTTTGGCTAAATTTATATCTTTCAAGCTTTTATGTGTAATTATACCTGATATGGTCACGGTTTTACTTTACATCTACATGGGTTAACATGTTATCTCTAACATTCCCATGTGACATGATCATTATACCACTAGCAGATATTGTCTAATTTGGCCTGCTACGTATAGTCGTCCGTCTCACGATTTTAAAATCTGTCTGTTAGGGAGAGGTTTCCAGATCCCTAGAGTTTTATTTCCCTCTCCAACTGAGGTAGAGATCCGTATCGCTATCAGCTTCACGGTTTTTAAAACGCTTCTGCTAGAGAGAAGTTTTCACACCCTTCTAAGAAATGCTTCATTTTCTTCTCGAATGAATCTCACAATACTTTTTTTGAACTGATTCTAAGAGTGATTGTTGTACCTACAAATCAATATTAGTCATTTTAGCCTATTTTGTCCTTACTCACATGATTGTTTTAAGCAAGACCCGATGTCAATTGTTCCGATGAAGATGCGTTGGGTGGGCATTGGTTTCCTTGGCAACACGAAGATAGGAGGAAAGTATACTATTATAAGAGTGGAGTTCAGCTAAAAAGAGGCCCTTTTTGAGAACCAAACCATAGGCCCACAACCAGAGAAGGGCCTCAGGACCGTACAGGAGAGCAGCTTAGCATTTGTCTGAGCTGACGGTCATTTCAACGTTTTCAAACTCTTATAAAAAAATGTTTTGTTCCCTTCTCCAATCGAGGTAGAATCTCACATTTTTTAAACCATTAATTTTTTTTCAATATTAATATTCGATCAAAGGTTTAGTTTTATTTCTGGTTTTTATTTAAACTATGTATCTTATAGATAAGCTTAGAATTTTGTACTTTAGTTGCTATTAACACTTTGGTTATGACAATGAATCAAGCTATAACTTTCTAATGAAGATGTTGATACTTCTCCCACTTTATTAAATGAAACCACATACCTTAAAAGCTTCAAACTTTATGGGAAGAAAATGATAATCTAACAGAAAACATGTTGTTGGTCAATTAGGAGATCAGATACATTAACATTTCCAAATGTTTCATTTTGGTAATCATCAATGTCGGCCAGGTTCATTTCACATTTGCACAAAACAAAGCATATTAGGAGGGAAGTGCACTACAATATAGTGATTTATACCCTTTCGAAAAGGATGGCTCACCTTATAAATAGTACACTTTCCTATCAATTTCTCTTTAGCATGTATGAAAAGTTGACCTTTATGGTGGTCGTGTTCTAAAGGGATTGGACCGATAAGCTCTTTCGGCTTTTCCTTTTAAACTTCTCCTCCAGATTTTTAAAACGTGTTTGCTAGGGAGAGGTCTCCACACTCTTATATAAAATATGTTTAATGTGGGATCTCACAATTCACCCTCTTCGGGGCCCTGCATCCTCGCTGACACTCGTTCCCTTCTCCAATTGATGTGGGACTCCTCTACCCCCCTTCAAACCCCAGCATCCTTGCTGGAACATTGCCTCGTGTCTACTCTCTTAGGGCTCAGCCTCCTACTAACACATCGCTCGGTGTCTAGCTCTAATACTATTTCTAACATCGAAACCAACCGCTAGCAAATATTGTTCTCTTTTGACTTTCCCTTTGGAGATTCCCGATTCCTGTTCAAATGCCAATATTCTCACTTCCATTTCACTTTGATTGTTAAAAAGGGTAATGAAGTTATTTGAGGCTGCAATTTGCTCTTCTCAAAACAAGGGCTTTTGTGGATAAGTTAAAGGAATATTCAGAGCAAAGAACCAAAAGCTTATCATTATTGGATATGCCTTCTGAAATATGGGGTCCATTTTTGGAGAGCCAATGAGACCAGACCCTTAATTTTAATTGTTTTATTACAAGAGCTTTAAATTGAGAATGAGAGAGACTCAATCATAGACTAATCCCACACTATAAATAACAGCTTTAGAGCTTCATTATCCAAAAACACAGTTGGGCTTTGGAAGGTTTGGTTTCAAAGATTCCATGGCTGAGTTCACTGCAAACTTCCAGAGCTTAAAGCCTTCACCTTTTCCTCTAATGGACATCGATCCCAACCAAATTCCAAGCCTGAATTTTCCTGACAACATTCCTGTTTTGTTCAACGACAGTTTCTTTGGCAATCAAGCTGCTGTTCCTCCCAGATTCCCGGAAATTTGGGGAGAAAATTTCTGTCAAGCAAATCAGATCACTGCACCTGTTTTTGAGCCTACAAATCCATCTGGAAATGACCTCCATGGAAGCAAGAAAAGAAGGCTTCAAAATGAGGCATCTGAAAGTAGCTCTGGCAACTCAACCCCTCAGACTAAAAATGTATTCAACTAAACAAAAACCCCTTCTTTTGGCTATATTATTGTCAATCCACACAAATCTCATTGGGGTGTTCTCATTTTCATGTCTGCAGAACTCTGGAAAAGGAAAGCGGTTGAAAAAAGGCGACGAAAACGACGATGAGAAACCGAGGGAAGTGGTTCATGTTAGAGCCAAAAGAGGTCAAGCAACAGACAGTCACAGTATAGCAGAAAGGGTAAATTTGCATAAACTTCATGGTCTTTTTCTTGTTCTTTTTCTTTTTGAAATGAAACAAACATTGTTCTCCTCAAACAGATAAGAAGAGGAAAAATCAATGAAAGATTGAGATGTTTGCAAGACATTGTCCCTGGATGCTACAAGGTAATGAAAATTGAAGACAACCTTAAATGAAAACAAACACAAGTTTCTTATAACTTCTCTCATGGCATTGTCTTGTACAGACAATGGGAATGGCAGTGATGTTGGATGAGATAATCAATTATGTGCAGTCTTTGCAGAACCAAGTTGAGGTAAACCTGAAAACAAAACATTTGGAATTTGAAAAACAAAAAGAAGAAAACATAAACAATGTCTTTAATGATCTTGTTTTTCTTTCTTTTGATCTGGTTTTTTTGCAGTTTCTTTCTATGAAACTCACAGCTGCAAGCTCCTATTATGACTTCAACTCAGACTCAGATACTGCAGATAGATTGAAGGTAGGTTTCTTATAAGGATGTAAAAATCTCCCCCTAGTAGACACGTTTTAAAACCGTGAGGCTGATCGCGATATGTAACAGGCCAAAACGGACAATATTTGTTAGAGGTGGACTTGGGCTGTATTAGAGCCAAGTGTGCTAACAAAGATGCTAGTCCCAAGGGAGTGGATTGTGAAATCCCACCTTGGTTAAAGAGGGGAACGAAACATTCCTATAAGAGTATGGAAACCTCTCCCTATCAGATGCGTTTTAAAACTATGAGGTTGACGGCGATACATAACGGGCCAAAACAGACAGTATCTTTTAGCGGTGGACTTGGACGGTTACAAAAACAGTGCCAGCCATATTCTTTCAAAAGTTACTGCATTACTCTCGCCCTTCACTAAACGTTCTAAACGATTTCTATTCCAAGAATAGCTCTCAAACGTTTATGAAAAGAAACAAACTGACTGTTTGAATGTGATTAAATTGTGCAGGGAAAGGCAATGAGAGAAGGAAATGGAGGATTATTGGTTGCATCAACTGAAGATGGTCCCTTTGACATGAGCTTTGGTTCTTATTCCACAGCAATATGAACAAGCTTAGCTTACAACTTAGCTCCTATATTAATTATTTTCCATCACCAAACTTAGTTCCCTTAAGCCATACTACACATTGATTTATCCTTGTAATCAACCCCTCTATCATACATCTCAGAAATTCCATGGATCTAAATGTAATGGGTTAGTTTTTTGGATCATGAACTCAAAATTTTAATACCTAAAAGATTGTTTTATTTTCAATCCTACTGTCATTTTCATTACTGAATCCAATAATGGGTTTTGGGTCCGACAGGGCTTTAATTCTTAGTTCCCACATCTTCCAAATTGATTGGACCTGAATAAGATCCTCTGAGGGTTCATATAACAACATGGTTGTTGATGAGTAGCTTTTGAAAGATGTGAGAACTTCCTTCTTAATCAATTTCTTGCCTAAGTTTGATTCAATCACAGTAATATTAAGAATCACGACTCTCCACAATAGTATGATATTGTTCAGTTTGAGTATAAGCTCTCATGACTTTATTTTGGGCTTCTGAAAAGGCGGTATACAATAGAGATACTATTTCTCACTTATAAATCTATTATTTTCTACTAAATTAATTAATGTGGAACTCACTCTCAATAATCCTCCACAAAAATAAAATAATTCGAAAAGTAAATATTATTTAAATTAAAATTTGAGAGTAAAAAACAGTATGTTTGTATGATGTCCTACTAACTTTGGAATAAGTTTAAAGGGGAAAATACAAAGGGTTAAAGGACGAAATAGCAAAAAAAAACCAAATGTGTGGGTAAAAGTATGAACATGACAAAATTGAGTGACAAAAATGGAATAAGACATTAGAAGCAAAGTGGGTTGAAGAAAAAATGGGGATTTGAAATTGGATTGCGAACGACAAGTCGATTGTGGAAATCCAGTTTGGACAAAAAGCTAAGCCCTTTGGGATCCCACATGTCGACAAAAAATAAAATATTATTCATACTTCCAATTTCATAAAGTAAATGATTTTATTATATTAATATAGAAGGGATTTTATTTCCTCCATTTCTTTGCTTGGTTAAAGGGGTGGATGCATTGCATCCAATAATAATTGAAGAGAGAAACTCCATGTGGTGAAGGAAAAAGTTCATCCCCGAACCATTATAATTATATTTTCGAACTTATCTTGTTGGTCTCTATGTTTCTTTCATTTTTCAATATAATATTATTAATTAACGTCGAGACCTCAAGTAGGTAGAGTTGAATTAAATCAAGACAAATTTCTTCAATATGTATTCAACCCAATCTAACTCTCATTTTTTGGATTAATTTTTAATTTTTAATTTAACTAAAATATTAATTTGTAAAATATATATATTTTTTTAATCCTATGAAAAGTATTTAATTATATTGAAATGTATTATTTATATAATCATTGATATTGATATATTTATAAAACTTAAAATTTTGATATTGATATTTTAATCTAGTTACACCTAAGGTCATAATGAAATATTGCATCATTTTTTTTCTTCATGATCATATAGCGTGAGATCCTAGATTGGAGAGAGAAACAAGTGTCAACGATTATATTATATAAGCCTCGAGAAGAGGTGAAATGTGAGATCTCACATTGAATCGAGAGAAGAATAAAACATTTTTTATAAGATTGTGGAAACCTGTCGAATGTTTTTTAAAAAGGAAACCCAATATTTAATAGTGATTAAAATCTCTAACTCTTAATTTGACGGTGTATCACTTCTCGACAAATAGAGCTATGCTCTTACCTAAGTAAGATCTAACATGCATGAAAAAGGGTTGATGAATGTCTTCCCCACTAAATCTTTCTTCTCTTCTCTTGTTAACTTGGTGTTTTTGGAGTATGCATGAACAAGGAGATAAAGTTCATGCATCCATACCCACACTAAAATCCGACATCACCCATCAACTTTTTCCTTCTTCATTTTGGTTGGTGGGTTGTCATAATCCAATTCAATTTTACCTTATAATCTTGCTTCCCAAATTATATTTTATTTATTCAAATTCAATTTTGTTTCAGTTTTTGTTGTTATGGAAATTATAAAATTAACCAACTTAATTATATATTATAAAGATTATAAACAACTTAAACAAAATATTTTCTCGTATAAGATAATTTTTATTGTTATTCGTCACTAAAATTAATTAAGCTATTGGATAGACCCATAACGAATTAAGGCAATGATTGGAATGAATTGTCATTGTTGGTGTGATATTAACTAAAAATCACATCGAATAGAGACATGTTTTCAGTATGTTTGATTATACATAAGGTTACACTTACCTTACCTAATTCAATTTTTATTTTTTTAAAATATTTTTTAAAGTTTAACAACATCTCTAACTAATTTATCTAGAAAAAAGCTTTGTTTAATGTCTAAACTACTTTTCTAAAATCACTGTCTTATCCACCAACTATAAACTAGGTTAAGAATAAAACAATAATAAATTTATAATAAGACGAATATACTTAACTGTGTAACGAAAAGGAGTACATGAGTATCTCGACTATATGAAAGATTAATCAGGAGACAAGGCGGGTGACGTGGAGCCACGACTCTTCCTTAAAAATTCTCTTGAATTGATTCAAGTGATTCAATAGCTTGAAAACTAAGATGTCTCTCCTACGTGCTAAAATATTTTTTTGTCTTGATGTGATTCTCTCCGTGAAAGAGTGAACCCTTGACCTAATTTGATTTGATTGAGATTTAATATGTATAAAAAAATTAAAATAAAATAATAGATTTTCATATGCAGTAAAGTAATATATGTGTTGATTGTCTTTTGAACAATAATACATGTGTTAATTATTAACAATTAAATATGTTATTAGATACATATAAAGAATCAAATGATAAAGTTTAGTGAAATATTTTATTTTATTTTGATGATTCCATTCAACCAACATGGATTTTTTTTCGTTACTTAAAAAAAAAAAAAAAAAAAAAAAAAATCGTAAAACAAACAAGCTAAAGAAAGATTAAACAGGCTAAATTTCAAGCCCACGTAGCGTGTTAATTGGGCCACAGTCTTTGACAGAAAACAGGCCCATTTGTAAACCCAACCTTATCCTTTATGCCTTACAAAAAATGGGATTAAACAAAAAAAATTAAATGAGTTATTTGTGTAATATAATATTATAAGTACGACATTCAAAATTTTGACATTTTTTTGAATATAAATATTCTATGCGTCAATCATAAAACAAATTAAAAAATTAGCATGTAATAATACTAATATTTTAAACAACCCTTATATCAGCATTATTATAATTTTTTTTTTTTGAAGATGATAATAATATATTAAGGGTGAGAATGTAATTTTCCATTGCTTCTATCTTCAGCCTCTATTCATTCTCACCTTACATACTTTAATTGATGACTGAAATGTTCAAGCATTGAATATTTGACTCAATGGATAGTCTTCCTTCACCTATTGTAATATTATTATTCTTTTTAATACATGTGCAGAATAAATAAATAATATTGCATCCAAGTTGATATATTCCTTCCAACGTTATCAATTTTTTTATAAACAAAAAATTTATATTGAATATTTTTAATTTTTAATTTTTTTACGAAAACTATCCAAAATCTTATTATATTTAATTTTAAATATTGATAGTTCATTTTATAAGAAAAAAGATAAATAATAATTTTAATTTATGTTAAAAAAATATAGAGCCTACGTGGAATTTTCAGTCAACTGTAAAGAGTTATTGAACTAAAATGAATAAAAAAAAAAAAAAAAGCTTTTTTTTTCGCCATTGATATGGTTAATGATGAAGCTTGAATCTAGAAATACCAAACCTAACCATATGATTTATCCAACTAAATTAGACCCAGCATTAAATTAAATAAAAAGTCAACCAATCGTGAGCTCCATTAGGGAACATTAAATTATTAAAATGACATTAACTTCCCATCCCCTCTCCTCCCTCCCTCCTTCTGTGAACGAGTCAAGTCTCTCCTCCTACTCCTCCGTCGTCTTTTCCGCCGCCGCTCCCGCCTCCACACTGATCGGCGAAGCGTTGGTTGAAGGCGACGGTGAGGATGGGTATTGAAAAAAAAAAGATACTTAATTACGGTAGTAAATACTTTTTATACATATTTATTAAAATTACCCATTTTAAAATTTGATCTGTTCGGGTCACGAAATCGGTGAGCGTACGCGCGGGAAAACGCGTGGGGCCAACTATATTGACATACTTGTGGGTCAACTTACCAACTGCCTGCTGGTTGGTTGGTTGTTTTTTTTTTTTTTTTTTTTTTTTCTTTTCATTTTTTCTAAAAATTAAAACTTCCAAGAGCTCGACACAAAAATCTGTCGTTGTCACAGTCACGAACTGAATTGACATGTCTTTTCTTCTTCGTCTTCTTCGCTTCCTATTCGAAATTTCCCCATTAGCTTCCCCCACGGGTTCACCCTTTTCAGTTCACATTTTAATTTTGAGACCCACTTGATTTTACTTTGTTTTCCTCAAATTCTCGGATTTTGACTTTTCTAAAACTATGATCTTTCAACTTTTTCTTGATGCTCTGCAACGGCGGACTTAGAGGAGGTCAGACTTTTTGTGGGAATCGTTTCGAATGAGCAGAATGGGTGGCCCAAGTGGGCGAAAGAGGGGTTTGTTCAACGGCGAAGGGGCCACGGAGTTCTTCCGCCATTTAATGAGGGAGAAGCCTTTTCTTCCATTTCTGATACCTTCGGTTCTTATTGCTTGGAGTATTGAGAGATGGGTCTTCTCTCTCTCCAATTGGGTTCCTTTGGCTGTTGCTGTGTGGGCCACTTTACAGGTTTGTTTATCTCTTATTTGAACACTGGTTTCGCCAGAATTGGAATGTATTTGATTGAATTCTTGAATTTCCTGTTTCTGCCCATATAATGTTTGATGTTTGTTCTTCCGTTCAAAACCTGTGTTTGAGACTTGGAGTTGAGTCAATGCTTTGTCCTTCCACCACTTTCTTATAATATCAGTGGGTTTGGATTAGTAAGTGTTACATGGTACGAGTTTAATGTTATATAGTTCATATCCTTCATTGAGACCTTTGCAGCCACCAGTGCTCAAATATGTCTGCCCATTCATAATCAGAAGACACAAGTTACAATGTACCAGAAGAAGTTAATTCTACCATTCCAAATATTGCAGCAATTTGATTAAACAAGTCATTGAACTATCAAATTCTGTGAAACTTGAAGAATTTACATTCATGTAACACGTTAGTGATTCGACTCTTCAATCATTCTCCCATGTTTTTTTTTTTTTAAATATATATTTCAATAAAGATTAGTTGTGAGATCCTACTGTTGGGGAGAACGAAACATTCTTTATAAGGGTTTGAAAACCTCTCCCTAGCAGACACATTTTAAAAACTTTGTGAAAAAGCCGGAAAGGAAAAACTCAAAGAGGACAATATCTACTAGCGGTGGTCTTGGGCCGTTACAGATGGTATTAGAGCCAGACATCGGACGATGTGCCAGCAAGGAGATATTGTCCGAAGAAAGGTGGACACGAGATGGTGTGCCAGCAAGGACGCTAGGCCCCAAACTGATTGGATTGGGGAGTTCCACATCAATTGGAGAAGAGAACGAATGCCAGCGAGGACGTTGAGCCTCAAAAGGGGTGAATTGTGAGATCCCACATTAATTGGAGAGGAGAACAAAACATTCTTTATAAGGGCGTGAACTCTAAAGGGAAACCCCAAATAGGACAATAGCGGCTTCCATCAGCATACGCACTCGGTTGATATCCCCCATCACTTGGCTTAACATTGTCATGTGGGGGAGATGTTGTCTGGAAAATGGTGTTGTGATTATGTCATTGTGTTTGAGCAACGTTAAAGATTCAACTCAATATCATCTTTCTCCTGCAGTATGGGAGTTATGAACGCCAAGTAATTGTTGATGATTTGAACACAAAATGGAGGCGACTTGTAACAAACACTTCGGTATATCCTTTTTCTTTTTTGCTTTCCTCCTCGATGACTGCTTGAGATTTTGAATGTGGTACCCTAATTTCTTTCCTCTTTTATTCATAACTTAAACAGCCTGAAACACCTCTGGAACCCTGTGCATGGTTGAATAAGCTGTTGATGGAAGTATGGCCAAATTATTTTAATCCAAAACTTTCCTCAAAGTTTTCATCCGCAGTTAATGTGAGTACCCTACTTGTTCTACATACAAAAATTTGAGTATTGACATCATTTGACTTAAGAGTTTCTCTATGCAGAAACGGTTGAAGGACCGAAAGTCGAGGCTTATTGTGAGTACACCTACTTTGGCCATTCCATCTTTTAGATGTTACATACAAAAACATAACCAAATTGCTCAATTTCGTGTAGGAAAACATAGAACTGCTGGAGTTTTCTCTAGGCTCGTGCCCTCCTAGCTTGGGTCTTGGTGGGGTTCGATGGTTAACTTGTGGTGGTGAGGTTGGACTCTCTTTGTTTTTCCATTATGTATAATCATATTTCTAGTTTGGTTGTAGTTTTCTGTGATTAAGACTTGAAATCTGAACATAGTTTTGTCATTGAGTTTTGACAGAGAATCATGCATTTGAATTTCGATTGGGACACAAATGAAATGAGCATTTTGTTGCAAGCCAAACTGGCCAAGCCACTTATGGGAACTGCACGGATTGTCATAAATAGTCTACATATAAAGGGTGATGTACGTATAAATTCTTTCCCTCTTCCCTCAACTGTGTACGCTCTAATTTTTCAGCATAAGTAGCACAACAAGATCAATTCATGAAGTATCATAGATTCCCTAAAGAGAGTGTGATCACATTCATTTGGTTTCGATTTCATTCACTTGATTAAATCTCAGGAATGCCATAGTGAGTCTCTTCCTATTGATCAGAATCATATAGCAGTTCCCTACCTTTCATACAAATGATAGTTTCTTAATCAGTCCTACCTGTGCCAAAATTGTTTTGGGTTATTTGATGATGTATCGGCCCAAGCCCACCGCTAGCAGATATTGTCCTCTTTGAGCTTTCCTTTTCGGGAGTCGAGGTTTCTACACTCACTCAAAACCGATGTGGGATCTCACAATCCACCCCCCTTCAGGGCTACTCGTTCCTCTCTCCAATCGATGAGGGATCTCACAATTCACCCCTTTCAGGACCCAATGTCCTTGTTGGCACACCATCTCGTGTCCACCTCCTTAGGGGCTCAGCCTCCTCGCTAACACATCACCCAGTGTCTGGCTCTGATACAATTTGTAACGGCCCAAGCCCACTGCTAGTAAATATTGTCATTTTTGGGTTTTCCCTTTGAGTGTTCCCCTCAAGGTTTTTAAAATACGTCTGCTAGGAAGAAGTTTTCACACCCTTATAAAGATTACTTCATTCTCCTCCCCAACCGATGTGGGATCTCACAGATGACATGTGCATTCCGCTTGATTTATTGTTCACGAGTTTTTCCTATGACTTTAGGATGTCTTGGGAGTTTCAGTTGCCACTCCACCATATAAAATCCACACTCACTCAAAAGTTAGCAGTGTCCTAAAATTTCATCTGTTATTTGGATTACCTTTACAGCTTGTGTTGATGCCTATTTTGGATGGGAAGGCAGTTTTATTTTCGTTTGTGACAACTCCTGATGTAAGAATAGGAATTGCTTTTGGAAGTGGTGGAAGCCAATCATTGCCTGCAACAGAGCTCCCTGGTGTTTCCTCCTGGCTGGTATAGTTCTACATCTATCACTGCTACTCCATTTGAGTATCTCAACAATCTGTTCTCTCTTATGCAGGTCAAAATTTTTACAGATACCCTGGTTAGGACAATGGTTGAACCACGCAGGCGCTGTTTCTCTTTGCCACCCGTTGATCTCAGGAAGAAGGCTGTTGGTGGTATCATATATGTGACTGTCATTTCTGCCAGAAAACTGTATCGAAGTAGCTTGAAAGGAAGTCCAACAAGAAGACAACAAAGCCACTCTTCTAATGGTTCATTCGGAGAGCATCTTAATGATAAAGATCTGCAGACATTTGTTGAGGTTGAACTTGAAAAGCTTAGTAGAAAAACAGATGCGAGATCAGGTTCAGACCCTCAGTGGAATGCCACATTCAATATGATCTTACACGAAGATACAGGAACTCTACGGTTTCATCTTTATGAGTATAATCCAAGCCATGTGAAGCATGATTATCTTGCAAGTTGTGAGGTGAAGGTATAAATTACTCGATAATCATACAAACTCGTTTAAGTTATATGTTCTTCGTCATGCTGTGAGATCCCAAATCGGTTGAAGAGGGGAACGAAGCATTCCTTATAAGGGTGTGGAAACCTCTTCTTAGTAGACGCGTTTTAAAACTATGAGGCTGACGATCCCACATCGGTTAGAGAGGAAAACGAAGCATTATTTATAAGGGTGTGGAAACCTCCCCTAGCATACGCGTTTTAAAAACCTTGAGGGGAGGCCCGAAAGGAAAAAGTCCAAAGAGGCCGAACTGTTACAAATGGTATCAGAGCCACAGTCACCAGGCGGTGTGCGAGTGATTAGCTAATTCAAAGTTTGTTCTCTATGAGCAGATGAAATATGCTGCAGACGATTCCACAACATTTTGGGCAATAGGACCAGACTCTAGTGTGATAGCCAGGCATGCTGAGTTTTGTGGAAAAGAAGTTGAAATGGATATTCCATTTGAAGGGGCCTTTTGTGGAGAGGTAAAATCTTTATAGTTTGCTAAGCTGCAGCAGCTGATTCTGTCGTGCTGACATACTATGTAATCCATGTCGTTGCTTGCAGCTGTCAGTGAGGCTTGTTTTAAAGGAATGGATGTACTCAGATGGTTCACATAGTTCGAACAGGTACCATGTTAGTCCACAACAATCTCTCTACGGGGCGTCGAGTTTTCTTTCGAGCACTGGAAGAAAGATCAACATCACAGTTGTGGAAGGAAAGGATCTACCAACAAAAGACAAGAATGGAAAGTGTGATCCATATGTCAAATTGCAGTATGGAAAGGTAGTTTTCTTTTCTCCTAATCTCTCAAATATTTTAAGAGTAATGATGATGCTAACCTTTTGATGATTGTTGTTTATGATTTCAGTCTCTCCAGCGCACAAGAACTGCTCACTCCTTCAATCCATTATGGAATCAGAAGTTTGAATTTGATGAGATCGGTGGTGGTGAGTATCTAAAGTTGAAATGCCTTACTGAAGACATCTTTGGCAATGATAACACTGGGAGTGCAAGGGTTAATCTGGAAGGATTAGTAGAAGGGTCAGTTAGAGATGTATGGATTCCTCTTGAAAAGGTGAATTCTGGAGAATTAAGGCTTCAAATAGAAGCCATCAGAGTGGATGACAATGAAGGATCAAGGGTATGTTTAACAAGCTCATATCTGAATCATATGATCCTTCATATCTGAATCATTCCTCCATGTCCCCAGGGATCAAGCTTGGCTCCAACAAATGGTTGGATCGAACTCGTTCTAGTTGAAGCAAGAGACCTTGTTGCTGCTGATCTCCGAGGGACGAGTGATCCTTACGTGAGGGTCCAATATGGAAAGTTGAAGAAAAGAACCAAGGTATCTTTCAAGTTCTAATTTCATCATCAGCCGTAAGGTTCTTTATGAAATTGTTTTAATTATGAATTTTGTTGCAGGTTATGTACAAAACTCTAAGGCCCCAGTGGAATCAGATTCTGGAGTTTCCAGACAATGGCAGCGCTCTGCTGTTACATGTGAAAGACCACAATGCTCTGCTCCCAACGTCAAGCATAGGTGATTGTGTTGTGGAGTATCAAGGGCTGCCTCCAAACCAGATGTTTGACAAATGGATACCACTTCAGGGGGTTAAAAAGGGAGAGATACATATCCAAATCACCAAGAGAGTTCCAGAACTTGATAAGAGATCTAGTTTGGAATCAAAAACCAGTCTGGATTCTGAAATTTCCTTGAACAAAGCTCATCGGATTTCCAGTCAGGTCAGTTGTAGAGAACTTCAAATGTGTTTACGATCCAACTTTTTGTCATGATAGCTTCAAATCTCTTCTTCTTGCAGATGAAACAAATGATGAACAAGTTACAAAGTTTCATTGAAGATAGCAATCTTGAAGGACTTGCGACGGGCATGAGTGAGCTGGAAAGTCTAGAGGATCTGCAAGAGGAGTATATGGCACAGCTTGAAACTGAACAAATGCTTCTAATAAACAAGATCAAGGAACTTGGTCAGGAGTTTCTCAACTCATCCCCTTCCTCAAGTAGAAAATCATTTGGATAATAATCGGATCCATCAGAATTCTCGAACTTGCCAGATTGCTGTACAAATCATGATTAGGCATATGCATTTGGAGATTCTGATACAAGTGTACATGTTATTTAGATTGAGTCCATACATTTTCGTATAGGAATTCTTATTTATTCTGAACAATTGGGCAGAATTAGCTTCATTTGTTAAGGGTTTCAATCTTCCAGCGGTAACTGTTAAGCTAACAGCCCACAGAAAGAAAAAGAAAAAGAAAAAGGGAAAAATTGTATGTTGACAATTTAACAATATAGTTCTAAGCATTACAAATTCTTCTCAAATCAAAGTTTCTACATTTTAGTTTGATTTATAAAGTTTGTCTACACTCCGTAAAAAGTTGAAATTGTAATACATCAAATCTGCATAAGTCAAAGAATACAATAGTAACAAGACTTCCCCTAGCAGCCTAAAAACCATTTTGAGTTAACAAAGGGGGAGGGGAGAAAATCAAGAGAATCCTGCCCGAAGAACATTGTTCATTGCCGCAGTATCTTCTGTAGCTGAAGCACTTGATTCCTTTGCTCTGGAGGCAGGAGATTAATTTGTTCTGGTGTGAGACTCATGACTTGTTGAAGTAACATCTTCTCCATCTCCTGACTCAACTGAACCAAAATCCGGGTGAAAAGGGAGGGGAGAGACAAAGGTCAATAACAAAATGAAAAAGAAGAACTTGTCGTTCAAAACAGAAAAAAGAAAGTAATTAGAAAAGTACCGGTGGTGCAGCACGAGGCTGATTGCCAGGGCCCATCTGACCAAGAACTGATGGTATTGGTGGTGGTCCGGAGAGTTGCTGTGGATGTGTAGGATTTTCTGGAGGGCCAGGCATCCAAGGCCCTCTGTCAGCAGGCTTTGAACTTGCAACTTGATTCATGAATTCTGTACCTAATTTAGAACCTCCAGCCTGAGAGAAATATGCACCAAGCGAGATATTAAACAGCTAATACTGTGGTTATTTGACATTGTTTGTAATGGCTTTAATAATTTGGTCTACAAGAAGATGGCATTCTCAAGACCAGTTTGCATACGCAAACCCTATTGAAAACTTTTGAATAATTAAACAACAAATGCCACTCATACTAAACTTTTGAAGTGTTTGTCCTCCGTAATATCCGAAATGCAGAATACTTACTCGCCTAACACCTACCAAATCCACAAATGGAAACTCAATAGAGAACCGTGCAAGATCAAAGAATATCAAACCCCTTCCTCTTTCTCATTAGATACGACCTAACAAGACTATCTATGACATCCAAAAGATTAGAAGAGAACGAACATCATGACTGCTACAATAGTTTTCTTTCAGGTAACCCAAGTTCCACCATCTAATGTCTTACAGGGGTTATGCCAAAAATTAAACGCATAACTGTGTCTACACATGACAAATGCAAACACGAACAATTTCTACCAAGAACTTACAATTTTTCTGGTAAGAAGCCGAACTTTCATGATGAATACAAGGGTGAACAAAAAAGAAGCCCTCGAAAAACAAGCACTAATTATAAAAATGATTCTAATCTAAAAGAACAAAACCGATATCACAGTTACACAACGGTCTAGTGAACTAGTTATGCCAAAAATTAAAAGCATAACTGTGTCTATATCAGACAAATGCAAACACGAACAATTTCTACCAAGAACCTATAACTTTTTTTTGGTAGGAAACCAAACTTTCACGAAAAATACAAAGGTGAACAAAAAAGAAGCCCTAGAAAACACACACTAACTATAAAAATGACTCTAGTCCCAAAGAACAAGACCAATATCATAATTACATAATGGTCTAGTGAACTAAGTCTAAATGGAACAATTAAACCTCACCACTCCTAAACCTATTCTCTAGAATTCTCCATATCCCTAAAATACCTACCATTACACTCCAACCAATTACCCGACAAAATGACAAAGAAGCTTGCTTGCCACACCACTATACCCTTCTCGCTAAAAGGGGAGTGCAAAACCACCTCCCCCAACCCAATTCCAAGCCCCAATAACCCCAAAAGAACTCCACCACCAAACTGCCATCCCCACAGCAAATTCCACATGTATGGCTTACTAAATGAATAATATTATAAATGTTGAAAATAATAAATATTCCATAGATAGACATATTTGCTATACAATATTTTCCAGGATAAACACATTGTAATCAAGTAAAAAAAGAAAAAAAAAAGTACCTGATACATTGATTGAGGGGGTGGCTGACTAGGGAGTGCCGACTGTCCTGGGGCAAATGAATTTCCCATGCCAGGAGGGAGTTTGGTACCTGACTAGAACATTTAAAAAATAGATTAGAGAGGTTGAGAGATCATCTTCACTTGGAGACTTGTGTACTGTAAATCCAAAAGAGAATTTTAGCTTGAAAACTAAAACTCCGACTTACATGAAATATGGGCTGAGAAACATGCTGTGGGATGCCAGGAGGTTGGTAATTCATATTGTGGCCCATTTGAGGGGGGTAGTGCTGATGAAAATTTGGACCCGTAGGTGCTCTGGAATGTGAGGGCAATGGTGCCGGTGGAGGCAGGTGGGAAATCTCAGCTGTTTGTAATGGCTGCTGCAGCTGGATGGAAGCAGTTGAAATCTGGGGTTGATGAAGTAGAGGTGGCTGAGCAGCAGAGGGAAGAATTGGAGGTACATTTGGAATTTGAGAGGGTTGTGGCGCAGAACTGGGATTTGTCTGGGGCATATCAAATCCCTTGGGATGCTGTGGTGTCTGTAGGGGAATCAGAGGTGCTGACCGGGGCTGAATGTTAGTGGTAGGAAGAGTACTTGATGAGACAGGCATTGATGGTTGGTTCTGATATTGTTTTCTAGGAGGGGCCAAAGGTGGTGTACTTGTCTGTTCTTGCAAACTTATTTGAGCAGCTGATGTTTGAGTAGGCTGAATATTTGATTGTTGAGTTGTGTGAGTTGATGGTTGAGAATGCTGTGAGGCAGAAGGATGAACGCTTGGAATCTAAACAGAAGAATAACTTAGATGTATACCTATAAGCTGATTGAAAATGCAGAAAAAAGAAAAAGAAAAATAGTAGAATAACAATGGCACGCTACCTGAGGCGGTCGTACCATTCCAAGCATGATCTGCGCCTGGTAGATAAAACAGTAGAATCAATAATACTTTCAGTAATCAAAAGAGGAATTAAAGGTAAAACCTCCAAATGTGCTGATTAACTAGTAAAAAGGGTCCAGACTATTAACCACATAACTCAGTATACTCTAGAGAATAAATTAATATTATAAATAACATTTGCAGTCACGCCTAGTTGTTAAACATGATTCTGAACAAACAAATTCCTACACAATCTAGTGCTCAGACTTGACGCTTGTAGTAGGCCATACAAATATTTGACAGTCAATGCTGTCTCCGAGGGGGTAATAAGAAGAAAACTCGAGCTCCAGACTACTTTCGTCGTCTTCAAGAATACACGTCCTTGAATGCAATTGGGAAAGATAGGGAGATGCTACAAAACTTGCTTGATTTCACCCAGAATAGATAAATCCATACATTCAAGAATATGATCCACCAAAAGGTTTACTATCAAGATATTAAAATTAATCCTCGCAAAAGATTATACAAGTGTGCACATTACTAAGACAGATTCAATTTCCTCGAGGCACTAGCAATTATTCAAAATCCGGTTCACGTACAGCCCTATTTGTTAAAACTCGGCCAAGAGAAGCTTAACTGGCTAGCTCTAAATGATAAATGAAATGAACTTTTCTCAAGACACGAAAAACCTAAAAATTGAAACCTGGAAAAGAGCTTTGGTCAACAGCGGGTTTTGGATAAGGATTTGTTTCGCCTGCTGCTGGTTCTGTTCGATCAGTGTCTGCATAATAATAAACACAGCAGTAATCATTCCTCCGATATCCGGACATTGCTCAGAGACAAAGGTCGAACTCAGAAAGCGGACGAAGAGGGGGGACAGACCAATATCGATTCCGACAGCGAGAGAAAAAATAAGTACCTTCATTTGAGACATGATTTCATATAGTTGGTTCTTCGACATTCCCGCGATGCTCTCCGGCAGACCGGTGCCGGTAACTTGCTTTCCAGCCATGTTCTACGTTCCAACGCCAATTGGGACTGAGATTGTTCCTTCGCAATTTCTCGCCAACAGCGCAGCGAAACTTGGTTCGTATGTAGTTAATGGGCGTTTCTCTGAAGACCCAGCGTAGCGTTTGCTCGTCTGGAAGTTTAGAGATTCCCTCGGGCTCGGGCGACAGAAAATTGCAGAAATTTTCAACAAACTATTATGTTCTTTTCGTTGCAAAAGAAAAACATTCGGCCCAAAACATTGGGCTTTAGGAGGATTTTCATGGCCCAATTTATTGGGCTTTTTGAGGTACAATAATGGGCCGAGTTTAAATCTTAACTAATGTTCATTTCATAAAAAATAAAACATTCGGCCCAATAAATTGGGCTTTCTGAGAACAAGAATGGGCTGAGTTTAAATGTAACTACTATGTTCTTTTCATAAAATAGAAAAAACATTAGGCCCAATACTTTGGCCTTTTTGAGGATCAGTAATGGGCCTTTTAAATTTAACTATTTGTTATTTTCATTAAAATATTTGGCCCAATGGGCTCTTTGAGGAACAAGAATGGGCCCAAAATCAGAAGTCCATTGAACCAAGCCCATTTGTTAGGAAGCTACAAGGAATATGGGGGCGTTGTGCTCCCGTGTAGGTGCGAGAGAGCGATCCTGAGAACTGAGCAGGCAAAGAGAAGAGGGGAAAAAAACTATGGGGAGGAAGAAGACAGTCGAATTCGATGAATCTCCGCCGGATGATTTCGATCCGGAGCATCCGTATAAGGATCCAGTGGCGATGCTGGAGATGAGGGAACACATCGTGAGAGAGAAGTGGATCGAAATAGAAAAGGCGAAGATACTGAGGGAAAAGCTCAGATGGTGCTACCGTATTGAAGGGGTCAACCACCTTCAGAAATGCCGCCACCTTGTTCAACAATACCTCGATTCCACTCGCGGCATCGGCTGGGGCAAGGATGGACGCCACCCATCCCTTCATGGTTCTCTCTTTTCGTCTTAATTTCTGTTTAATTTCTGAGAAATATTATCATTTCTGCAATCTTTGGTTGAAAATGGAGATACTTCGAGTCGCTGATGGTTGGCTGTGATTGGGTGATGCTCATAAGTGGAAATATGCTCCGTTTTGGAAGTGTTGTTTCCTGAAATATCGTTGGTTTATAAATCCGTGGATATGTACTTTTCGAAATTAATCTGATTCATGTCAACCTTTTGAATTTGGTGCTCGTTGGCTAGATTATTCTTCTTTTTTTTTCTTCGGGTTTCCTATGCAATTTCAATGACCGAAAAAATGTGACTCTCCCTCCTTTATGATCATCTGATGCTGTTTCTTCTTGTTTTTGGTTAGGTCCTAAAGTGGAGTCAGTGGAATCGGAGTGAATCTCTGGGAGGAATAACGGTGAGTTCGAATGTTCGCAAGTTTTTTTTTTTGGCTAATTTTAGTACTTGATCGTACCGATAATCAAACCTTTTTTTTAGTCAGTGCTTGAATAAATTAACAGTGTATATTAGCTTGAATTAATCAACAAGCTCTATGCTTTATTTCGTCTACTGCTTTGAGGTGTGTAAAGAAGCATTAACTCAGATCAGTGGTTAATAATTTCACTTAGTTTTCTATTTCTCTGTTGAGTGAGAACTTTGTAGGAATGTACAGCAAGCTTTCCTAAAAATTTTCTGACTGGTGGCTTGTTTTTTAGAACGATTGAAATTGCTAACATGTCACTCGTTCACAGTTCCTTTAAGTGATGTAGGAGACACGATAATAACATTAAGTGGGGTGTTATTGAAGCTGAAGGTAACTCTAGGGGTGTGTCATTCAGTGGGTTCCTCGTAATTTGTTGTCCTTAGAAGTTGTGTGAGTTGGGGATATCGTCATTCTGTGGGATCTTCCTAATTTTTTGGCCTTAGAAGTGGTGTGAGCTGCTTCTCCTCATTTGTATAGTTTTGTTCAAGTTCACAATTAGTTGGAACTGGATTCCCCCTCTTGTGAGTGGTAACTTCTCTTGTTCCAATCTTTGTGCTTTACTAGTATGTCATTCTTTTATTGTCAAGAGGGTGGCTGGATATTTTTCAAGGATATCAAAAAATATTTTTAGTTGTAGTATTTTGGACCATTGGCCTATTCTTTTCAACGTTAGGGTTGCTGAGTGGGGTCTTTAGCTGTTCATTTTTTTTCAGAATAGAGTTATGAATGACAACCCAAATGAAACCTACATATGTTTGGTCTCAAAGAAATTGGATGTTTGCACTGTTGCAGACTTTTTCCCTTAAGTCTTACAATTGAACTATATAAAATCATAGCAAAGGTGCTATCAGAACATCTTAAAAAGGTTCTCCCTCTCACAATTAATGGATGGCCTTAGTCGCCTACTCACAAAGATCGAAGACGAAGGGCAGATAAACAGCTTTTAGATTAGCTTGTAGGCTTCATAATCAACCACCATCAGTTCGCGGACACAATCCTCTTTTTAGATTTGTTGGATATCTCTTCCATAAAAAACATGCTCAAGACAATAAAAACCTTCAAAAGAATCTCGGAACAAAATATCAATCTCCAAAAGATAGAGATTATGGGCATCATATGTTAGCACAAAATTATTGAAGAATTAACCAACAGATGACAAAAAAAAAAGGGGGGAATGGCCAAATATGTATCTAGGATTACCCCAAAGGAAAACCACAAATCCTTTTACTTTTGGAAGACTTGTAGAAAAATAGAAAGAAGGCTGTCAACATGATCATTATGTTTTACTACAAAAGGGGAAGACTCACCCTAATACAAGCCACACTATCCAATCTCTTCACTTAGTACACGTTTCTATTTGAAAAGAAAGATTATTTAGAAACTATCTGTGGGAAGGATGACACACGTCTTGTTTGATAGACCTTGTTTGATAGAATATCATAAACTTCCCAGCAGAAAAAGGAGGACTTGGTTTATTTTCAATGAAGAACAAAGTTCTACTTGCAAAATGGATATGGAGATACCATCACACAAAAAAATTGTGGAGAAAACTTATATTTCCAAATTGGTGTCCATTATGCAAGAGTGACAATGAAACACAAAGCCGCTTATTTATGCAATGCACATATGCTCAAAATTTCTGGACAAAGATTCTTATTATCTTCGGATGACATCTCATATTTCCTAGGGAGGTCAAGGATTTATTGTACATGACTTGGTCGCACCATCCTTTCAATAATGCAAAAACTCTACTATGAAAAAATTTCATCATGGCTTTCTTTTGGAATCTGTGAAAGAAAGAAATCAAAGAATTTTCACGAAAAAGACGCAAACTTATACAAAACTCTTCGATAATGTTGTTTATCAAGCTATATCTTGGTGTAAATTGTCTAATATTTTCGCTTCCAACAGTTGTACCCTCCCTCATTCTGTAAATTTTAAACATCAATGAAATTGTCTCTTTTATATATATATATATATATTTTTTTTTTTTTTTTTNATTTTAAACATCAATGAAATTGTCTCTTTTATATATATATATATATATTTTTTTTTTTTTTTTCTCCCTACCATGTCAAATAAAAGTTCTATTTTGTTAGCTTCTTATCATCCAATTATTCTGTCACACCACTTCTCTTCATATATTAAAAAATTATTTATATTTTTCTAATGTTAGCCTAAAAAAAATCCACGTTTTTTTTGTTCTTTTTTTTCCCGCTCCTTATGCTTGTGCCCCGGAGGAGTATTACCCTTTAGTGTGCCTCAAGATTTAAATAAACATTGGGTTGTTTCTAATCAATTGCCCTTAGGTGGTTCGTTTGTTGTAAATTTTACTCTTGAATAGCCTGTCTAGAAGTGAAGTCAACAATCCATCCTCCATACGTTGTGTTCCCCTCTTTGTCCAGATTTGAATGCTTGTTGTATTTGGACTCTTGTGTCCCCGGGGTGCTCTTGATAATCTCTCTTTCTGTATTTAGTTGTCTGAAGTTCTCCTTGACTATTTTTTTCTTGTTTATTTAGCACTACTACCAAGGAAGTTATCTAGAGTTCCTCGTGTGTCCTTCATTTATGAGCGAAGATTTATTTATATCCTGTTAAGATGTCATTTTTTGCGAAGATTTGGGATAAGCAGAGACTGTCATGATGGAGCGAGGAGTGTTGGAATCCACCTATTTGTCATGAAGGGGAAAGCCTCTCTTTTGAATTCACCCATTCATGAAGGAAGGGTTTTGGTAAAGAAAATGAAGCCCGACACACTTTAAATAATCTAAATATTCAATACACAATTTTTAGTAACTGCCCTCTATTTTTATTCTCAAACAATTGGGGGCCTCTTATTATAGTTGTATTATTTTTCTTGTTTGGGCTCCCTTTTCCTTTCAGCCTTATTAGTCTTGTGTAGCACGGTCTTTCTTTGTTCAGAGGGAAAACAGATTATTCAATTAAAAGAAAGAAAAAACAGAAATGGATAATGGATAATAAAGAAAAACTATGAACTTGAACTAGGCTGGAGTTTGGTCTTGCTGGAAAGAGTGATATAGCTACCTTTCCACTATAGTCTGAACTAAGTATATATTAGAACTGAATGGATGTTTCTTTTAATAATCAAACCAAATTTTATTGGGACAAAAAGTACAAAAAGGGCCACAACCCAACTATGAAAGGGACTACGAACAAAAAATTGCAAAAAAGAGCCCCAGCCTCTGAAGACTTGAAAATTCTTTGTTTCTTTCCTACCAAAAATTTCATAGAATAACAAATTAGCCAGCCTGCCACAACAAATAGCTTGTATCCTAAAAAGTAGTGCCTAAGATAACTTCATCATTGCACGACCTGAATTTATAACTGAAGAGCCTGCCAACTACAATGTCACGCCTTACTAGAACAATGGCAAAGCCGTAAAAGATGGTTTGAATCTTCCAAAGTACACCTAATACACTAGAGGACCGAAGAGGGGAAAAAAAAAAAAAAAAAAAAAAGATTCTTTTGTTGAAGTTATCAAAAATATTCCTCCTAAATCAGCCAAGAAAACAGCCTAATTTCTTCAGGATCTTCAATTTCCAAAACTTGGAGAAGAAAGGGTGGAGAGAAGAAATGAGGGAAGAAAATATTGGATGTCCAAAGTCTTGCAGGAAGAATAACACAGGGCTGAACAGAGACCCTTCGGATTACAACATATGAAGGATAACTGAATGCTAATTTGTACTTGCTAGTTATGTGGCTGATGCCTTTGGTGGTTCTTGCTTGTCATTATTTCTTATTCGGAGATGAAGATACAGGTTTTCGCATCTTTTGCAGGTGAACAAAATGGCTTGCAGGAAAATGTTCGGATGGCTTGCCTCCTTGTGATCTGTTTTATTATCAGGGCCTCATCAGCTGCAGTTTTTTTTATCATTATTACTTTCTTTCTTGTTTCAAAAAAGGAATATGCATGGATCACACACAGTACCATGGGCAATTGATTTACGTTAGGTTTCATGTTATTGCCTGCAATTGCCAATTACTTGGACATCGGAAAAACACCCAAATAATCAAACATCTGCCACTGCATGCTTCTGTTCAACTTTGTATTTGTTTTCTGTTAAACAATGGTTTCATCTGGTTGCCAGCTTTAGATATAATCGGAAGTGATGCTCCTAAAGTATAGCGGAAGACTTCATGGTCGATTCATTGAGTTTGTATAATTGTATTAAAGGTATATTTAGTATGCCTTCTAGTTTAAGCACTTTAGAGTCATTTTTTAATAAATCATTTCTCAACAGTTTCTTTAAATTAATCCAATTTCAGAAGTACTATACATTGATTAGGATTTCTTACCAAAATGATTTTGATCATTTGTGCACAAGTATTTTAAATCTTTATTTATGAGCTCAGATTTTAGATAGGATCCACGGATTGCTTCTTATCCGAAACCCTTCCTTTTAGATTTGTACGAAGCTCGAACCCTTCGTCCATGGCCTTCATCTCCCATACTGTTGCCTCCTTCATCTCCCATTCAATAGCGTAATTTCCGGGTTAGTATAATAAATTTGATTGATTAGACGGCCTAATCTGTTGGTTTATGAGTTTATTGGTGATTATTATTGCAACAGATGGACAGTGATTTATTTGATGGTGTTCATGCTTTTAAGGGATTAAATTCCTGTAGATAAGATAGAATAATATAGGTATGTGTAGTTTTTATTATTATTATTATTTTTTTTTGTTGGTCCCGAAATTCTTATATGGCCTTTTCTGATTCCCATTCCATTTTCAAAAAGGGAGAAAATAAAGGAAAAACATGAATAATTTGAATAATATCTCTGCGACTAACAGAATTGAATTTTAAGATTTGGAATTTGAACAAAGTGACCAAGTATTGAGAATATGCATCCATCTCATTTGTGAAAGCCCTAATAATTAAAATTTAGTTATCATTATTTCTTTTTTATGTTTAGCTCGGAATTTTTTTAGAATTTACGAGAAGCTTATAGATTTTAGAATTCAGATCCAACGTTTATTCTTGAACAATCCTATCATGGCACTTCATTGAATAATGTTTCCACTTCAAAGCCATGTTATAGTGAAACTTCTGCTTTTTTCACAAATCTTTTAAAACTTTTGGATCAAATTACAAACTTCCAAACACGTTATTCAAATAACGAATTTTGAATATTGATTTGCTTTGAGCGTTCAAGTAGAGAAAAGCCTGTATGAAAAAATAGTAATGAAAAGAGAGGTGTGTAGTGTTATTTTGATCTTAGGATTGTTCTTCCCTTTCCTCCCAACTTCCCCCATAAGCCCTTTTTGCCAACATCTTGAGCTGGTAAGCTATGATGCTCTGTGATCCATTTATTCCATGAAGCAATTAAAGTGATTTCTAGCTTCCCATATGATAAAAATGGTTGAACACTAAAGCATGCCAAATTTTAAATTATATTGATAGTTGGAATCTTTTTATTATATCATCAATTATAGTTCATGAGATAGGTAAGCTTTAAAGAAGGATAGAATCTTGTTGTTAGGGTGTCCTATCACTTTTTGTAATACTTACTTTCTAAAAATACAAATTTAAAGGAGTGGAAATGTTTAGGACATGCATCAAACTTTATTTTTCATTTATGCACGTAATAATCTCGGGTAGTTTGTTCGCTAGCAAATATAGTTTTCTTTGAACTTTTACTTTTGGGTTTCCGCTCAAGTTGAGAGGTTTCCACGTCCTTACAAGAAATGTTTTTTTTTTTCCTTTTCACAAACCTCATATAACATCTCTACTTTCGGTATTTCGGTTTCACTTTTAGAACTTTTAACGCTTATTTTCACACATTTTAAAGGTGACAAACTCAGCGAAATATAAAGCGTCAAGAAGAATAGCAAAAAATAGTAGGGGTAAAATATAATGCGGAGTTGACTCTTTTTAATTAATTACTATTATGAAGCTAATTAGTTATTAATAAGTTTCTCAAATGAAATTGACGGGAAAAAGACAAACATGTAGCAATCAATTCCATCAATATGTAGGTCAACAAATGAATAATGTATGTTAATGATTACCGTAAACAAAAAAAATTAAAAAAAAAAAGAATGAGCTGCTATTTTCAATTCCACTGGTGGTGAAGGATTTTTGAGAAGATATACTAAATTTATTCTAACTCGGGTTTTAAAGCCATGTGACAAGACAAGAGATCTTTGACTTTTTTCCAACATACAAAGGCTGAAGTCAGACGTGAATTTCACTCTTAAGCCCTTGGAAATAAAAAAAATTATTATTATTATTTGTTAAAATGCCCTACTTTATTGTGAAATTCAACTTTAAGCTTGAATGGAAAAAGGAAATATTCTTTTTAATGAGCAAAGAAAAGTACATATAACCACCACCCTCAAATAATGCAAATATTGCTTCCTTATCAAGCCATCCATCCTCCGCCGCTGTTCCACCGCCATTATCCTTCTCCATACATCGCTAACTTCCCCGACAAGCCACACAAAAACCACACAAATATGTCACCTTTCTTACTTTCAACTTGCCTTTTACATTATAACCTTAATTAATCTCCCAGTTTTATCATATTCATTGAATTGACTTTCCTAAATTTATTCTATGAGTTCGATCCCTCCTTGGAACCTTTTTTAATAGTGGGAAGTTCTCCATTTTTGTCAAAGGATCGATCCGACTTCCTCTAGCTATTCCTACGCTCCTTTTCACCCAACATTTGAGTATCGAGAAAGAGTCTCATTAGCCACTCCACCACCAATCTTTCTTCTGAGGTCGAGCCTAACTAGGTGAACCTAATGATCTGCAAGAAGCTGTTAAATGACCTCTAATGCGACTATCTTAACCCCGCTCACTTATTTCATGATTTACACAAGTAAACGAGTTTCAAATGTTTGAAAACTTGTTAGGCAAGTAAGCCTGTCCCTGTGTTGTCCATGCGTTTCATGGTCAAATTAACGTGTTTCTCACTTTACATGGCCGTCCTTACCTCGCTGTCTGTATCTTCCCCATAAGGCTTTGGCAAACACATGCCATAAAGAACAAAACAGGGGACAAAATCAGGGACAAAATCAGGGACTGTCTGTGTCTGTGTTACAAAACACAAATATATGCAGAGAAGCAGGCAAAACTTGCATTCAAATTAATCATATAGCTTAGCAATACAAATGAGAGTTGAAAAAAACAATCTTGGACGGCTCTAAAGCCCAGAGAAAAACCCAAGAATTCTCTCCCTCTTCCATACATTTATCGCAGATTGCACCCTCACGATGCTTTTATTTACTGTGCTTTTGACACTACTATCTCCTCTTCTACCTGCAAAACTTACATGCACGATATACTCAACGTCTCGTCGAACCATGAAAACTCCTTGTCGAATTCTATCTCCATTGGAGGAAGATCGAGCGCCCCGAGACTGCTTTCAATGTCGTATAGAGTACAATCCTCTACATAGTTCATATCGTTATATAACCGATCAAAATCGCTGCAGATCAACACATTGTCGTCGAAAACTTGAAAATCCAATTCCCGCGAATCAAATGGAAGTATCGGCATCGGCGTCTCGTCCAGGATGTCTGAAATGGACGGCTCATCTTTATAGATGGATTCCAGCATGTCTTCTACTCCATCTAGCATAACCATACATTCATCAGTGACTGAATGTTCTTCCATTGTTTGATCCACATTGAATTGTTTTACACTCTTGAGTCCATTGCTGCATGAGCTTCCAGCAGATAGATCAAGAACAGATGATGGTGAAGGATGCGAAAACATAGACATAGTTTCTTTAGATTCAGCGGTGTCGACAACGAGTGATCTGATCTTCTTCTCTCCACCGAGCTCACTGTTGTTCTTCTCCATGGTTTGCATACTTTCGAACTCGTGCTTCTTTGTCTGATAAGCAATAGCAGCTTCTTCTGCAGTGTTGTAAGTACCGAGCCACAATCTTCGTCGATGAATAGGATCTCGAATCTCGGCTGCATATTTCCCCCATTTTCTTCGTCGAACGCCTTTATACATCGACGACGATCGCTGTGTTTTTCCACTGCTTTCTTTTACATCAGCCTTGGTTTTGAATTTTGCAGCATCCGCATCAGCATCGGCATCAGCATTTTGTTTGTGTGAGGCCTCCTTGGATGGGTTACGGCTGATACCTGGAAAGGGTATCTCCCAAACTATGTTTTTAGCGTTTTGATTGAAATGTTCATCTTCTTCACTCGAGTAGTCGGTAGCATCAGGATCGTGTAACAGGACACGAATTTTCCTCACGGAATTGGATTTTTCTTGTTTTGGTTGCTTCATTTTCTTATCATCGTTACCATATATATCTCGGCTTACGAACTGCCTTCGGAATCCGCCCATTTTGGGGTTCAATTCTTTAACTATAATGAACAAATAAACGAAGCCAAAACTTGTTCTACGAATGATACTTTGAGAGGGTGAAAAGTTTTACGCTATCTTTAATGTCGATGAAAACCCACGACCCTGAAACAAAAATGAACCAAAATTGAGCAGAGAATATGATATCTGATAAAAGCTTGAAATCACTTCACTTCAGAACAAGACCTGTAGGTGAAAACGAAACAAAGACCAGAAAAAAGAGGGTTTCATAAGAACACCCATAAGCCCATAAGAAAATGGAGATTCAGGGATTAAACTCTAAAAATAAACGAGAAATATGCAGAACCCACATACCGATTTGATGTTGATTGCATGAAAAAGGATCGAAAGCTGTGATTTTGTTGAGAATCCAATTGCATGTGAAGGGTGAAGAACAGAGACGAACAAGAAAAGCAGAGGTGCTTCAACGCTCCAGAGGACAGATGGAGCTCAAAAGACATAAATCCCTCCGCCAAACCCCTTTTGTGAAGAGAAAAAGAATCGACACACAAGCTACGAAACAAGAAACAAAGGAAATGGGTCAGAATCATGAACTGAAAATCATAGAAATATCCAAAAATCCCACAAAATACACAATCAATAGCCAAAAAAGTTCAAAAAAACAGAGAAGATTCAGTTCCCAATAGCTTCCATAACCAAGAAATCAAGTTTTAATGGAAGAAAGCAAGAGAAAAAAAGGGGGATTTGAGGGGACTCACTGAAGGCGTCAGAGAGTATTCTGGTTTGAGGGGGGTGTGTGGGCTTTGGTTGGAGGTGATTCTGTTGTAAATGATTTAGCCTCCAACACACAGCCTTTTCCCTCAAACTCTGCCCTCCCCCCTCTGTGTCTCTCTCAATCTCTGTGCGGACGGACGAAATGTGAGTGTGAAACAACGCATTTTAAGCTGAGCTAAAGGAGCCTCCTCGCCCTCGCGTGCCGCTTCTTGGGCCATCTGTCCACCCAATCCAATCTTCACCTCCGTTCCCCAGTCAAGCCTTCGTCTATTATTACGTCTTTTTTTTTTTTTTTTTTTTTTTTAATTCTCAGGTGGGCCCTTGCCAAATATCAATGGCATTTTAGTCATTTCACACACTATTTCAAAAACAGTATTCCACCCCGAGACCTTAAAACTTTCTATAATATCAAATACTCAAAATCTCACTCGCCCACCATACAATTTTAAATTCTTCCCACAATTTTCTAATATACCCTTTTCATCTTTTTCTTTTCTTTTTTCACTCCATTGTTCCTTCATTTTACTTATTCTAACCCATGCTTTTTGAATGATATACCTATGAACACAATCCGTATGTTTTTGTGTATCGCAACGTTATTGTATTATACGTCCACCTCTATTAGCTTACGTTCTTTAATACTCGATTGGATTATTCCTCGGCCTCTATTCCGATAATAACTCTTTGATTTGACGACTTTTTATTATCACTCGTATTATTCGAGTCATTGCCATATTCATGTGTCACATATCTTGAGTCACCCATTCACTGACCATGACGTATCATAAGAGGTTTTACTTTTATACTATTTAAAACACGTTGAAGTCTAAAACTTGGATCCCAAGTATAACGTTGTTTATGATAATACACTTTATACATGTTAATAATATTCACGTCATCTAAAAAACATAGAATATTCCGCATTTAAATTTATTAATTAATAAAATGGAAATAGGACCAATGGGATTTAATTGTATAATGATAAAATATAAAATTTTATTCGTCCTCCCTCATCTAGTATGATAGTGATTTAATTGTAGTTTTTTAAATTTTAATATAGAAAATGATTCCTCGTAGTTTCAAAAATATTTGATATTCTGAGTCAAATTTTAAAAAGAAATGAGAAATATATGTATAATAAATTTATTTATTTTTAATGTGTATTTTATTTTAGGAAGAAAATAATTTATATTGTCAGTCAAATGCAGTCACTTATGAAGAATTTATTGGAAATAAATAAAATGGTCACATTATTGCAAAATCTAACAAAGTAAAGATTCAATATTTAGCTTGAATTAGAAAAAATCGAAGGGAACTATAAAATTTAATGCAAATCAGTAATAATTGAGAGGTAATATAATTAAATACTTATATGGTTGAATAATTGCATTTATTTATTTATTTATTTATTTATTTTTCTTTCCAAAATTAATTTGGGAAATGGATGTATTAATTTTACCCAATTTAAAAAAAAAAAAATTGAAAACCCCTATGAGCAAAAAAGAAAATTAATCTCTTTTTTTACTCAAATTTTATTCTCACACATTTTTTTATAAATAAAAAAATAAAAAAGAAATTATTTGAATTTAAAATTGGATAAAATGGTTGATTAAGCTGAATTTATGCAATTAAGATAAACGAGAAAACGAAATATAAGTTTGAGTAGAGGAATTTAATGCCAAAAGGTCAAAGCATTTATCTACAAGAATAAGTTATCGTAATGAAAATGATTATAAAAATTTACTGTCCATTTATTCATAGGTTTGACTAAAATTTCAAAATATTGACTTTTTGTAACATAAAAGTACAAAAATAATGGTGGCAGCGTCTAGAATTTGTAGAATAGCCACAAAATTACAGCCAAATTGCCTTACATTCCACCACATCACGACAAAATCTCCCTCAATTACCATCAAAACCTCGACTTCTTCTCAAATATGCCTCTCTTTTGTTATTCCATCTATGGCAACCAATTTACTTCACATTTAATGCCTTTTTTTTTTATTTCTTAATTCCTTTTCTTTCTTTTTTTTTAATTCCCAAATATGATTTCATTTAAAATGTCTCGTATCGATACAGATAATGAATCTCGCTTTAGTAATTTCATTGTCCTAAATACTGCATATACTATTAGTCTGAGTGGCAATAGTTTTTTTGGAACGTTATTATTTATAGAAATATAATACCGGTTACGGTTACGTTAGGCTATATTAGATTAAGTTCGTTATTGTCCTATTAATAACGTATAACGCATACAAACGAATGATTGAAACGTCATATCAATGATGGGCATTTTTCAATTTCGGTAAACGACAATTTTTATGTGAATTTTTGTATATCAAGTAGTATCTGACATGTCAACGTTATGTGTGGCCAATTGAATTATATCGAAAAAATTCAAATCTAAAACTCATTGAAGCGACCCTAATATTGATTTAGGGTTAGATATGGTTTGGGACCTACAAAAATTGGGGGAAACACTATAGTGGTCAAAAGCAAGAGGCAAGCTGAGGTGTTTGTGTTATTTTGTTATGGCCTTTCAAGTCTCCCAATAAAAGATCCTACTTTTTTTTCTTTTTTTTTTCTTTATTATTATTATTATTATTTATAAAAAAAAAAAAAAAAAAAAAAAAAAAAAACTTCTATTTGACATAATTGTCCCCAACATTGTGAGTGCGAGCAGTTGGAGAGAGACGTGTTTTTAAAAATCTTGAAAGAAAAGCTAAAAGAAAACTATATCGGCTAGCCGTATGCTCGTAGGATGAATTTGTTTAATACCATTTTTAAAATATATATTTGAGTTTATAAATATTAAAATTTTGGGGAAAATAGATTTTATACAGAAAAAGAAAGGGAGAGATATAAAACTCTAAGCCTTACCCAATGGATTGGATTCATAAATGGGCTTTTCAGCCCAAGTTGAAGTAAAATCTCGGTCCAATTCACGTCCGGGCTATTCATCCCCAAGCCCGGTCCAAATAATGAGTCCAGGCCCAATAAAAATATTTGTTCCATTTTGGCCTACCACCCGATATCTACGGGAGTATTTTAATTAACAATTTGTTAGTGAAGTAGTTATACCAATACCATACCATAATTGATAATAAAGTATATAAATATAATTTAAAATAAAGTACTATTTACCAATAATTGTTTTTCACCTTTTTTATATTTTAAATTATCAACCATAAAATTGATAGCTTGTGATAGCCCTTTCCACCTAACATATAATTTTATTCGTGGGACCATGCTGTTAGTGTGGGATAAGGTAATTATTATTTTTAATTATTTCTCAAATTTATTCTAATCATAATTCCTCAATTTATAGTCCACATACTCTAAAAATTAATTCAAACTAGCTTTAAATCCCATTTTAAAATAAAGTTTAGAAAATAAAATAAAAACTTCATTACAAATATAATTAAAAATTTAGAGATTAAAATATAATTAAATGAAAAATTGAAGGAGTAAAATGAAATTGAGGTCGTTTGGGGAAATTTTCAAGGAAATTACGTATTGGGACACCGAAATTTCGCTGGCTTAGATAAAGCGACCAAGGGATATGCCCATCCATACATGTAGTGCACTAAAGAATAACCAATGAAACAAACCCCCAGGCGTCACTACGGCATGCTCAAATTCACGCGCCAAATCCAGCCGTAAAATTCCTTACAAGCACCGGCCATCGCCGCAAGTACGTCGTCGTTTCTCGCTAAGCGCGTGAGGGTAATGACAAGCAGGTGTTGTGGGCAAAATTTTTCATGGATGACGTGAACCAAATGACGTCATAGCTTAGATTCGAAGTTTATAATCCAACGGTGGAAAACGAAGAGAGCAGCAATATAACTGATTTAAGAAGGTAGATAATTGGACACACAAGAAAATGGCCTCTCCTACAAATCTCCGACACTGAATTCAAAGATTTTGGGGTGAGAGGTGAAGAGACCTGATCTGATCTGATCGGCGCGTGGAAATGGAGAGAGAGAAGAGGAAGAAAATGTCGCCGGGAGAGAAAGAGACGAGGAAGAGCAAGAAGGCGAGGAAGGAAGAGAGAGAGGCGGAGGCGGGTGTGGAGACGGAGATGGAGGAGCCGACGACGGAGGAGGTGGAGGAGTTCTATGCCATTTTGAGGAGGATGGATGTGGCTTTACGGTACTTGAAAGGGAAGAGGGTAGTGGAAAGAAGAACGACGGCGGTGGTTTTCACCGGAGAGGGCCAGGAAAATAAGGAACTGAATTTGAATGAAGTGCCTGCTGATTCTACTAATTAATTTTGGTTACTTGTTTCCTTCCTTCATCTTATGCTCAATTGCTAATCCACTTACTGTAATCTTAATCCTAAAATCATATTTTAAATAAATAACCTAAATTTCATGTTTTTCTTCCTTCAAAATTAAATGATAAATGAAATGTAATCAAACATCTTAGATAAGCCATTGATTTTCGTATAAACTCATGGACGCAAGTGAATTATTTGCACTAACGTAACAAATCCAACATTCCACGAAGAACTGTAGTAAGACAAAGTGATTTCATCAAAGCACTTTATTCCACATAAACTTGCAAAGGAAAATTTTAGAAACCAAGACTTAAATAGAGCAACACACCAACACTCTTGTTCTAACCTAGCAAACAAACTTGTCCCGATTATTATTTTTCAACTTGTCGTGAGTGAAGTACATCCGTTTCACTTAAAAGTTATACATTGGCTAATTTAGAGAATGATCTTGAGTTTATAAACAAATAATACTCTCTCTATTGGATTGAAAACTTAGGCTCAGAGTGGACAATATCATAAGTTTGTGGAAAGTCATGTTTGTCTAACAAAATGGACCAAAAGAACCTATTAGATTTTAGCCGGGTTTGAATTCGTACGACATGAGAATCAATTTATTTTTTAATTGAAAGTTAGGCATTAACATTAATTTCTTATTCAAACTTAAATCCCAAAACTTATATTAAAAAAAGACTTCAAATCCCAGGGTTGCAGTCAGGAAATTTTCCACCGTTTAAATTTAAATAAAAGAAGCAACTTGTCATTATTTATTTATTTATTTATTATTATTATTTCGAAGAACTTAAACCAATATTCCATAAACTATAGACAGCCAATTTTTCATTTTTTATTTTTTAATGTCAATAATTTCCCGTAACCTTAAAACATACGTTGACTACGAGCGATGTTTATTTAATAGTCAAATATATATTTTTTTGTTTAAATTAAAGAAACTATTGACTACAAAAGTAATGAGGTCAACTCAAATCAATCCCGATGAAATTAGAAAGGGTATTATTGTCAAAATGCCATGAGATCTTTACAAATGACTAATTAATCTATAAAGGCAGCCGATCAAGTAAAATAAAAAAGATGGGAAATGGCATTAAAAAATATTAATATTGTGGACCGTATAAAGCAAGGAAAAGAAACAAATGGGTCAAAATAAAAAAATATATATTTCTCAACCCATTTTCCATTATTAATATAATATATAAAAGTTAAATTACAAATTTAACCTTAAGATAATTTAAATAATAATAATAATAAGAGGGGAGATTAAGTAGTATATAGAGACTAATTCATAAGTCGCATATTTCAACCAAATTCGAATATTTCAATATTTGAAATTTGGGACTTTGAAAATGTGTTTCATATTCTCCAAGTGGGAGCGTTGGATTATTTTTTGTTTTCAAATGGTTGGTTATAGTAAGGATTTGAATATTAGTTTTAGGTATTTTACCATACGATAAATTCATTTCATTTAATTAAATAAAATATAAATGCGTGTTAATTTTTGTATTAATTAAATTTTAAAAATTAATTAATTCAATTAAATAAAAAAATAATACATGGTAGTAAGTATTAATAATGAAAATTCAAAGATAAATATGTAAAATACTAATTTATGAGCTAAATGAAAATAAAATAAAAAATTAAAAGTAAATATGTAACCTTAATTATAATATTTAAAAATGAAACAAAGAGTATAATTTAAGGGCTTTTCTTTTTGTTGTTATCTCTATGTTTAATCTTTGCCACATCTTTATTTTTTTTTTCCTCGTTTTCTTTTTTAAAACGTGTTTCAGAATTAAAAAATAAAAATAAAAATAAAAAGTAGTGGTTGAGGAATAAATCGTCAAAACATGGAATTCAATCTTTGCTTTTCTACCAAACTTTTTTTTTTTTTAATTATTTTGTAATGAATTTCTTATTCGCCCAATTATAAATTGATATTAAAAAAAAAAAAAACATAAGAATAAATTTACATTTTTCTCCTTGGCTTTACATAAATTTAAACTACTACTCATCATATTTTAATGCTTTTAATGTGAGAATGAGACATGGAATTTTTTTATCAATATTTTTGTAAATTCAAGTATATTTATGGAGGGAAAAAAATAAAGACATTATTATTATTACTATTATTTTTAGAAGATTAAAAAGGATAAGATAAAAGAAAATCTTTAAATAGATGCCAAATTTTGTTTCTTTTATATCCCAAAAATAAAAAATTATTGAACCTAATTTGGTTAGGTAGTGAAACCAATTTCTTCTTCTTAATAAGTTACCCAACCCATTTTAAATGTTTTATCGATAAGTATTTCGAACGTTTTAAAAAAGTAAAACTAGAAAAATCAATATCTTATTATTATAAAGAAATATCATGTAGTATAGAATTGGTTTTTTTAATTTTAATATTTTATTAAAAAAATTCCAATAATGGCTAAAAAAATAATAAAAAAATTCTAAAATTGAAATCTGTTTTTTTTTTTTTTTTTTTTTTTTTTTTAATTTAAAATTTTGTTTTTAATGAAAACTGGTGGTTTTAAATATGATATTTAAGAAAATAAATATAGTATTAGAAGATGGGATAGATGTGGCATTTTATGAAAGTTGCGTACTCCACGAGATAAGCGAGACGGCTGCTTTAGTTATTTGAAAATGACATCCCTGGAAAAATCTTGTGTGATTTTTTAAATTTTTTTTCTAATATAATTATATTCTCCCCAATTATCCAATTAATTAATATTTTATTTATCAATCACGTATTCAATTAATTTTGCTTCGTTAAATTATAAATTTTACATTAAAAGATGAAATTTATTAAGCTTTTAAATAATATTATTTATATTCAAGACGTCAAAAACTAATAAAATTGACATAGTTCAAGTTGTTACACATTTATTAGGGGAGGTTTTCACGCCTTTACAAATAATGTTTCGTTTTCTTTTCCAATCGACGTGAGATTCTCACATTCTACCATTTTAGACCGCTAGTATACCATCATGTGTCTGATTCTAATATTATTTGTTTTTGTCCATTATATATAGTCTTCGGCCTTACAATTTTAAAATGCATCTACTCATGTATCTATGTATATGAAATTCTTTTTATTTAATTATTTTTAAAATTTGGTAAGGTGGGATTTTTCGATTCTCTTTCGGGAAGTTTCACGTTATTTTCCGGGTACACAAAACTATGCATAATCGTGGCATAAATATAAATTTACACGTCAACATTTTAACCACGTTTTTAAAAAATTAATTTGTTTTTATTATGAAAATCTTGATCTTTCTTTGAATTTATTTAAAAGAAAATGAACCAAAAGCTATAGTTTCATGTACCTCCTCATCCAATTTGGATTAGCTCACCATCTAACTCCTAAAATATTATAACTACAATAATGCTATACATATATGATCTAATAAATAAACTTATATATATATATATATATATATATATATATATTCATCAAATTATTAAGTAGGGTGACGTGTATTTAAACCATTTCTAATTTCTTGTCTTTTGTTTTGTTCTGTTGTGGGTACAATTATTTAAATTATTATTAAATATTTTTGCATTTGTTTTTATTTGATAAAGTCCTGTTTTAATGTGATTTAATTTTTTTATATTTATTTTATGTTGGCTTCATTCTAACATTTGTTAAATAAATACTTAACTTTATTTATTTTTTAAAATATTAGTAAAAAAATAGATAATAAAACATACAAGTGTATATGTAAAAGTAGAATTTACCAACTTAATTTTGAGGATGTATGTTTTTAATTAAACCTAAAAAATTATCCTTCTAAAATCTTAAATTACCTACACTTGTCCTTAGGTTTTAAATATATTAATTTTCACGTAATATTCAATTAATTAGTAGTTAATGTTAATGCCTTGGTCCGAAAGACACATCACATCACTTTAACAAAATTAAATTGATGCAAACATTAATATAAGTTTTTTTTTTTTTTGTTTAAAATAAAAAATAAAATATTAAAAGTAATAAAAAGTACTCAATACTTCAAACTTTGAAATTTCAATAATACTATTTATTTTTAAAAATTACAAACAATACACTTGAACGTAAAAAAAAAAAAAAAAATATCTGAGAGGGCTTGGGTTGTGGGTCGTGTCATAAAGCACAACATAGAACATGATGGACACGCGTCACGTGACGGTGCCTTCACCTCACCGCTACCACGTGATCTCTCACACCCAACCTGTCAGTTTTTTCTCTCCTTTTCCTTTTTTTTTGTAGAATTTAATAAATGCAGAAATAAGGGCCCACAGATTAATCCCCCGCCGGAAGATCCGGCCTGGTAGTTTGGTAAGGCGGTTTGTTGGAAATTGGCGAGGGTGCCGTGTGGAGGGCAGTGAGGCCGGAGTAGGACCACGTGGCGAGAAGCGTATGATGTGGCACCGTGCATGTAGCAGCGCCTACTTATTCCTCCTCCACCTCCATCTCAGACCGCTTTGGGATCCGCTAAACTGCATTTCGCCACAGTACTTCTCCCCTTGCTCCGCCATTCCGCCCCCCACAGTAATCATTGCTCCTTTTCTATTTCCACAATTTTTTGGTCATTTTTATAAATTAAAACTTTTTTTTATTTATTATGTGTACTTTTAATTTTGTGCATTAAAAGACATGATTCGCTAATTGTATTTTAATGAATAAAAGAAATTAAAAAAATATTAAAAGATGGCTAAATTGTCTGCATGATGTGTACCTTTGATACAACCTTTCCTACTATCTACCTTTATTTATTACCTAATAATATCAACGAAAATATACAAATCCAGTTGATGACAAGAAGAATAAATATGAGCCGTTGGATTGCCGTTCACGGATGGGGAAGTGTGGCACGGCAATCCAACGGGAGATAACGATCGTTACCATTATTAGTTTTTTATAAGGCGGCGTAATTGGTTCCCGTCAACGGCATCCGTTTGCGTCCACTATAAATAAAATAATATTTTCTGCAAAAAAAATCGTATTTATATTTTCTATCCATTTTAAATAAATAATTAATAATTTTTTCAAAATCTGACCATAATTAATTACTTACTTTAAATCTTCTTGAATACTTTTCAGATTATTTTGTAATTCTAAAATATGGTGCATGCCTGACGCGAAAGCACCTTATTTATTTCCGTCCTTTTCATCCTTTCTTTTATTTATTATTCTGTTTACCGCCCCTATTTTCGTTTTAAGGTGACACTTGTACGTAAACCAATTTTATTTAATATTTCACACGTCATTAAATAATTATTTAAATTTCAAATAAAAAATTGAGGAGATTGAAGCCGAAATAAAGAATGGTGTAAAGGAATTGCGAAGGACGGGTAGAGCATGGAAGGGGCGATGCGGAGTCCGGTTCAACGCCGAGCCCAACGATGCAATTATTTTGTTTAAAAGAGAAAAAGAAAAAAAAGAAAAAAAAGGCGAAATTCAATGCCAAGTCTGTGGGCCCCGGAACGGACTTCAAAGCTTTGATTCAAATTTAGTTAAATGAGAAAGCAAAACCAAATATAAATAAATAAATAAATAAATAAAAAGAAGAAAATAGAAAAAGAGGAGGAGAATCATTAAAAACAAAGACAGTGGATAAAATTGGAAAAAGAAGAAAAAAAGGGGAGGAAAAGTGGAACAAGAGGACTGAGAATGGGGTTTCTAAACCCTCTCTTTATCCGCCACGTGTCCTTGTCTCTTTCTTCCCCATCAAACCCTACCTTTCAAATTCCAATGCCCCCATTTCCCCTCTTTTTAATCCTCCCTCCCTTCCCTCCCCCTTCACGCACCACTCCCTTCTCTCTCTCTCTCTCTCTCTCCTTCCATGGAAGATTTCACCGATAACAAAAAGCGACTTCTCAGCGAGTTCGATGACTCACTAGCCGATTCGGCTGAGTCCAAGCTCAGACGACTCGACTCACCGGATTTCACTTCTCTCAACCCATGCTCCAAGGGGAACTGGAATGTTGTTCAAGATTTAGAATCCGTCGCTGATTTCACTATTAATCTCTCGGAATCTCACGACATTCAAGATGACTTACTCAACATCCTTGAAGATTCCGACGTCGTACTAGAGCGTGATGAAAGTATTGAAGGCCTTGAACTTGACTCTTTCATTAGAAGCTTCGAGGAGGAGATTCAAGCACTACCTTTGGTCAAAACGCCGTGTCATCAGAATGAGACTCCTCAGGTGGAGCTTGGTTACCTTTACGGTGCGTCGGATGATGAGCTTGGTCTGCCGCCGACGGGAGGTTTGAGTACTGATGGGAAGAGGATGGAGGCCATTGATTTTATGCCTGCCTCTTCTTCTCCTCCTGGTGTGTTTGAGTTGGATGGGAACGCAGGGTTTCAAGATGAGATTCCGTGTTACGACTTGTTCGAGATTGGAATGGGGTTCTCCTCCGGCGCGGCGGAGGAGAATGGGTCGGGCGGGGAGTTCGTTGCATTGGGCGGTTTGTTTGATTATTCGGACGTGCCGTTTCGGCCGGAGTCATTGTCGGCTTTGTAAAGACGGTTTCGAGTGGGGGTCGTGGTTTTGGGGGTCTTTTTAGTGGTGGTCGGACCGACGTCGTTTCAAGTTTTTAGGTTGTAAATTTGAAAGAACTAAAACACTAATTTTACAATAGAAATGCCAAATTTCAAAAAACATAAAAAGTATTTTTATTTTTTATTTTTTTAATATAGCGTTTTTTTATTTTTACCGCGGTAAAATAGGAATCCTGTTAACCTGTCGGTACTATTATTCTCTCTCTCTCTTGTTTTTTTATCTTTATCGATTGGTAAGGGTAGTTTGGGAAATCAACAGAATTTTAATATTTAACTAAATCAAAATATCTTAAACAAAATTAATTTTTATGTTAATTTAAAATTCCTAAATTCTCAAATCTCACATTTGTAGTTTAATTAGTCGGAACAGATTATAAAAGTTTTTACCTATAAATCTATATAATGAATTTAATAATATTATACATATGTGTTTAAATAAAATATGATTATAGTAGTGACGTCAATATTGAGGCCAGCAAAACTTCATTCTAAAATATTAAACCGTATTTTATCATTATTTTCTTGATTTTTTTTTCATTCTAAAATTCCAACTAGAATAGCACACTTTTTTTTAACTAATTGTAGTTAAAATTTTATTTACAGCACACTTTTAACTAACTGTAGTTAAAATTTAACTACGGCCTCAGTTTAGGTATATGTATTTATATATATGAGGTAGAATTCAAATACATTTGTAAAAAAGATTGAGCAATCTTCGATAGAAAAAAAATGGGGTCTCTAAGCATGTTCTGTTTGGTTGTGTTGGTTGCTTTGACATCGAATAATATGATGAAGTTTTGTTTTGCAGAATCTAAGCTACAATTACCGTTCGTCAAATGGGAAGTGAATATTTTAAATGAGATGACTGCTTCAACTCTAAATGTTCATTGCAAGTCAAAAGATGACGATCTAGGCGAACATGTACTCCACGTTAAAGATAATTACAACTGGAGCTTTAAAGAAAATTTTTGGATTACAACGTTGTTTTGGTGTCATTTTAGCAGCAAATATGGACAAGTTAGTGGTGATGTTTTTTGGACAGCCAAATGGGATTGGTTTAATGAACAATGTGCTCATCATAATTGCATTTGGACATGTCGAGACGAAGGTATTTACATGTATTTTGAATCTCTCAAAGCCTTCCAGTTAATGTATAATTGGAATAATGCGTTCGAGTTAATGTAATAAATAATTTTATGAATAAAAATTATCGTCATCTTTCCCGAGGTTAAATATTCAATTCTATACAAATTTGATTTTCAAAATTTTAAAATTTCAATAATGTCCTCAAAGTAATTAGTTAGGATAGGCACTATCATGGATGCATGGATCTGGTAATGCAATGTAAGTCACACAGCCAATAACTCCAACATGGCGCCAATAAACATGTACAAATCTACGCCAAGCTTACGAGAGTTATTTTTGGTTGGGGACCACATCATTCGTAAGTATAGTACAAAAAATTCTTGGTTTGAAAAACGTGTGATTACAACACAATTTCGTTCAAATTAATAATGCATTAGTAATAGTCTCACCAGACATTATGCATACATACATTTAAATAAACAAGGTAACAAAGCCATTTGGGAATGTCTGTTCTTATTGTTTCATTCATAGTCCTTTACAATTTTGAAATTTCAATCAATAAATAGAGCAATATCAAAATAACCTTCCCAGATCCTGCATAAAATAAAGTAACAAACATAATATTTCATGGTAGGATGGACCAATTCGTGAATAAGCTGGTGTGATAATGAATGTAAGGTCAAACATTCCTCTCTTTCATCTTTATTGAAATAAAAAGCATAGGTTACAAAAATAAATTCTTAATATTTTAGCTAATTTTGTTGCACGTAAATAATGAATGGTGGACATTTATTTAAACTTAACATGGGTAATTAATAATCATAAATAGTTGAACGTAGAAATGAAAGTAACCAATAAAATACAAAATCCGTTACTAAAAGAGAGAGCAGCTAAGGAGTGGTCTAAATAGGTGAGAAAATTAAGGAGAAACATGCCATTATAGCAACTCAATTTGGGTATATATAAAACAAAACAAACAAGGGTTTTGTCAAAAAGGGAAAAAGAAAGTGACCAAACTCCATAGAAAATGGAGTCTGTAAACCCATTATGTTTCATTTTATTGCTGGGTTTGGGATCAAACATGCTTATGAAGCCATGCTTTGCACAACCTACAGAATCCAAGGTACAGCTTCCATTTTCTCGATGGCAAGTGACCATTTATAATCATATGATCGATTCAACTTTGATGGTTCACTGCAAATCAAAGGACAACGATTTGGGCAGGCATGAGATCAAGCAAGGGGATAACTACTTCTTGAAGTTCAAAGAAAATATTTGGCAAACCACACAGTTTTGGTGCCATTTTAGCAGCAAATATGGACAGGTTACTGGTGATGTTTTCTGGCCGGAAGAAGGAAGCCGGCTTAGCGATGAATGTAATGATCATAACTGTGTTTGGTCTGCTCAAGACGGTGGGATTTTCTTATTGCGTGGTTCTATCAATTCCTATCAGTTAGCCTACCCTTGGAAGAAATGATGTAAATCCCACTTTTATTTCCAGTCATTTCAACCCAAAATAATAATGAAATTATAATGAAATTTGTAATTCTTTCCATAATTTCTTCCTCTCTCGAATTTGTGTCTAATCTTCGCACATTGAAAATGATTCTTAAAGTCGCATCATCTTCAAGTTTAGTGCAAGGAAGAATAAAATACATTCAGAATCTTAACAACAGGGTTTGATGCTAAGGAAAACAAGACTTTGACATTTGTTTGAGCTTTCTACTTTGTCTACGTTTGTTAAATTTGGCTTTGTCAAGGTTTGAATTTGTGTTAGTTCAGTTATCGCTTGATGAAGGATCAAACAATTGATCTTTAGAAAGATAATTGGTGCCTTGAGACATTCGCTATGCTCGGATGGACAAAGGTTTATAAGATTATGCTGCCTTAACTTGGGATAAGTTAGAACACTTACCAAAGGAAGTTCGATTACACAACTCTAAAGATTTGGAATATTCCTTCATATAAAGCAAAAGACGGATGTTTTCTAAATGGTTGCTGCCATGGCTTGCTACCTTTAATGTATTTTTGAAGGAGAAGCATAGACTTATGGTGTGGAAAAGAATAATGGCTTTCTGGCTAAAGGAAGGATACCTTCTTTTTCTCCATAGAAAAAACATGAAGGGAGAAGCAAAGCTAAAAAAGCCAAGAATAACGAACAACCAACGCACCACAATGCGGAATCAGGTTCCAAATATTAATACCAATAATATTGTTGTTATTATTCAATGTTTTGATATTCTCTCGCCAATCAATACCATCGTTAAACCCAGATTTTGAAGTCCATCCCTTTCAAGTTTTGGGAGAAACCCATCAGTTTTTCTCTCTGCCTCTGTGTTTAAGCATCATAGGGGTTTAGATTCCTGGAGAAAGGTTCTGTTTTTTTTTTTTTGTCAGTGATTTAATGACTGGAAAGGCAAGTTCAATCTTACCCAACTTTTTCCATTCTTCTTCTTCATTGGCAATATTGAACTGTTTTCCCTTGACAACTATGGCAGTTTTTCTGGATGGTTTTGAGGATTCACATGGACTGTAATGGATGTTACAGGAAAGTAAGAAGAGCTCTTCTCAGTATAAAAGGTGAAATCTCTCTCTTTTTATCTCTTTTTCTCTAGAGAAATTAATATGGCTGACTATTTTCTCTCTGTCTCTCTTCAATGGATTCTATTCGGTAACTTATGACATGTAAATCCTTGTCTTCTTGATAGAGTTGGAGGACCATTTGATAGAACAAAAGCAGTGCAGGGTAAGCGTTTGTGGAAAGTTTAGCCCTCAAGATATAGCAATCAAAATAAGGAAGAAGACCAACCGCAGAGTAGAGATATTGGAGATTCAAGAGTGTGATACCTTCACTGAAAACAATGATATCCAAGGACCCTTCATCATCAATGCCTGGAAATGCCAATCCAACTATGACCAAGCTGAAATTTGTTGTAAGCATGAAGGTAACAAAGAAGAAAAGGAAGAATTAGCTTCGTCTATAACATAAACTGTTCTTCATCTTTCATATTATTTTGCCATTTTTATGTGTCACACATGCAAATTACTTCATAAAACCATATGCATTTAGTTGTTTACCAGTCGAATAACATATAGTTGATCATGTAAGAATTAAGCAGTCCAGTGCTTATAGACGTTATTTGGAAAACTTACTATTTTATTCACAAATGAGCAATTCGTATTCATAGACAGAACAATCTAGGCATGCCATGTAACAATGACTACGTAGTTTATCTGTAGACTGACAGTGTATCAAAAGAGCGGGAGGCGTTTCATTCTTCTCGGATTGTGACAGTCGGATGAAGTCCATCCAATCCTGTTATTCACGTTGTCGTAAACGACCAACTTCCCACGCAATGCGTTGTCTGAAAGATAAAACCACGAAGTATAAATTTGAGTTCAGGAAAGTTTAAAATGATGCTTGAGTTGATTTTCTCAGTTATGTCAAACAGACTCTTGCAATGTTGAAAACTCTCATGAGGTAGCATAGATAAAGTCATACAAATTCTTGAACTTTCTAAACTGTTTTTACCTCCAAGAATGGTTGTGGACCCATCATCATGTACCTGGCTTCCATCAAGAATTCCCAAGCATACATTTCCTTCTTTCTGCAGAACACGGAGTCGTTACTCCACAATATTTATAAACATGCATATAACAGCAGGAGAAATATGTCTACTATTTTTTTTTTATAGGAAATAAATAGACTTACATTGATGACTAAATAATTCTCTGGAGGAATCTCAAGTTTCGTGGACACAATCCAAAATCTGCTCTCGAACTGAAGCGTTAAAGGCTTGAAGAACTTCTTGACATCTTTAACAGATCTGCAGGCGTTCACACAAAATTTGGGTTCCAGCAATAGTGGAGAGCTAAGGAAATGTGTTACTCCCAAGAATTTGTCTTTTTTTTTTTAAGCTAGAAACTTGTCGCCAGTTTTTCCTTTATTTCTCCTCCTATCTAATTGTTCATCAAGGTGTTTTAGAAACAGAAGAAAATAAGCAAAGTTTTCAAGTACAAGGAATCCATATTGATGAAGTAATTGATCAGTCATACGAAAAGATGTAAGAGAAAATTTTAAGAAGTAAATGCTATCCATGTCAATTACGCAATCTTACTCTATCGAAGAATGACGTCATATCTGTCTTATACCTGATAGAAGATTCAGTTCTCCAACAAATGATATCTGATGAATCTTGAACAATAAGCCCAAACGCTGAGAGTTCTTCAAGCTGCAGAGGAATGGAGGTTCTTAATCATCAGATACATTTTTTTTCACAGAAACGAGAAGGAAGTTCACTCTGGCCCACTATGCCTTGAAACTTACAGATGCAACCAATTGAGAATATGCTTCTTTTGTGAAGTAGGTGTAGGAGCTGCCACTATCGAAAACTACTCGTCCACGGTTGCTACCCCAAGTATCAAAACTCAGTGGGCTGCTTCCATAATCTATCCTCACAACCTTTGTTTGATAAAAATCCCTGACATTATAAAATTGAAGTGGTTAAAGATCAATGAAGTACAACGAATTAAATGTACAATGTTGAATTCTTTGGCAGCGAACCATGTCATGCTCGATTGGCATGCTTTTATGAGAAGGACAAAGTTGTTTGGTATCTTTGTTTTTCTGCTGTTTTATGGGGCATTTGGCAAGAGAGATATGAGAACTTTTAGAGGAGTTGAAGGGTCTGATCTCTAGTTGAATTTAAGGTCAACTTTTATTTTCATCTTAAAAAAATTAGTTGGAAGAAGAATCTTGTCGAGTAAGACAAATTTACACCCATAACAGGTGTAATCCATACTCACATGGAAGGGCTGTCAAGCATGGCAACCCATGCCATCCCCCACTGTGGCACAAAATCATCACCTAGAAACATATATCCACCACTTGCTGGATCACCGGTAAGACAGTGACCTACCACATTGTTTATGATCCCTTGACTCGCCAACTGGGAAGGTAAGCTAACTTTAGCCCTGCTTAGTCCTAGAATGCCATCAGTCTTCGACAAAGTGTTCAATAGCACGCCTTGCTGATCATATGCACACCTTGTAACCAAACAAACTAGAGAAATTTAGAAATGGACATTAGAACTAAAACTTGGATAGTCTATACTACAGAGGAACAAGGAGAACAAATTATACCCGAAAATCGCGTTCAACTTGGTCAATGATCCATTGGAGAACTTTAAGGTAAACTCATCTTTAACAAGAACCCCTAGAGAGGAGCTCTGGTCAGCATATTGAATCTCGTAGTCACACTGATGGCAGGTTGCACACTGATCGCCATTATAATTTCTTTGAACTTCCATGCACAAAGAGTCCTTGAAAGATACAACGTTCTCTCTTTTTGGCTTGTATAACGGACTTCTTCCCTACATTAACTATATCATTAGATTAATGTTTTGTCATCTTCCACAAAGTCTTGTAACCTACGATGGTTGGTTGCTCAATAAAATGTTGCAATAAATATTGATGGATGAGTGCCTCGTACTGATAAGAAAATAAAATGTTTGTGTTTATAACTTAGTTCGTATTATATTGCCCAATCTCTCTGAATATTCTATAAGATCAAACTTTGATTATCCTTCAAGTTGGTTCAGCTGGTGCTATTCGACCCACTAAAAATTTTCAGTATCCAATTGTGAATTTATTTGTCTTTTTCTTCCTTTTCCTTCATCTTCCCTTAACATTCTAGAATTCAATCAAACTACAACTCATAAAATAGTTCCATTGAAGACCATCAAACAACATTCCATTACTCATTTGAACAAAAAAGGTGAGATCCTACATCAGTTGGGGAGGAGAACGAAACATTCTTATAAGAGTGTGGAAACCTCTCCCTAGTGTGAAGGAATCCCCATACAAGAACCAGGTAAGATCTTGTGTGAAGAAAGAATGTTGTAAAAAAAGAAGTTATAATAGTGGCTTCATACAATGAAATATAGCAAATTAATATGTAAAACAAGAACGAAAATTCAATAACATTAGGAGATTACCTTGCCACAACTGGTGCAAGGAGCGTCACACTGAACCCATGTCAAGTCGCTCCCAGTATCAATGTCGAGGAAGTAAGGTCTCGGTGGCTCTCCAACCATGATGTAAGTATAATACAACCTATAGGTTGTCGAAAATCCATGTTAGTGCAAGTAATGGCATCTTCATGACAAACCCTGTATGCAGTCTACACAGAATGCTCAAATGCACAAGCTTAAACATTCTAATTTATAGTTAAAACCAGTAGAACCATCTCTGAATATGACTTGTGCTACATAATTTCTATGGCCATTCAAAGTGGCATATGTTGGATGATGAAAGTCCCACATCGGTTAATTTAGGGAATGGTCATGGGTTTATAATCTAAGAATACACTCTTCATTGGTATGAGGCCTTTTGGGGAAGCCCAAAGCAAAGTCATGAGAGTTTACGCTCAAAGTGGACAATATCATACCATTGTGGAGAGTCGTGTTCGTCTAACATGGTATCAGAGCCATGCCCTAAACTTAGCCGTGCCAATAGATTGGCAAATCCTTAAATGTCGAACAAAGGACTCCAAAAGGAGTCAAGCCTCCTCGAAGGTACGAAGGCAGTCAAAAATGACTAAGACTCCAAAGGAGTCGAGCCTCGATTAAGGGGAGGCGTGCTTTGTTCGAGGGGAGGTGTTGGATGATGAAAGTCCCACATCGGCTAATTTAGGGAATGATCATGGGTTTATAAGTGAGGAATACTAACTCCATTGGTATGAGGCCTTTTGGGGAAGCCCAAAGCAAAGCCATGAGAGCTTACGCTCAAAGTGGACAATATCATACCATTGTGGAGAGTCGTGTTCGTCTAACAGCATAAACCCACATAACCATTTTAAAGTCAATGAAAAAGTTGGAGCTGGTATGAGCAAAGAGAAATACATACCCATCTGGATAAATATCTCCACGAACAGGAAAAACGGCTGAAGAATCAGATTTTAAAGTGGAAGAAATCAATTTGGTAGGCTTCGGAACTCCAAGTTCATCATTGAAAGCTGCACTCAGAGCATCCTTATTTAGGCCTTTAGTCCTGCCCAACTTAAGCTGGAAATCACTGTTGTCACCCAACTCCGATTGGAAATAAAGGGGAAACAACAAGGAAGTACGGCGATCATCATCATTCTTCTCGGAACTACGAAGTTCCTGAAGGGTCTCCGGAAAACTGGAAGAATAAAGATAAATAGCAACGAGGGCAATGCTTAATAAGACGACGAGCTTTCTAGGAGTACCAGCAAAAAGCTCCCTCGACAAAGGAATACTTCGCTGATTAGAAGGGGTCTGAATCGGAAGATCCGGTGGGAGAGTCAAATGGTTGCTGTTGGGTTCTTGTTCTTCTTGACCAACGGCAACGGATTCGCGGGGAGGTTCCGAGAAGTCGTCGGTGAGTGTAAAAGCAGTGATGGATTTACCCACCGACGGATTGTCCGGTGGCGGAAGAGTGATTATGACGACCCCTTTAATCTTATCGGACTCCATCTTCAACCACCGAGGAGCTACAGGAGTTCCAAATGAGAGAAGCGATTGTGGAATCCGCTTGTTACATGGATAATCTCTCCATGTTTGAAGTCCTCAAAGTCAAATTGTGAACATAAATCAATGGATTGGGATTGGGGTTAGCAGAAAGTCCACGATGGGAAGGATCTCGGAAGCTTACATGTTGAACAAGGCCAGAGTCAGGATCAGGATCAGCGTGGGCCATCGTTACCGGGGTCTTCAGATGATCAACGCGGGGAATGCACGCACCAGTGAAAACCAAATTTCTTTATCCACTTTTTTGTGGATTCTTTAATGATTTATTAAAATCATTTTTTGTGTTAAAATTAAAATAATAACTTCAAAATACAATTTTTGACGTTTTCATAACTACAGATGATTTTGTTGAAAATTAAGATTTTTTTTATTTACTGATTTTAAAAAAATTATTTGGTTATTGAACTAAATGATTTCGTAATTTAAAGAACATTTATAACGAAAAAAACTACCAAAAACGATAAATTTTAGATCCAAATCCCGCGTGTTTAATATAATTAAATGTAGGCGATGAGAAAAAGAAAAAAAGAAAAAAAGAAAAAAACAATTTTCAATTTCCAAAGGAAAAGAGAGGAAAAAAAAAAAAAAATTTAATCTGAAAGGGGGTAACCGGCAACCGTCCACATATATGCATTTCATTGATCTTTCCGGTTTGGGGAATCTAATCGCGCGCCATTCCAGGACGGAGTACAGAGTAATTCTTCCTCCTCATTGCTACTCCTTATGATTCTTCCGATCTGTTCTTCCATCAATTTCACATTTTAAGTTGGAACCGACCTAGAAGAGCAGCTGGAGGTTGCCAATTCTCTCTCTAGGGTCAATCACGGAGAGACTACAATCGGCCATCGGTGTTGAATGGCTCGGATCTTTGAGTATTTTGTGGTTTGTGGGATCGGGCCGGAGATTCGGACTCTAGATGGGAACAAGGGATTTCATGGGTTCAGTCACTTGTATCTAGCGTCTCTTCTTGACCAGTATCCTCCTCCCAATCATTCTCTTTATCCTCCTCCACCACCTCAGCTCGCAACGGTGAGTTCCAATACAGAAACTTTATTCACTTTCAAGCATATTTTTCCTTTTTTTTTTTCTCTAGTTTAGAGGTGTCGGATTTTTCTATCGCTTGATTAACCGGAGACTGCATCTGGATCGCATTTTGCAGTGTGTTCTACCAGCTGGGGTTGAGTTTTTTTCATCGGGCTTTGATTCCTGTGACGCCTCCACTTTTCCGCGGAGTTATCCGATTGTTTTGACTGGTATGGTTGCTGCTTAACTTTGGATTTCTTTCAGCATTTGTAATTCGAAGATGATTGGGCTTGGCTTTGTGGATGTATGTTATATTTAAATGGAATGTAATTATTAAGTACCGCATCTGTGTATACTCACTGCAATTGTTGAAATTATAATGCAGAGGGCGATGGGTCAAAAATTTATGTCAGTTGCATTGCTTTTAGAGACCCTGTTAGTGAGGATATTGCCGAAGCCTACCGCCTTCCACCAAATTCTTATGCTGATAAATGTATCTGTATTGTTTCTCGTTCACCCAGCTTCCATGTCCTTAAAGATGCGCTGGAGGAATTATTTGCTTTGTGCTTCTCCAGCAGTGGAAGTAGGTCAGTACATAACTAGATACTCTCTCCATTTCATCATACTTATGTATGTGGCATCAGATTCTGGTACCACATCATGAGCTATAAAGCAGATTTTATAGACATGAGTGCATTTATTTAGCAAATTTGTATCCAGAAGGAAGAGAAATGAAATATAGAAGAAGGGCGATGAGAAATCAACCCAACCTTCCAAGGGTATCATAAAAATTTATTTAACTGACATTAACCAATAAAGTCATGATTACTAAAATCAATCGGCTTAAGAACTTGAATTTCAGTGGAATTGTTTCCCTTGGGTACTAATATTCTCAGCTACCCAACATTTCAGCAAGCCTCTGTGGGACATCATAGCATTCATGATCTCCAATGTACCTCTGCCGACTCCTGGGGAGGAACGGATTTTGTTTGGCATTGAGAATTGTCTTCTTTCCGTTCAGGCTCCACCAAAGGATGGGCTTCCCCATGCCGATGTAATTTTTTTTCCCTTCTGTAATACTTTTTGAAAACAGGCTAAGCGCTGATGTGCCTCGCAGACTGTTCTTCAGAAAGTGAAATGATTTATCTTCTCATCTAACGATCATTTCTCTTCACGAGGACTGCAGATTTCGTTTCAGCCGCTTATGCAGTGCTTGGATTTGGAAAATTTGATCAAACTTTTCACTGCCGTCTTGCTGGAGAGGAGGATTCTTCTTCGATCAAACAAGTATCTATTTGTTACTAGAGACTTCTTGAAGTGATATTTGTCATAACTTATTTATCTTATTCATTTGTTTGATGAATAAATTGGATTTTTTTCAATTTCTTTTTAATTTATGTTTACAGGAATTCTCATTTGATTGTTTTGAATGTAAGAGATTCAATGCATGATTTACCAAATACTTAAGAATTCAGGGTTTCTTGTAATCTTAAAGAACAAATGTTTTTTGTTTGGTTGGCTTTGTTTTCCCTAGTCCCTATACTATAGAGCCCTTCTCTCCTAGTACTGGTCAGTTTCTTGTGGAACAAATTGGAATTTGTCATACATACTCTCGTACCATCTGTAAGTTCCAAGTTTGATAATTGTCATTTTTTAGTATGTGATAGCGCATGTTTTCTTTTTCTTCTTTGTGCAGGTATTCACTTTTAACTCTTGTATCAGAAGCCATTTGTCATTTAATATATCCATTTAGATGGCAGGTCAGTTACCTTACTTTAAAATCATTTTTTGAGTTATTAAATATTAAAGAATTCTTCTCTTGATTTTTTGATTGAAAATATTTGTAATTCCTGTTCATTTTTTTTTTAAATGTGATAGTTGAAAGCCATAATTTGTAATTTTTGGCGTGATAGTAGTGAGTCGAGTTTTGTGCATATTTTTCTGCTTCTTTCTTATAGACTCTAACCCAAGCTTTCTATCTTGTCCTGAAGCATGTCTACATTCCGTTACTCTTTTTCAGTGGAGTAGACTATATTGATGCTCCCACACCGTATATGATGGGTCTTCATTCCGGCGTTGATACATCCTATCTGGCAATGGATGGTGTAAGTAATTTCTTTTAATGTTTATTTTTTAACATGAGTAAATTGCATGAGAAACAATGTTTATCATGGCTATATTAAAATATACCGCCTTGTCTGACATTTGTGGTCAGCAGCAAATTTGGTATGTGGCCTCTTGGTTCCCAAATATATATGTAATATATTAAGATATAATGCTAAGGCACATAAACCTTAATTATATTTCTTATACTCTAAAAGGAGGCCAGTTATGATATGTTTGTTGCTACATCATTAACGGTATCTTTTTAACTGTTTCTTAAAAAATAATATCACAGTTAATTCTTTGTGCAGTTTGCTGTTTTGATAGAAGAGGCAACTTTAACGTGTTTTGACTTCTTTCTTGGAAATGTCATGTGCAAACTATCTCTGCGTTCATGATAATGTTGAACTTTTATAGAAACATAAAACTTTTGATTGATTTTACAAGATTTTAGCAAAGGTATTAACCAATAGGATGAAAAGTGCTCGATTTCAGAGGCTCAGGGGGATTTCATTGTGGGGATGAAAATCCTTGATTAGGTTCTCATAGCCAATGAATCTATCGAAGATTAAGAGGGCAGAAACAGGAGGGGGTTATTTTTAAGATTGATTTTCAGAAGGCTTGTGGCCATGTGAGTTGGAACTTCTTTGACAAAATTCTTCAAAAGAAGGGCTTCGGTTACAAGTGATCTTGGATATGGAGTTGTGTTGGAACAGTTAAATACTCTTTTCTCATCAATGGAAGACCCAAGGGTAAGCTCATAGCTTCGAGAGGCAAGAGATAGGGCGAGTCATTATCTCCCTTCTTATTCTTGCTTGCGGTGGATGTTTTGTGCATGATGGTTTCCAAAAGGATTAGTTGAGCATCTCCTTCTACTCTAGTAAGAAAGAGTCATTAATTCTGAATCAAATCCTTGACTTCTTTGAAGTCATGTCAGATCTTAAGATCAAAAGAGGTAAATATCAAATTCCGGGGTTGAATAATGATCCTAGTAAGGTGAGTTGGAGGGTGAAACTGGTTGGTTGGGAGATTGGCACTTTTCCTACCTCGTATTTGGGTCTTCCTCTCAAGAATAATCCAAGGCATACCTCCTCCTGAAATTCTGTGGAGGATAAGGTGAGAAAGAGATTGACTTCTTGGAAGAATTTTTTTTCCTCAAAATGAGGTAGAATAACTTCATTCGATCGCTTTAATTGGTATTCCCAATTATTTATTTACCCTTTTCAGAGCTTCATGTGCGGTGTGTAAGGGTTTAGAAAAGCTTAGGAGGGACTTCCTGTGAAAAGCTGTGGAAGAAGCTAAAGATGTGATGGTTAGTTGGTAGGCTTTGGGGAAGTCTGTGCACTCGAGAGGGTTGGAGTTGGGGAATTTAAGGGATCATAACAAAGTGTTGTTGGCAAAATGGTTATGGCATTTCCCCTGGAGTCTACTACCTTTTGGTATGGGATTATCTTACGCAAGTACGATTCTCATCACTTTGAATGGATGTCTGGTGAAATCTCTAACAATCTCCCTTCTTCCTCTGATCTGGTTCATTTGGTTGTGGGAGATGGAATGATGCATACTTTTGGGAGGACGAGTGGGTGAAGGCTCGACCCCTCTATAGTACGTTTGCTACTCTTTATCACTTATTCTTCATGAAAAACCATTGTGTAGCCAATGTCCTAAATTACTCAGGGATCTCTTCCTCTCTTGCTTTCTTGTTTTGTCATCTGTTGTTCGATAGAGAAATGATGGAGGCCTCACTCTTCTTTCTTTAATTGAGGAGTTTGTGCTTCGACTGAGGAGAAAGGATATTCATTTCTGGAGCCCCAACCCTTCTGAGGGCTTTTATTGTAGCTCTTTTCTTTGTTGCTTGTTAGATCCTATCCCTCTAGGGAGTCTACTTTTTTTGTTATTTGAAAGGTGAAAATTCTAAAAACGGTGAAGTTGCTTGTCTAGTAGGTTATTCACGAAAGAATCAATACTCTTGATAGGCTCTTGAAGATAATGCATTCGTTGGTTGGTCCATTTTGTTGCATTCTTTGTTGGAAGACAAAGGAAGACCTAGATCATGTACTTTGGAATGGTGATTATGCTTGGTTCGTCTGGAATTACTTCTTTGGTGTGTTTGGCCTTCAACTTGCTTGCCACAGAGTCTTTAGCAATATGATTGAGGAATTCCTCTTCCATCTACCGTTTTAGAAGAACGTGAGATCTTTATGGCAAGAGGGGATGTGTTCAGAGGGGATCTGTGGAATCTTTGGGAGAAAGAAACAATATAACTTTCAGAGGGGTTGACAGGTAGTCTTTTGATGTTTGGTCCTTCATGAGATTCCATGTTTCTCTTTAGACGTCAGTATCAAACACTTTTTGTAATTATTCGTTAAGCCTTATTAGATCCCCTTTCTGAAGGGTTGGTCCATTTTGTCAGTTTTATTTTTTTGATGCCCATGTTTTTTTTTTCTTTTTTCTCGATGAATGTTCAACTCTTACTCCCCCCCCCAAAAAAAAAACTTTTTATTGATATAGTATGAAAACAGGGAAAGATAACGCCCTTCACCCTAGAGCTTCCAAGAATCCACTCCTATTATAATTAATCACAAAAGGGAGTCAATAACAAGAGATTACCTGCTAGATTTGTGGGTTGGAGCTTCCTGGAATACTGTGCTTTTATTGTTTTTATATACGTTGTCTTTTTTCCTTCAAATATTTTATTTCAGCTGAAACATTGATCATTTTTGTGAATTCATGATGTTCCTATCATGGAGTTATCTAGTGTATTAAATCAGCTAAATGCTTACCGTTGGCTTATTTTGAACCTTAGGTTGTTGTAGTGGACCTTGAGTATAATTGTATCACAACCACTGAGGACATACCCCCTATTCCAGAACCAGAGCTCGGATCTTTGCGTAGCGAGCTGATGAAATTATTATATCCCAATGTTGTCAGCATAGATCAAATGAGGTCTGATTTGCGTAGCTCGTGTGAGCAGTACCCTAGAGGTATCTGCAAGCCTTGGGGAGAAGACCATGACCTTCAGCTTAGGTAATAATTGGGTATCAGGAGTTATAATTATGAAGTAATTTAAGCTTTCCTACTGTTTTTTTTTTTTTTTTTTTTTTTTCCCCTTTTTCAAAAGTTTGCTTGCATATAAACAAATTCTCTATAATTTTCCATAAAAACTTGATTGTGGTTTATATCCTTAGGTTTTTGGCTTTTGTGATTGTTGTGAAGAACCTCAGATACTCTTATTGGAGACCCAGGATCCATTGGTTTTACTTTTATTATTTTCTTTAATCTGGAAATCAATCTCAAGACTGTCTAACAAGTATGACATATGTTTTAATACTCTTTGCACCATCTCAACATTTTTTACAATTTTTTTTCTGTTTTAACCTGGGACACCATGTATATCCAGATAGTTTCTCTTCTAATTTTAAGGTCTTTTCTCAGTAGTAAAAGGTAGTTTCACCAAGTAGAAGTTATGATTTCTATGCTACTTTTCTTCATTATGCAATATTGGAGTCTGAAACAATAAATTGTTTACTGCTTAAGCTTTCTCATCACTTAAATTCATTCTGCATCGTTGTCAATTGTTATCACCTGCCTTCATTGATTTGGCTATCATCATATGTATGAATGTTCTAGTATATGGACCCGGAGATTATGCATAAAAGAGACATTTCAGAAACTAATTATAATTGTTGCCATATGTGCTTTTAAAGTAGCCGATATGCAATGTATATGACTATTATATGCCTGAATGATGGTGTCAGTCTTGGATCTCTATGATATCTATGCAAGAAATGTTTTTAGGGCTTAGGCACTTGCAGTAAACTTTTATTTAAATTTAACATGGTCTGTGTAGACTTGACTTCATAAACAAAACTTGAGTATGATGGTATTTTCCCCATCCTTCATGCAGGTTGATATTTTTGAAATTCTTTGCATCACTCTTAAGTGGCTATCGCAATTTTATAGTATGTACTTCTCTCTCTCTCTCTCTCACTAATATTTACAGATAAGGGGGTTTGGCTTCGTAATTTCTTACAATTTTTCTTCAATAAAAATTGTTGATCAGGAAAACAGTGAGACAGATGCCTTCAATACACAAGCATTCTTGAAGAAGCGTTCACGATCAACTAATCAACCAGAAGATCCTATGGTAACGCCATCTAATTGATCCTTAGCATGTCATCTTCTGTGTACTTATCTTTTGAATTATTAATCAAACTGATTTATCTTCAAATAGATAGTTTACGTGATATTATCTTTTTGCCAATTCAAATGCAACAATATTTTCCTGAGAAAGTTCTCTTTGTCAACACCCCCCCCCCCCCCCCCCCCCCCAGTATTTGGGTTCATAAATTACGCCCTAATACTTCTGCGGCGTTTTCAGATAACTCAGTTCCTGGAGTCCCAAGGGTTCTTAGACTATCTAGAGAGATGCATAGGATCTGATGAAAGTAATAACAACATTCTTGACAAGTTACAAGATGCAATTGGGAGGGGTCAAAATCCTCTTTCAATTCTTCCGTCCTCATTGGCTGAACCTGAGATCATAACAATTTCTGACCCTGATATGGGATCATCAGGTAAAGACTATATCATATTCTAATCAAATGGTGAGCCACATAAATAATAAACGGGCATAAAAGTATTCTTAAAACCTTTGATGGGTGCTAAGATGTTGATTTTTCTTCCCCATTTCCTTCGCAGGTTCTGGTGCGAAGTACACTTATGATAGATTTCCTTCAAACGTCAGAACTGAGGAGCAGGAAGAAAAGAGACAACAAATACTAGCAGCAGTGCGTGGAGCTTTTGAATATTCTGGAAAGCATAACCCTAAGTATGAATTTACATTCAAAATCTTGTCACTACCCTGCAGGGCTATAAATTGGTTGTCAAACTTGTCCGTTAACCTTTGATCTTTCTTTCTGCAATCAGTTCACCTTCTATGCTGATGGGCAGGGATCCGAAAGCACCAAGCCTCAGTCCAATGGAGAGGGCTGTAAGTTCGTTACATTATGTCACTCTTGAACTTCTAAATTTAATTTGAGGCTGGCCCTGGAATTTACTATGTAGTCAACTCACAGGCCGAAAGAGAGCGCATGGTTTTGGACATAAAAGTCAAACTACAGGTTCATTATTTTACTTATTATTGCAATAATTTCTTCTAAGTCTGCTTATGTTCAAGTCATAGATGGTATTGGCTTCCGGCGTTTATGTGTTGACTAACATTTTCTTGTTGATTAGGGTCTCTGGCTACGTCTTCTGAAACTGGGTGCAACTGATGATCCTCTTTCTTCTTTTGAATATGGCACTATTCTCGGTAATTTTTTTAAGGCTTATTGCTGGTTTATAGAGAAGATATTGTCTCTGTTTGTTTTAAATACATTTAGTTTTTTAATTAAGAAAAAAATCTATGATTATTTTTTTGCAGCTTTGATCGAGTCTGATGCAGAGGGAATTGGTGGTAGTGGGTTTGTTGAGTGTATTAGAGAGCACATAAATACTGTAAGTGCCTCGTGGGATTGATAACAGTTGGTTATTAATGCTCAAACTCCAATTTTGTGATACCTACTCTCAGTATCATTATCATTACCTTTCCCATTTCTCTTTCCCACAAATTCAGGTCTTCGATTCACATTAGGTTTGTTAATGCATAGTGTCAGAAAATAAATAAATTTAAGAAATGAATAAAGTAAAACAGATGTGACAATTCCAATCCAAAACCTAAGAGAGAGGTCAAGGAAGTTAAGATCATAAAGAAATGTTGTGGTCTTTATATTCCTAGGATTGTAGTTCGGTTGGTATGAAAGTTGACAGGTTCATTATCTCAAGATGGCTTTGGGTTAACATTTGACTGGTTTTGTGTTCTCAGGGATGGCTTTGTCAGTTAACCGATGAACAGTTTATTGCTGTGAAAGAATTGGTATGCAATCATGATCTGAATTAATTGGATGCAACTTGACATGTTTATAGTGACGAACTTCATGTTTATGACATTTTTTTTTTATCATATGATAATTTATTCTTTATTATTAAAAATGAGCGAAATTGATTTCAGCAATTTAGTTTGTTTAAATTGCCTGCCTTTTTTTAATTGTGCTTAAATAAAAGAAAGTATTCAAGTTGTTTGGGATGAGTTAAAATTGTTTTCTTTTGCTAGCAAAATGATTCGTTGATTCAGAAATTTGTTTGGGGTTTTATTATATATTTTTTTTTATTGAGAAGGTAGTAGCAACTTTTGATTTAGCGTCATGAAAAGGTACAAAAGAAAGCAGAGGGGGAAATTTGTCTAACAAATGGAGGTTATAAAAAGATGGACTGAACAGCGACTAATTATAGAAAAGCTAATTGAATATACTCTAATTGGAGAACACCACGCTCCCCCCCCC
>NW_019272037.1:3530796-3817206 GCF_002738345.1 Cucurbita maxima
AAAAAAAAAAAAAAAAAAAAGAAAAAAAAAACAGAAGAGCATGCCTTACATATATACTTACGTAGATGTATGTGTATATATGGGTATACACACACACACACACACACACACACGTGTATAACTATGTATGGGTATGTATATATATATAGACACACACATGTGTATGACTATGTATGGGTATATATAAATATTAGAATACAAATACTATTCCAACTATTCCTGAACATAGTTACTTGCAGTTGTAAACAATTGTAAGAAAGCACACAAAGTTTATATTTGCTTTTTGCGCTGTACAGCTAAATAAGAGTTTTGAAGATTTTTCTTTTCCAGTACTTCACTTTTAATGTTTAAATTAAAATTTGTTTTTCTGATCAGCTAAAAACAGCAATCAGTCGTGCAACCTCACGAAATGATATATTGACAATTAGGGATGCCCTTGAAGTGTCTGGTGAAATATACAAGAAAGACCCTAATAATGTTCCTGATTACATCCAACGCCATCTTATTTCTTTATCTATATGGGAGGAGTTAAGGTGAGGTTTACTTCCCAGTTCTGTCGGTATTCATTCTTCTACTTATGTTAGCTTTCTAGTTTTGTAACATTTCTCATCTAATTTTCTGAATGGTTTTTTTTTCCTTCTTATTTATCAACGATAATCATATTCCATATCTTTGATGAAAAATGCTAAATTAGGTTGGATTAATGTTGGAATCATCTAGATTTTTATTCTGAAGCTCCGATACGTGACATTGTAGATCTGTTATTTCCCTTTGATTTTTCAGTATCACACCAGTTTATTCACGAATTGGTCCATCCTACCATGAAATATTATGTTTGTTATTTGTACTTTTTTGGGTTCAATTTTGATATTTTATTTTATGCAGGTTTTGGGAAGGTTATTTTGATTATTTGATGGAACAGTCTTCAAATAAGTAAGAATTACATGGTTTATGCAAGAAAGTGCTGAATTAATTACTACTTTATTATCTATTCTCTCGTTTTTTTTTTTTTTTTTTTTTTTTTTTTTTTTTTTCTTCTGTGGCTTCTCTATAAAATGCTTTTGGCTGTGTGTATTTTTTAACCTCAGGCTTAATTAATGGTTTCACTCCTTGTAGATTCTCAAATACTTGAAATGGGTTTTTATCTTTTAGGATGACTTTATATGGTTGCTACTTTCCACATCAAAGTTTTCTATGTTTACATGCCAACTTCCAGAGGACTTTGGTATCGATATTTATTCTGTTTTTCCAGCTCCTCCTTTCAAACTCATTCCATCAGATGATCTTTCAATTTTCCCAACCTTTGATGATGCAGTTTAGACCCAGGCTGTACATTTGAGTTTTTTGCTCTTCACCAGAACTTCACTGATTTCACAAAGTCTCATTGCACGGTCCAGACACATTATCATAAAAGGATAGAGTCCTCAAGATAAAATCCCATTTCTAATAGGATAAGAACAAGGTCTTATACAATTCTTGATTTCTTCGATAATCTCGTCCATGAACTTCACTGCTAATTCTTGAGAAGCTAAAAATTTGAAAGATGGACCTTTTGGGTTTCCCTTAGGGTGGACTTAGTAAAATTACTAATAACCATAGAATTTCCACATAATCTCAAGTCATCAGTCTATTTGTTGAACATGGTCATGCTCGTTGTTCTTCCTCTGTCGGACTTCTCTCAGGACCATCTACTGACATTTAACATCTCCTTTGCATTTGTCACCATGGCTCCTCTAATCATCTCAAACCCCCNCCCCCCCCCCCCCCCCCCCCCCTGATATTAGAGCCTCTATGGGCATTGGTAACCTGTATCTCCCTATCATCTCCCTGACGTTCTCTTCTAATGCTTTCATGTAAATTTAACTTGTTTTTTTTCTATTTTATTTTGAATGCAGATCCGCCAATTATACATCTCTGGTTTCTGCACAGCTAATTATTATGGCATCGCATATGGTAATTCTCACCCCCCCCTGAAATACACACACAAAAATGCTACTTTAGTTGTCTTATCTTATCACTCGTTTTTGTAATCAAGTCCCTTCCCCACGCCCCACCATAAAAAGAAACTTAATTCTGTTTATTGCCTACTTGAAAGGCTGGACTTGGGCTTCCTGACATCGATGCTTGGTACATGATTGAGACAATTGCGGAGAAAAACAGCATAGGATACAAACAACTTGTAAGTCAAATGATTTTATCGGATTCATCATTATCTGCGTATGCATTACAGAACTGTTCACATCCGCCAATGCTTGCTTCATCTGCAATTAAGAAAAGTTCCAAAGATGGTTGGTTGTTTGCTATCATTTGTTCCCGGATTTCATTCTGGATCCTGTAAATTGCGTGTCTAATGTCACATGCAGGCTGCACTTTGGAAAGTGTTAAACTCAGAATAGGTTTTGCAGTTGCATTACCATATGAGTTCTCTCATCTACAATCCTACTTTAATGATTTTCAGATAAAGCTTCGAGGTTTCTTATCCCATATCCAGCAGCTGCGCATTAGTTATTGGGGACTCTCTGCTGTTAAGTCTCAATCCACATCTGCCCATGCAACGCCATCTCCGCATCCCAAAGATGGATCTGATCAGAATCAGCAACCTGCTGAGGCTTCTGTTGTTGGAAGAAGCTGGGTTCAGAGCATGTTCAGCAGGGATACATCTGCAAGGATTAACTTGGGTCGTAGTGGCCGTTGGACTTCTGATGGTGGGTGCCTCATATGTAGTTTTTATCAAGGTTTCGTGGATTAATATTAGCAGTACAATCAAAGAGTTTTTGTTGTTTGTTTACTCTTTTGCATTCAGTCCCGACCGAGAGTGGTACTTCTCAAAGACAAGATTTACCCTCGGCTGGGCAGAAAAAAGTACAAAGCAATATTCGCATTCTTAGGGGTCATAGTGGAGCTGTGACAGCACTTCATTGTGTTTCAAAAAGGGAGGTGTGGGACTTGGTGGGAGACCGTGAGGATGCAGGTTTCTTCATTAGTGGAAGCACAGACTGCTTGGTAAAATTTTTGATATCTCATTTTTCTCATCTTTGGGAGAACCATGTAGACTAAAGATTTTGTGTGGAATATGGATTATGAAGTGTTGAATCATATTGTACAAAATTGCCTAGGTCAAGATATGGGATCCAAGTCTTCGTGGTTCTGAACTGCGAGCAACTTTAAAGGGTCACACGGGGTATTTTGTCTAACTCCTTAAATTCTCATTCTGAGCGATCAGTTTGATTTAGTCTCTTTCGGTACAAGTTCACTACGATGTGCATAGTTTTTTTAGTTTTACTTAAATAAAGCCCTCTCTGAACCCTTCTTTTGCGAGCATACAGACCTGTTCGTGCGATTAATTCTGATCGAGGAAAAGTAGTTTCTGGGTCTGATGATCACTCAGTTATTGTATGGGATAAGCAAACAACCCAGCTTCTAGAAGAGCTGAAAGGCCACGATGCACAGGTTTTTTTGGATAAAATTATGAAAACCAGTATTATTAACTAAATGGAGTCTGCAATCCCTAAATGTGTCATATGTTGATCTTTGCAGGTCAGTTGTGTGCGTATGCTATCAGGTGAACGTGTCCTTACCGCTGCACATGATGGAACCGTGAAGATGTGGGATGTCAGAACTGATACTTGTGTAGCAACTGTTGGTCGTTGCTCTAGTGCAGTTATATGCATGGAATATGATGACTCTACGGGGATATTGGCTGCTGGTGGTAGAGATACGTATGTTAATTCACTGAAATTATATTTGCTTTGGTTATGTTGATTTAGAAGGTGGCTGAGATACGCCGTTAATTGTCTGAAATGAGATATGTTCTATTTCGTCTTTTGTGAGTATACTGTCACTAAATTGTTATCTATATACTGGATATTTGCATTTCAGAATAGCAAATATCTGGGACATCCGTGCTGGCCGGCAAATGCACAAGCTCTTGGGTCATACGAAATGGATACGGTAAGTGGTGTAACCCAAAGTAGTTGCTTTTATTATTTGGAAAAAGATATCAATACAACCTTAAGGAGCCAATATTTGTAGGCTCAAAATGTGGGTAACCGGTTAAATTACCAGCCCACCAACTAAATGCATTGTAATAATACAAGGTCTGCCCAAATACTAACTTGCAGGCTAGGAAATAAAAATAGTTCAAGGATAAATAAAATCTCTAAACCTAAGCTTAAAAGCAAGGTGAACATTCCAGACAGAGAGGACAGGCGTCTTCAGCTACACTAGTGTAGAGATCACAATTTTTGTTTTTCATGGCTTTCCTAGTATTGCCTCTTTGTGCATTTTAATATATCGGTCAGTTTAATACATATATGGCATCCATGCAGCTCAATAAGAATGGTAGGAGACACTATTGTTACTGGTAGTGATGATTGGACCGCTAGACTGTGGTCTGTTTCTCGAGGAGCATGTGATGCTGTTCTAGCATGCCATGCTGGCCCAATATTGGCCGTAGAGTATTCTACACTGGATAAAGGAATAATAACTGGTATGTAACTTACCTTCATGAGGTTACTAATGCAGTTAAAGAACATGGAAGTTTCAAATTGAAATAATGGGTACATGCTTTCCTTTCAGGTTCAACTGATGGACTTCTTCGTTTTTGGGAAAACGAGGATGGTAAATTATCTATGTACAATTTTGAAGTTATTGATGATGAAGTCTTTTTACTTCTTTATCTTTCCTCTACATCATCAAGTGTCAATTATGGGCTTTTGTTCGTTGCATTGGGGCTTTTTCATTTTCTTGCTCACGCGAGACTGTTATGCAAACTTTTCTGGTTGTATATGCAGGAGGTATTAGATGTGTGAAGAATGTCACCATTCATAGTGCTGCCATACTGTCCATCAGTGCTGGAGAACATTGGTTAGGAATTGGAGCGGCAGATAACTCTATGTCCCTATTTCATCGGCCACAAGAGAGACTCGGTGGCTTCTCTAACACGGGTGCAAAAATGGCTGGGTGGCAACTGTACAGAACCCCACAAAAGACTGCAGCCATGGTATAAAGTTCTCCTTTTTTTTTTCCGATTTCTTAGTCGGTTTGGACTCTTTTGACAGTCTTCTGTACCTTTATATATATATATTTAGGTATATAGATATATATAATGTTTTGGTTCTATTCTATCCTGGGAAACGGGTTTGTGCCTTCCCTTTACATAAATGTAGAAGACAAGGAAATTAGTTGTTGCCTTGTGACTTCCTTTACTCAGGCCAATGAAGTCAAAGCTAAAGAACTACATGCAATATTCAAATGTTAAAAATGTTTTACCATTATAGAGTAGAACGATCTTTCCTTGTCCACAGAGATCTTGCTTTTCTAGTTCTCTTTGTTTTGATTCTTAGTGTTGTTATTTTGAAATTTTTAAGAAAAAGTTCTCCATTTGAGTGCACCTATTGTATTCATCCAGGTACGATGCGCATCTTCGGACCTCGAAAGGAAACGAATATGCACTGGTGGTCGTAATGGCCTTCTGAGGCTCTGGGAAGCTACAATCAACATCTGAGGCAACATTATCGTTGTGAGTTCAAATGTTATACTATGATGTTTTTTGTATATCCTTCTTTTGCGTTCTTTCAAAAAGTTTCCAAAAACCTTACTCTGGTTATGCCATTTGTGTTTGGTCCGCAGCTTCTTTTCATTTGCTTCATCAATTCATGCGGAAATGTGATTCAAAGAGTTGGCTAGCTCCAGCTAAATATTGGACTTGGTTGATGTAATATTTCAGCGGTGAAATGTACAGAAAAGTGAGGACTCATTACAAGACTGCGAAGCTACCCTCATGGAATGAAGATGCCAATGCCATACCCCAACATTCACTGATTCTCTGCGTTTTTTGGGGCAACCAGATGTGGAAATGTGTAATCAACGGCTAACTGGTCGGTTTTATTAGCTTATTCAAGTTTTGGATCACATTGGGCTTTAGATTAAGGATTTTAGACTTACTCTGTCTGTTTGAATTTTTGTTGTTTTCACTCTTACACATCAGGATATAGCACAATATATATCGGAATATTGCATTAGTATATAAGAGAGAGGTGAGTTTGACGGTGTGAGTGAGTGAGTTTCAATCAAGATTTTGTAGCAATTGATGTCCAGTTAGTATGTTTGTTTAGATTAATGTTGGATCTCTCATCCATTAAGTCTATATATTTATTAGTGTTCTAAAAAAACTTCAAATAGAGGTTTGTACTCAAATCTGACTTTTACATATTTTGGAACATGTATTCTGACTGCGGGCGAAAGCCAAGCTTATTACAGAGAAGTCATCTAGAATGATCCCATATTGCCTTACCTCGGTTTCAAGTTTCGACCGTATGAGTGCAGCTAGAAGTTGTATGTACACGAGAACGTCGCATCTTATCTCGTCATCTTGGTTTCCAACAGCACGATTCACGTATCATAATGTTATTCCATGTCTTGAGATGTCATTGACCTTGCTGCTCGCTCATGCACACTTATCGAGAACCGACCCTATGAGTCAACTATATTGCCGAAACATCCTAAACATTCATCTATTCTGGTACTATCGAGACATGAATTTTTGTGCCCATGTCAAGTCGATTATAGATACGGTACTAGGTAGCGGGTGCATAGATCAACCTCTGACACATGGGTTGGGACGCAATGTCAACACACTCGTTTTGTTCGACAATGTACTAAAAGAATCTACTTCAAAGAAAAAACGCTCAAGACATCCATCTTGCAAAACTCACATACACTATGATACATATGTGTGTCATAGAGTAGCTCATTCCAACCACAGGGCCTAAGGATGGTAGAGAGTTGACGGTCATCCTTATCTCCAATATATTAAGAAACATTTTTTAGTGTAACAGGAGAAGACAAGATTTTGACGAAGGGTCATATGATTTCGTGTTGCATCCATTGGATGTTCAAACGAAAACAAATTTGGCGAGCACTCAGACTTGACTTCAGCTGCATTGCCCAAAATCATACCGAATCTTCAACTTTCTAAGTATCCAGAACCCTACCGAGTCCTTTTTCCAACATGTCTCTCACACTCATTATCTATCCTTCGCCTTTGTCTTGGTTTATACTCAGTTTAGCTTCAAAACCCACTCTTCTTTCACTCCTCGAACTTCGCATATCTTTTCGTCAACTTCTTCCATTACTGCGTCGATGTCTACTTCCTCGCCTCCGATCCCCGATCATCTGGCTGTAGATGACAAGAAGCCCGCGCCGCCGCCAAAGCCATGGCTCATCGTGGGCCTCGGGAATCCCGGGAAGAAGTATGATCGCACGCGCCATAATGTCCGTATGTTCCTATCTCTGCTATATGATATCAAAATTTCTCTTTTCGTAACTAAACCGAACGAAAAGATTATGCTTTACTTTCTGTTTAATTAATGAAGTATGCGTGGGAAACCTCTTAGGGCTGTTTCCCGAGCATAAACTTACGATTATCTCGAGAAAATTAAGATTTACGATTGATTATTAGTGTTATCTGGATGGCCTTTATGAAGACGAGTTTAAACACTAGCAGTAGCTAATGCTATGGCTAAATTTCCAGCTAGGTTTTGAGATGGTGGATCATGTAGCTGAAGCTGAAGGGATTTCCAGGTAGGTCTTGTGGGCATTCATCTTAATACCTGGAGCTACAGCGGTAGGTTCTCAGTAGTATCTTTCTGGGCCTGTTTCATACCCTATGCCTTATCTTTATATTTTTATATATCTCAACAGAAGTTGCATTCATGATGAACAGTTTGTGTGGTCATTTTGGCCCAATCTATTCTATGCTTCGTATCTGAACAATGCTTTTTTTTTATTTTCTATTATCTGTGAGGCATCTCAGCAGTGCATGTGTTGTCCATCCTGAAAAAAAGAAGCATATTCCATTTTAATGGATTTCTGGTTGAAAGGCTGTGCTTCTGCAGAATTTTGTCTCACAAGGAACAATATACTTTCTTTGAATATGAATTTTGCTTGAAATTTGACTGCAGAAGTTTTTGTCTTACTGAAAAGCGTACTTTCTTCAGATCTAAACACAGAGTTTATATTTGTGAACTTTTGTAGCTTTTCAGAGGAGAAAATAGAATTTACTTGGTTTGACTGAATAATAGTAAATGTATTAAAAGACACCATGTGCGCCTGATCCAAGAATTTAAGCGAGTTTTGATTGTATGATTTAAGTTTGTAAATAGAATAAACATTAAGAAGAACAACAGGCTGAGAGAGATGAATTTTAATTGCTTATTTGCTATCCGTGGCAGGATGAGGAGTATCATTGATCACTTGAAAGGCAGTCGAGATTTCCCTGGATTATGAATTTGTATGTTCCTTCGGGCTCTGTTAACACCTCCACGCTGGTTCTATATGATATCAGCTGATAAATGGGTGAAAGCATTCTAGGCATCATATGGCGTCCTCCCGGGAAAATGGATTCTTCAATAAACAAGAACGAGATGAGGTGTGTAAAATGCTATCATATTTCCTACTATATGATGCTTTTTGATAATCGAACTGAGTTTAGTTTTAACCATCCAAGTGGTTGGAATCTCTTGTCAGTTAAAGTTTTTACATTGCAAGTTGACTCAAACACAATACGGATTCTTTTGGTCGAGGAGTTCAGCAAAAGTGCAACTTTTGTCCAACTCCCACAAACCTCGGGAACAAATAGGTTGAAAACGTTCAATATTTTAACCCTTTTATGGACCTTGAAGGGTTCCTTTTTGTTTACTGTGTGCATCAAATTGCTTTATACATGGGCGGCAGTTTCAGCTAGCTCTGAATGCATCTGAATCTGAATGGGATGGTTAGGAGTCACGACTCTTCTCCACAATAGTATGATATTGTTCTTTGAGCATAAACTCTCATGACTTTACTTTTGGTTTCCCAAAAAGCCTCATGCCAATGGAGATGTATTATAAGTAACTTATGAACTCATGATTAACCTCTTAATTAGTCGATGTTGGACTCCTTCTCCAACAATCCTCCCCTCGAACAAAGTACATTATAGAGTCTCTCCAGAGGCTTATGGAGTCCTCAAACAACCTCCCCTTACTCGAGACCCAACTCTTTATCTTTGAACCCCTCTAACAAAATACACAATTTGTTTGACACTTGAGTCATTTTTACTACATCTTCAAAGCTTACAACTTCTTTGTTCGACATTTGAGGATTCTATTGAGATGGCTAAATTAAGAGTGTGACTATATACCATATTAGGAATTACGCCTCTCCACAATGTTATGATGATGATGTTCACTTTGAGCATAAGCACTCATAGTTGAACCCAAAAGGCCTCACTCCTCTCTTAACCATCATCGTCATTATTGAGTGGAAGAAGTAATGAACCCCATCTATCGTAATCACACTGAATCCTCTCTCTCTCTCTCGGATCGAAATCTCTTAGGCATAAAGTTGTGATCTTTGAAGAGATCAATAAAGCTAAAAGCCTCACCCACCGTGCAGCAAACCAAGCGATAAAAGTTGAGGAGGACAGGAATTGATAGAAGGGAGCTACCTCTACCTAACTTTAATTGCTTTAATTATCTCATCTTTGCGCGTCTTGTCATCTTCTTCTCTATGCATTTCCTCTGTTGGGTGGCCCATGTTTTGTGTGTAATTTAACGGTTTGTCTGCCTGTGTTTTTCAGGTTTCTGGTGAACACCTTCCCTATGGAATTGCCTCATACCAAGACGATTTCGTGTAGCCTTGAACAACAAAGCTTGTTCGTCTTCCTTTGATTCAATTCGCCTCTCCCATAAAATATTTTCTTTAAACGTCGATTAACACCCACCCAGTTGTCGTTGTAAGCAGTGATATCAGGAAGCGGTGTGGGGTTGAAGAATCGAGGGAGAGCTGATTGTCATAAAATCTGTAGATAAGGCTTAGTTAGACACTTGTTGTGCAGCGCTCTGTTTCCATGGCCGCCCTCAACTTCCTCCATAAATGCAAAACCATCCTCAACTCCAACGCTTTACTCCCTTCTTACGTCTGCTTGTCCTCTTCTTCCTTCTCCCTCTTATTTATTGTTATAGTTGAGTGGGAAGTAAGCATTCTAGCTAAGAGTTAGGGTGTACAGATGGTAAGTAACGGGTTAAAATAGATAATATCTGCTAGCAATGGGTTTTGGCTGTTACATATGATAACAGAGTCAGACATCAGGTCATGTACTAGTGAAGACACCGACCTCCAAAAGAGTGGATGGTAAGATCTCATATCGGTTGAAGAGAAAAAGATAGCATTTCATATAAAGGCGTGTAAATCTCTATCTAAAAAATGTATTTTAAAATTGTAAGATTGACCGCAAACGTATGTTGGTATGGTTTTATTCATGGCGGGGCGAATGGAGTTCAAAAAAGGGAGTAATGTCCCATTCAATTCAAACATTCACATGAAGGCACCGCCCCCATTGTTGTCTTTTCTTTTTTGTATTTATTTATTCCTATTCATAATAAGAATTCCCATGTGCCCTCGTATTTAATCAAATCAATCCAATCCAATCTAATTTAATTAATTTAGCGTTACTATCTAATTTCTCTTTTGTCCAATAAATTTATTATTTTATAGCTTCTATCTTTTATAATAAAAATAAATTAAAATAAAAAAAGAGTTGACACCCACATGCTTATTTTAGGACTTATTTATGTTTGTAAACACGTGGGCTCCAAAATTTATTCCAAAAAGTTAATTTTTATAGCACCAAATGTGAAGTATGTATGTTTTTTTTTAATTGTTTTTTTAAGATTAAATGGCTCATAATTCTTCACTATTTCAATTATTGCTATAAACTTTTATTTTATATTAGAATCTTTTAAGCCTCAACTTGTTGCAAGGTTTCAAGAAATTCTTCTTTCTTTTTTATTTATTTATTTATTTATTTATTTATTAAAATTGTTTATTAGTGAAAGTACATGATTTTACATTTATAACCTCGGACCGCACCGACAATCACGCTATGGCCTCACATGCATATGGAATCGGTGGCCATTACTTCATCCACAATAACATTATCGTGGTCCTTGTTGCACCTTATCATTTTTAACTCGCCCCTAAAGTGGATCCCACTTCTTCCCTTCTCCCAAGCCCTCGGTTCTTGTTCTTATTTTAAAATTTTTTTCCCCTAATATTATTAGCATTTTTCTAAGAAATTTTGAAAATATATCTTTATATGAAAATAATTGTTATTTAACCTATTTCAATAAAAATTAAATTTAAGATTTATCGATAATAAATAAACTAAATTTAAGTAATTGAAAATTCAGGTACTAAAATAAAATCGAACACAAAAAGTAGGGTTAGTATTTTATAAAATGAAGGATGTGAAGAAAATATTAGACCACAAGTTTGCACTCTATTTACCATGCATGCCACTCAACTGAATCTTGAGAGTACAATTATGATTGATTTATGAGGAGCACATGGGTGCAAACCCTTCTCCAATTGATATCCATATGGCCATATTTACTTATCCACATCCATCTGCCACACCTTCAATTCCCCAATTAATTTCCCCTCAAAAACCCTAATTTCATAATAATTCACCACAACCCTAATTTCGTTAATTCCCACACAAAAGCCCTAATTTATATGTTTTCTTTTCAATTTTTTACCCTTTCTAACATTTGTTGGGTGAAAACCCTAAGAGTGAATTTGCCAAATCGAAGTGGACACGTGTCCCTTGCTGCTGGACGTTTCCTATGATGGACAAAGACGACGTCGTCGGGGCGAACGCCAAACAGAAAGTTCCGACGGAGTCCACCGGGATGAGGTAGTTCTTTGGCGGCAGCTGCAGAGACTTCCCGCCAGCGAATTGAAATGACAGCGTTGGAATGGTGACTCTCGACTGCGACGACAGATCGTAACATGTGTCGAATAATGCGACGCCGTTTGTCCTCCTCAGGTATGGTGTGCGACTCACGAAGGCGTCGCGAAGGGTGTTGTAGGCTTGAGTCTGCAGACGAGTTATGGCGGTTCCTGAATCGACGATGATACCGCCGTAGCCGGCATCGTCCATTTGAAACAGAGAAGGAGGAATTGACAGTAACTGGCCGCCGACGCTCAATCCGACGAGTCCGACGTAGTAGAATGTATCGACTCTTCCGCTTCTGAGTAATGGAGCATTCACTGTGTCACTCGGTGCAGCGGAATTGAACTCGAGAGCTGAAGACGAACTAGAGTCGCGGTCCACAAGACAGTATGAGAACGACGACGCTTTCATCTGAGAAATGAGGGATAGTGATCCGCCGCCGAGTCCGAGTAATCCTGCGGATCCGACGAATAATCCTTCGTTGTCGTGGCCGCAGCCAAGAGCGACATTGTTAATCGTCCCGGAGTTACCAAACGACAGAGATTCAGTAACGAACTCACCGACAGTGAAGGAGCCATCGCCGTACGCGACCTGGTAAAGACACTTCGCAGCACGACAGCCAGACGTTTCAAGAGCTTGACACTGCGGAGATTCGCAGGCAAGTGAAGCAAAAGAAGAAGAAGTTCTCGGGTCAAAAATCGGGTCGGTTTGCTGGTAACAGTCCGTACAAGGCTGACATTGAAGCCAATTGATATCGCTGCCGGTGTCAAGAACCATATAGAACGGCTTAGCCGGTTGTCCGACGCCGATGCGGGAGAAATACTCGCCGCTTCCTTGACTGGTGCCAGAGACAATCGGAGTGCTCAGATCCTCTGGCAGAATCTCCGTTTGCAACGGCTGAAGATCCGACCTCTTCAAGTCACTGAGGGAAAATTCAAGCCTATCGTTGAGCGATTTAACTCTAGAAGAGTCCCGGTCCAGCCGGGAAAGGACCAGGCTCTTGTAGTCCTTATGTCCGGCATTTTGAAGAGCGTCGCGAGAGTGCAGTTGCAGAGAAAAGGAGGAAGAAGAGTTCGCCGGAACAACCTCATTCTGCTGCTGGAAGGATAGCAAAGCCTTGGGGTCGAATTTCAGGACCTGGTTGGCTTGTTTCAGTGAAGCCGAAACATCGAGAAAAGCGGAGGAGGAGGAGGAGGAGTGAGAAAGCTCCGGCGAAGTGCGACACAGAGTGAAGGGCAAGAGAGAGAAAAAGAAGATGGCGAAGGAGAACAGAGGTTGCAGATTTGCAGTCGCCATTGTTGGGAACAAAAATTGCAGTGAGAGGTAAGAGTTCGAGCGTCGGGTTTAAGAAGGGAGTAAGGTTTTTAATTGGGAAGATGGTCGAGTTTGGTTTGGGGTTGGAGGCTACGCACTGCTCCCAAGTTGGCATTATCTGTTTTCTTTTTTTCAAAAAATTAAAAAATTAAAAAATATTCAAGTTTTTATCTTTAATTTACAAATTACATATATTTATATAATTTGCAATTGAAACAGATTTAATTTTAAAAATGTCCCAATTTACATAGCACCTAGATAAGAATTAAAATATCAATATCAATAAATCAAAAAATAGTCAAAAGCTCCGATACCATTTGTAACAACTCAAGATTACCTATGATCATTAGTCTCACAGTTTTTAAAATGCATATGTTATGGAAAGATTTTCATACCTTTATAAAAAATGTTTCGTTCCCTTCTCCAATCGAGGTGGGATCTCACATTCCACCCCTTCGGGAGCCTAGCATCCTCGCTAGCATTCGTTCCTCTCTCCAATTGATGTGCAATCTCACAATCCACCCCACTTTCCTACTTTCCTATTTCACCCTCAGAGAGTAGATTTCTCTTCATAAATAACTTGATACAAAGAAGTTTAAGATTGTATACAGTTGATGATAGTTAATAATATTCACCTACCATACTTGAGAAATCTAAGTTTTAAAAGGAATGATGAATAGAATGGTAATGTTTTGGTTCCTTACTTACTTCACCTACTAATCCTATTATATAAAAATCCATGATTATCCTAAACATTTTTCGAAGTAAATTTGTCATGTTATAATAAATAAGGAAAGAAATAATAGCAGGATAGGTAGGATATTGGACCTACCTGCAGCTGCTGCAGTAATTCAAGAGCAGTCCAAGTTGAGTCTCTCCTGCAAGAGTTGGTGCACCCCACTTTCCTCTTTTTCAGTCCTGCAATATTACATTCACAGGTGTATTCAAAAGACTTCGAAATATAGCAACTAGTTTTCTCATGGCTCCAAGATGAAGAAGCTAATATGGAAAGCACTGCTATGGTCTCGAAAAATGGTGAAGTGAAGCAACCCTTTAACCCTTTGTTCTCCCTTGCGGTGTGAACTCACACCGGTTGGAAAGGAGGAAACCTCTCCCTAATATACCCGTTTTAAAAACTTCGAGGAGAAACCCAAAAAAAAAAAATCAAAAAGGATATTATCCGCTAGCAATGAACTAATTCAATCCTATGACTTCTTTAATAGTGAATAGGAAATTGATGGATATATAAATTCTTCACAAAGAGGTGATTACTGACCCTCTTTACCCTCTAGAAGGACTGGAACTGGAAACTGGAAAATCCAGCAGTTCAGAGCTCTCTCCCATAACTGGAAAGACAGGAACTGGTAACTGTGTGATGAATATAGAGTTTCAGTTCTAGGCGTCTCAATCTATAAAAAGAATATTTCTTGTACAGATGGGTTTTATACCAAGCAAGCAACAGAGAGAACAGCAATTTTAGAATTCTTCTCAATGTACGCATGGGGATGGGACCAAGGGAAGAATATTGCATATTTACTCAAAATACGTCCTACCAAGGAAAAGAAGGGTGACGGGGAACAAAACATTCTGATTAAGGGTGTGAAAACCTCTCCCTAGCAGACACATTCAAAATACTTTAAAGGGAGGCTCGAAAGGAAAAACTCAAAGAAGACAACATTTGCTATCGGTGAGATTGAGTTATCACAAGAAAGATCCGAATGCACAACAAACCACATGGAAGTCAAGTAAAAACAAGTCAACTGAAAAGGAAGATGTGTTTGTGTGTACAACTCATAAAATAACTAAAGTGAACATGGTATTCATAAATTGAAGTTTATTTGTTTATGAAGTATCTCTATATATGTACATAGGTGCAGCTTGCAAATTGTAGCAGTTGAGGGCATGCAATTTTAATATGGCTGATAACTAAGGGGTGAAAAGAGTACATTACATGGTCTGTTTCCTATTCAACAACCATCACTTGCAGGCTCGATTGAACTTTGAAGACCATTGCCTCGTAGCTGCATGCAGTGATCTTCTGCGTCCACTTGAGCGCAGACAATTACCACTGACATACCATTGTGATGTGCCTCCTGCATTATGTTGACTGCATTGTCAAGGGTCATTCCAGGGATCACCTTCATCAGAACTTGCACGACATATTCCCGCTTGTTGTAATTGTCATTATGTAGCAACACTTGGTACGGCGGAGCGATTTTCCTTGATTTTCTGAAGATGAAAATTATGTTCTAAGCTAAGCCTTCTCCAATGCATACACATCTTTAGTTGCTTATACGTGACATACATTCAAATGAAAACTGTTTTGTACCTAACATCAAACTCGGATTCACGGCCAGGTGTTGTCTTCTCTATTGTTGGCTTGTCCAACAACCCCCCACCTCTTCCAAGCGCAGCAACTGATAACATCATTAAGATGCTCCGGTGTCTACATGGTTTATGAAAATAGTATTTATCCCCTAAGAAAAACATAGAAAATATAAATGAGTAATATTGTATGAAGATGTCAGGTAAGTTCCAACATAAAATAAAATGAACAGCCACCACACCTATGCAGGTCGAAAAAAGTACAATAATTAGGAAAATTGCAACTCAAAGCTGTGCCTCAGATTCATGTGAGCTCATCTATTATTAGATATATTCCCAAGTGTTCACTTTTTGGCCATGTGTTATAAGCAAGAAGTTCTTAACTAAATGAAGCCCAGGCTCTAAACTCGACTAATCTCAGTTAATGAACCATTAAAGTTTAAAAGTCACCATCAATTTTTTTTTAATGAATCACCAAACTTACATTGAAAAAGAAAAGGAATACACGGCCATACAAGCCCATAAAAGACGAAGGCAACCTAAAGGAAAGGCTTCCAATTAAACAAGATAATACCAAGCTAATCTTTCCCAAAATAATAATAATAATAAAATTTTGTAATCGAAACCCACCAGGAAACGTGAGACCAAGCAAAGGACTAAACATCCTAGCCTTTATTTATCTCAAACAAAAAATTTTAAGGTTTTTTTAGAGTGTATAAGGAGGATCTAAACATCCTAGCATTTATTTCGTATCATGAACTTTTTGCATAGAGAAACCCATTTGGTTGATTCACCCGGTACTATCCTTAAAAGACTCATTTCAAAGAAAGTTGTCTGAGACACTCGTCTCAGAACGCTCGCCCTCACTGTGACACACACATGTGCCACAGGGTAGCTCGCTTAGGCCACAAAGCTTATGGGTGGTAGAGAGTTGATACTATGCCACCCAGTACATTTTGAGGCATTTCCAATCTTCATCGGATAGACATCATTTTGACGAACGGTCAAACGGTCTTTTGGAGCGTCCGTCCGGTGTAGGATTGATACCAAATTTAGTGAGCATTCATATTTCATATGGACAAACTTGGCTCTAGAACCGCATGCCCAAATTCCATTCAGAACCTCGACTTTCTAGGTTAAGGCATGGGGCCCTACCCGGCCTTCAACAAGGGCCCTTATCTTGTTTTATTCCTCGTCTTCTTTTCAATGCCCACTCTATGTGGTGTGTTAGATGATACACCGTCCTCCTCCGGCGCATTATGACACTCATCTAGGCCCCGTGTGGCCAAATGGGCACCACTTGAGGGTCGTCACTTTACTTGTCGTAACGTGAGGGTCACAACCTACTCTCTTTAGGGTAAGGTTGTGACACTCTGCTTCTAACGGAAGCCATTTGCTAAGTAGCAATTCTAATAGGTTCTAGTAAATTCTGGAACTTATAAATTGTCTCAGGATTCTCTGCAAGTATGTGGATAAAAATAAAAGAAAACGATGCAGACGGTTAGGCTGTTGTTATGGTAGCTAAACTATACCCTTTCCTGTTCATTTTGATCATCCAATTCTAAATATTCTACTAGGTCATTGAGCTTTCTTGCTAGTTTTGTTGATCCCAACATTTTGAGATATTAATTCACCATGATAGAAATGTGGAAATGTTAGCATGAAATATTTACTAGATGCTAGGGTTTAGCCATTTTTTTTTTTCCCCTAATAACAGGGGAAGTTCACTCATTACATTATGGTGGTAACCCACCTCACTAATTCTAGTTAGGTTTTGCCCACTCCAAATCCAACTCAAGAAGAAACTACAGATTTTTAGTTATGAACTTTTTATACTACTGCACCGTTCACACACACAAACAAAAAGCTTCAGATCTACCTCTGAACTTTAATTTGGTTTCATTTGTTGCTTTCCTTCATAATGCAACAGTAAAATTCATACAAACAGGAAAATTATCATTCTACATGCAGATGGTCAGATTTTCCCGGTTAATAATTTTTATTCTTCCCATTAAGCAGCCAAAAGCTTCTGTCTCCATAAATCCAGGAATTATGCAAATGTTCAACAGCAAACCGAAATTTCTCAAAAACCTTTCCTCCAACTTTAGGATTAAGGACAAAGAACCCACAGCCGAAAAGAACTACGGACAAATTGAATAGCGAAGAAAATTAGGAGGAACAAATTCGTAGAAATCTGAATACCTGACCTGGTCGGATTGAAGAAATGGTAGGGTGAAATAGATACTCGACCGCAAATTGCAGCTTCCATTGCCCCTTCTCGAAGAACTGTTGAGGGATGAAGAGTGATCTGGTGCAGCAGGTTCACAGAAAATTGCAAACGAGATTCGACTGCGTGGCTCATTTGCCGACGCGTGGATTCTCTCTTCGCTGTACGATTGTCTCGCGATTTTTCCTGGAGGGAAATTATCCCTCGCCTCAGCCATACATGCTTTTACGACGTCGTTTCGCCAATCGTCCAAACTTCTTCCCGTTGAACCTGAACGATGGATTTTAATTTTATAATAATATCAATTTGTTCCTTTAAAGTGGAAATAAACTCAAAATTAATTCAAATTTTAGAATGTCACAAATTAATTAATTTAGAGATTTCATGATAATTTTATTTTAAAACAACTAAATGTGGTAATCAAATATGTAGCAGCAAAATTTATTAAATTTGAATGATTTATTATATACTCATATTTTTCTATTTATTTAAAAAATGATTGGGTGACAATTTTTGTTCGTAATTGAAGATTTTTAGGGTAGGTTTATTTCATTTAGTTGATTTAAACCTAACTTCAAACGAAATTAAATGAAAATAGTTACAATAAATTAGGATGAAAAAATTATTTGATCCGACTTAATCGACTTTTATATATATATAGTATTGTGTGGCTTTCTATGAATTAAATTTTGAAGACTTTGACAACCTTCCACAAATTAAATGAAGAAAACAATTAAAAGCTTTCCTTGCAAAAAAAGAAAAAGAAAAAAAATGTCAATAACCTAAAAGTCAACTTCTTGATTTAGAAACTAAGTTCATAGTTACCACTCATTATATTTAAATGGGCAAGTTCATTATGAGGAGAAATAAATAAATAATTCAAATGAATAGGTTCATATTATAATCAGAGAAATAAATAAATTATTTATAATGGAATAAAAATAAATTTAATTTGACATATGTTCTAACTCAAACCCTCTAAAACAATTTAAATATATATTAGAGAAAAAAATATTTATTATCATTTAAAACGTTGATTGTTCGAACCCTACTTTATAGTTATTGAACTTAACAACAAAAAATTAACAATCTCTTAATCAAGTATGTGAATTTAAACGTAAATTATGAAGTTTTGATAGATAGTAATTATTTTTTAATTAAATAATTTAGTGATGACTTACATTATTACTATTATTGTTTATACTACCCAAAAAAATTGAGTTAATTAATAAATTATCTTAATTATCCATAGTTTTTTTAGATCAAAGGTTTAAATTCTGTCAAGGAACCAAATTAAATACTACATAATATTTATTTTATTAAAAAAAATATTTTTGACCTCCGAATTTCGAAGTTATTTAATCTAATTTAATAGTTAAATTTTTATGATAAATATATTAAAAATCAGTATTGGTTTTTCCTTGTAATTATTAGGTAAGATATATAAATATTTTATAAACAAATGAAAAATTGTTCTTTTGAAAAAAAAATCAAATGAAAATTAGTCAACCCTTGTTTTTCAACGGTTGTCTGAACCGTTATTTAACAGATTTTAAGTGTTTTAATATTATTGGATAATTATATAAAATAGCTCCTCACCTTTAATCGTCTGATATTTTTTTTAATGCTGAATTTCATTGAAAAAAGAATTTAATTAGGCCCTTTAAAAAAGAGTTAAATTTTGTAAAAATAACATTTATATCATAAAATTGTTATTTATTAATATCCAATTTTGTCGATAACATTTATTAGTAAAGAAGAAAATTCGAAAAAAATCGAGCCATACAGATGTGTTCTGGCCCCACCAGAATGGACGGTGAAGATTAGGCCGAAAGCACGTGTGTCAAAGACTGAATGGAGAGAATCCACGTCAGAAAGACGTGTAATTCAAATCCGAAACGGAAGGGCCACGTTAGCTTTTCCCTCTTCAGAGAGTTCCCACGCGCGCCCTTACCTGACACAGTCACCGGCCTAAGGCAAGAATAACCGACTTCCATTTACGTCAAGAATCGCCGTTGTTTTTTCTTTCGGAATATTCAAGTCCGATAATTTCTGTCTCTCTCTCTTTTTCTATTTCCTAATTTTGTTCTTCAGGTTTTCCGCTTCTTTCTGCGATTTGTTGCCTGAATTTGCGCCTCCATTTGGGTCTGGATATTGTTTATCTCTCTCTTTCTCCGTTTCCGTAATTTTTTTCGGATCGGGAAGAGATTGAAGAACCTTAATAAATGATTCAACGATTTGTTGACGATGTGCTTGCTGTTACCAAAGAGTGAGTCTTCTTCTTCCTTCCCCTTCCCAGTTGATCAAGTTTTTTTAACCTGAAACGGGGGATTTGATTTTATTGTTTTTTTGTGGGAATTTAGTTTTTGGCGGATGATGATGTGTGTTGTTCTCTCAGCTGATCACGCGCTGGAATTTGTTCTAAATTTATATAACAATCGAGCCAGAATTTTTTGATGATCTCACCTCATTGTTTTTGAAGCGAATTTAGGAAACTAATTAGTGCAAGTTAGTTGCGTAATAGATCTGGATTTGGATATGGATGCCTCTTTTGAATGCTCCAATCGCTTAATGAAATTGGTGCTGTTTAACTTGAGGAGCTGTTTCGGATTTTATTGAATCGTGCCATAGGCTTGTAGAATCTTTTTTCCTATTTGTTCCTCTTGTTCTTTCATCCATCTTAATTCCGTGCTTTCCGTCTGTATTTTTGTTTCAATGGAGAAATGGCAACTGTTTTTTATTGCTAATGCTTTCTTTTTTAACTTTCTCGTGGCCAATTTTAATCTGTAGGTGCATTTTTAACTTGCGTCTAAGAACTTCGTTCTGTTTGTCTACTTCGATTTATTTCCGTACAGGTGTTCATGTTTCTAACTAGTTGAGCTTATCTCCTTGAAGAAGTAACTTCTTTCCTTCTTGTATGTATATTTCTAGTGCAGGTCGGTGAAGACATTCACGTACGAGTCCTTGAATAATGTTGTGAGGCTGATCAATGGATTATCTGCACTTCTGCTGACTCTTTTACCAGGGAGGGGTTCGGTACTCGAAGGTGTTCATGGCTGGGAGCTCAGACCAACCTTTCGGGGGCCTCGTTTTCCTCGTTGGATGGAAAAGTATGTCCAATGACCTGAATTCTATGATGGTATAGGGTGTCCAGAATAATCCTTTAGAATCGATTTCAAGGCATGATTTTTATAAGTCCACGTTTTTACCCCACTAGGAAATTACCTGGTTATTATGATTTTCACAATTTTGACATATTTGGAAAACTTGGTTTGTTCTTTCAGTGATGAGAATAAGAATTATCATTATCATTTTTCATTTAATCATAACTCAAAAATATTTTAATCAATCTTTTATCACACTTCTTAATCTGTTTTTCTGTGGAGAAAATTTGAGATACTAATTTTAAAGTTTACATTCATGGTATAGTTGAGAGGGTTTTCTGCTATTCATTCATTCATACATGCATGGGAAAAAAATCGTCTCTAATCTAGTAGGCGTATTGCTCTAGTCAATATAGATGTAAGGCTAGAAATCAATTTTTTTTCTTCATATTTGCGTGAAATCAAGTTCGCTGAAGGCAATGATGGAGCATGAAGTTTGGAATAGTATCATTAATACATGAATCCACAATTGCACATTGTGTTAGTGGGAAAAAATGATGTCCTCTATAATTCACTGTTCCTGAAGATTAAAAAAAAGGAAAGAAAAAAACAAGACTGCGTTATTGGGTTCACCTCTTTGCAACATAACTGTTGGCCACTCCACCTTCCAGCATGATTTTTTGCTGGTATCCTGGTACCCTGAAAAGAGCCTTTCTACCCTCATGTCTGGTAGACTTTATGTTCTCCGTATAACTAGGTAGCTTTATGAGTTTACAAAGTCACTTAAGCGATTGTGACTTTAGTTATATGATAACGTAGGAAATAGAAGTAGAATTCCTCAAGGTTATAAAAGTGCCCTTTTTCCTGACATTAAGTGCACAAATTCCAAAACGGTGGCTTTCATTTTCTATAATTTAAGCTGGCTTCTTCGGATGGAATGGCTGTTTCCTTTTCTTTTATCCCTCTGGTAGTTTGAATTGCCATTGATATAGAGGACATGCATCACATTGTGTTTTTATGGTATTTTAGTTAATAAGTAGTTGACATATGTATATTTTTTCCTGTGGTACATAGTGGTGTGTCATCCTTCAACCAGTTCATTCACGAACTTTCTGTGGACTCTGATGATTCAAGCTTAGATTATTCCTCTGGGGAGGAAGATGGTATTGGAAATGAATATCCTGCAACACCATCATCTCAGAGTTCACGAGGCTCCAGGTCCAGGTCTGGTTTTCATGTCAAGAATGTTTGGCACTGGACAGAAAGGATCAGAAGTATCTTTCTTTGGATTCTTTTGCCTGCCAAGTTCCTTTTGGGGATTCCATTTCGAACTTTTCACTTCTTTTTTATTAAATGGTCTGGGTCCTCATCCAGCCCTGGAAGTCCCTGGCCCTCAATTAAGCGAGTGCACAGCCATAAGGAGCACGTTGTTCATAGCACCACTGATCGGAGACGTGGAGTTATTGAGGTTTCTCTCTAACATCTACTAGTAGCTTCTGGTTCTCCCATCCTTAACTTCACTTATTTCTTAGAAGTGTTGTTCTAAAACACCTAGATATGCTTTAATTGGCCTGACTTCTATTTATTAATTTCTCTTTGCTTTACATGTAAATTAGGACCTTCATCTTGCAAGTGAAATCTTTATCGAATCTGCTTTTGAGATGGTCCATAAGGCTGCACATTTTATCCTCTCACCATTAGACACCATTAGAACTTTGTTCAGATGGCTTTGGTCTTGGAGCAGTTGTGAGAGAGATCACGATGCAGATGTCATCGTGCCCACAGCTACCCTTGGAGATGATGATCCTGTGCCTAGTGAAAGGACCTACACTTTTCATCAGTCACTGAATACCGATGCTAGAACGTGCCAAGATGTTATTACAGAACTTGGGTAAGATCAGTGCTGGTAACTTCTCATTTTATTCTGGACTTTGGGTTCAGCATGAAGCTGTTGGTTTCTCATGTTTGTTTGGTCTTTCTTCCTATCTTAGGTATCCATATGAAGCTATTCGTGTTGTGACTAATGATGGATATGTTCTTCTTCTGGAAAGAATACCCAGGTACAATACTAGTTAATTTATTTTTGCCTACTTCAATTTTTTGTCCAAATGTTTTGTGGTTAATGCTTGCACTGTGATTTGCAGGCGTGATGCACGTAAAGTTCTTTATCTGCAGCATGGAATATTTGATTCTTCAATGGGGTGAGGGTTCCTCCCCCATTTCTCGCCAGTTTCTGTTTCACAGTTGTCATAGGCTGTTAGTTTAATCTTGTGTGTAGGATAGATAGGGAATATATTATGACTTCATGCTGCTTTGGCTATGGTCCATGACATCCTTGAATTTAAAGATCTGTATGATGGTAACACCAAAGTACATCTCAAGGATTATTTCACATATAACTTAGCACACCACATATACCCACACACGTACGTACAAACACATGCATGGAGCATAATGACAAGGTTGGATTCAATAACTGTTTAGGTTGGATGGGTAGGGAATTACACTGTAGCATACTTCTGTTATTGATCTACATCCGTTCTCTAACTGTACTAGTTCTTTTGTCTAACTAGTTGGGTGTCCAACGGGGTTGTTGGTTCGCCAGCCTTTGCAGCTTTTGACCAAGGTACTTGCGTTTGCTTCAGAAGTTCAAGCCTACTCAATGAGGCTGTGTTTATCCTCCTCTTCCTCTCTCTCTCTCTCTCTCTCTCTCTCTTTTTTTTTTAGCAAGTTTTTAACAATTTAAAATACTAATAATTATTGCAGGGTATGATGTTTATCTTGGCAATTTCCGTGGCTTGGTCTCTAGAGAACATGTTGATAAGAATATATCTTCAAGACAGTAAGTCTGCGTTTTTCACTTTTTCATGTATCTACATTTAATTTAACAGCTAATCCCTAATCGAGGGCTAATATCATGGAGGCTTTCATCATGTGCCCCTGTGGATGTCATTCGCTGGCTGATTTTGTAAACTATCCAGGTACTGGAAATATTCCATAAATGAACATGCCATGGAGGATATTCCAGCGATGATTGAAAAAATTCATGAAGTTAAAACTTCTGAATTGAAGCTCAGCCAACCTGAACTTGCAGAAGAAACTGATAGTGACCAGCCATTCAAGCTTTGTGCACTGTGCCACAGCATGGGAGGTGCTGCTATGTTGATGTATGTTATTACACGGAGGATTGAAGAGAAACCACATAGATTATCTAGATTGGTCTTACTATCTCCTGCTGGTTTCCACGACGATGCCCCATTTATTTTCACTGTGATTGAGAATCTCTTGCTCCTGTTATCTCCACTTTTAGCTCCATTTGTGCCTGGCTTGTACATACCAACCAGATTTTTCCGTATGCTTCTCAACAAGTTGGCTCGCGATTTCCATCACTATCCTGCTGTTGGAGGTTTGGTTCAAACTGTGGTGAGTTACTTTTTAGGTGGGGACAGTTCAAATTGGGTTGGAGTTCTGGGAATTCCACACTATAACATGAATGATATGCCCGGAGTTTCATTTCGAGTAGGTCTCCATCTTGCTCAGATGAAGCATGCCAAGAAATTTAGAATGTTCGATTATGGAAATGCATCCCTGAACATGGAAGCTTATGGATCACCGGAGCCACTGGACTTGGGTGAATACTTCGGGCTTTTTGATATCCCTGTAGATTTAGTTGCTGGACGTAAGGACCAGGTAATAAGACCAACCATGGTGAAAAGGTACTACAAAATGATGAAAGATGCTGGTGTTGATGTATCATTCAACGAATTTGAATATGCTCATCTGGACTTCACTTTCTCGCACCGTGAGGAGCTCTTGGCTTATGTAATGTCTCGTCTACTTCTGGTCGGTGAGCCTGGATCGAAACCGAAACTGAAGCTGAAGCCCTCTCAGAAAGTACCAAAACTGAGACGAAATGACAAGCTTGACGGCTAGCCTTACACAGAACACCACTAGAACCCACTCTCGAAGTTCTAGCATGTGGCAATAGGAGCATATGGATAAATATAATGGATCTATAGGAGTTGGGTCGTGTAAATGTATCTATAGAGTTGGGAACATGGTTTGTATATTTTCAGTCAAGTGTAACCACATCATGGATTTTGATCAATCGTCCGGTCGAAATTTTTCGTAAGGAACGAATTGAAGGTGATCTTATCTGGAACTTGATGTTTTTGAATTGTGCGCTTTATGGAAGACCATACACTTGTGAGACATGTAGCCTTGTAAACTTAAATATATATAGAGGATTTGTTCATAGTTGAAGTTGGAATAGAAGGCATCAATGGAACACAGTGTGGATGCCATAATCTGCAGCGTGGTTATTTCTCGTGTTCCTCAGAATCAAAATCGTTTCTTTTATAATATATTAGAAAGATCGAAATCATATTTCTCCCAACAAAGAAACTTGTAGAGAAGGTTCCGAATTCCAAGCTTAAGGTGAGGAACTAGCAAAAATTCCGTGGACTTCAAAAAAAAAAACGAAAAAGATAACAGCTGAAACATTCCTTATATTCCTACTACTGTTGGTTTGTCTTTTTATTGCAGATGGTTCAATGACTTATCTGAGCTTCTGTTGAAGGAATTTTTGTTGTTTAATATGGATCAGACTGGCGGATGCTGTTCAAGAATATAGAAATGACAAGAGGTAGTTGCCCATTGTCCTTTTAGCTTTGGAATGATTGCGTTTTCAACTTCTTTGAGTTTATACGGTATAGAAATTGAAAGTGTACGAACTTGCCTCATCTTCTTTCCAATTTGGACGAAATGGTTGAATGATCTTGTGTGTATCAACTCTATTTGGTTTTGTGGTGGTGGTTCTATTTTTCGTGCTGTGGGTGAGTGACGTGAAAACTTCTGTGCAGTTCTTGCTTGGACATTTTTTTAACCACCATTTATGCAATTGGTCTTGCCATGATTCTCTTGAATTTACTTTCACTTTCACTTGTACTGACCAGTGGCCATGCATTTTTCCTTCTCTCAATCATTTTATGTGCAACACCAGAATAAGACATAGTTTATGGCCCGTGGTTGTCTGATAAGTACTTGATTTTGGTTTGTTGGCTCAAATTGTACGAAAATATCTTTACTTCTTCAATTCTATGTCTCAAGAGACTTGCCCATCATCAACAAAAAGATGACATGATGTCTTTAAAGATGAGAATTTCTTTGGTGAAATAAGAGGATGGAAAGACTAAATGAAAGGGATTCGAGTGAGAGATTAGAGAAACAAGCAGAGACACAGTCACAGTGTTAGGGACAAATCTCTATAATAATAAGATATGTTCACTTTAAGCATAGCTACTTCCCGTAAAGCTTAGAGATAATTGCTTTTAGTTAGATTCATCTCTCTCTCTTCCCTTCCTTACTCATTGTAAAACTTTGTTCCCACTCTTACATCCTCATTCCACCAGAAAATCTTTCCTTCTACTCACCCTTGACCACATACCCGTGTATGAAGTTCTTTAGCTAACCTTTTCCTTTGCTTTTTAATAAAAATCATTTTATGATCTATAGTCTGCAAGCGCAAACAATGCTGTTCTTTTCTCTCTCATATTGAAAAAATATAGGTGTCATAAAAAGAATCAGTTTCATGTTTTTCTTAGGCTAAGCTAATTATCTTTTCCTGTTTCTGAGGGTTGAGCTTGAGGTTTCCTTAGCTTCTAGTTTTCACAAACGCAGCAATTTAATCTTCAACTGTAGAAGGAACTGCTAAATCGTTCTTGGGAACAAACTTCTGTTGGGAACTTTAACGAAGTTTTGACACGGTAGAGTGATTTGAAGAACACTGAACGCTCACTCCTCTCTTCTCGTGGTCCTTTCGCCTTTCCCCTCCAGTTGGACGCTCTAACCACTGTTTCCATCTTCCACACATACAGTTCTTCTTGTCTTTGGCCGAAGATGAGGGATCCGAATACTGATATTAGAAACACCCCTTTGTAGAAAATTTAATTTGGATACTTCCTCGGACTAGCCACCATTTTAGGAGAAGGGGTGTTGATTGATTCGAATTTCGTGTGTTTAGATCCCAATTTTCAAGGTGTTTGAGTTTGAATACGGTTGCTCTATGTTCAAACATTGATAAAGGGAGATGGGATTTACTCAAAATTTCATTTTGAGGTTGATTTCGTTCAAGCTACTGTTTTGCGTTTTTCTGGAAAGAGAGTCGTCGTAAAATCCCCACTAGTTTTCTGTGTTAGCAAGGGTGAGGTGAGCGATGTTTTTTTATTTGGGGGGGTGGTTGGAGTAAATTTTTGGACGATAATTATGACTTAAAGCTATGTGAAATATTAGCCGTTACAGTGAGTTAATAAACCACTTTACTTCTGTTTTCAAGTTGTGGCTGGACTTGGAGTGTACACAAAGAACTCAAGAGTTTGTGGTGGGGGTGCCTTAAAGCATCCATGGTCTAGGTGGCATCCTAAAATTTCATTGCTCAATGTCCATAAACATTATTTTATATTTAGACATAATTCTTGAATGAGCCTGAGCTGTTCTCTTGTTGTATTGCATGCAAAAGATGGAAGGTTGGTGCATTGTATTTGTTCATCATAAAAGAGTGTCTGAGACCAAACTGGGATGATCGTGAAGATGGGTTCAAACTTGAGATTGTTCCTATCAAATTTTACATGCTATTTTGAAAAAAACAAGACGACAGTATAGTAACAGAGCCAGTGTAGATTGTAGGAATTAAAGGAACTTAGAACTTACACTTCATGGGGCATAGAATTACAGAATGTTTTCTCATTGAAAAGTATTATTTACAATGACGATTTGTTCTTTACCATTAATGTTTGTTGTGGTAGCCACTTATGTTTTCTCCAAGTTCAGATAAGCCTTTTTTGTATGTGGACCAAAAGCTTAGCTTTCAAATATGGACCAAGGAAATATCAGAGGATTGGGCGATGGTTGGATGAGAATCCTCGATCCAAAAGAAAAGCTATATAATCATGATTTATGATTTCAACTTTATCCTAAAGTTACTGAATTTAGTAAAAGATTTCAAATTTCTGTATCTTACCAGGCATGAGCTGGATGAGTCAACGACTGTGTCGGGCTGCCTAGTTTCAAGTTCCCTTTCAATTCATGTCAGGTGCGTTGTGTCCTCCTCTCACTCCACACATTTTCCCCCGGTTTATCAGCACATGAACTAGAATTGGAATTATGCTCACAGGTCTAATCCGATTGACTTGTCATCAAACACATAAGCACAAAAGAAAAGAGAAAAGTAGTCCACCCCTTTATTTGCTGACTCCATTTCTAGATATTTGAACGATTTAAAAAGGCAGGCAATTTTAGAACCGCATATAGTATCCATGAAGAATTTGAGGCAGAGATTGCAGTTTAGTTGTATATGGACCGACAGAAATAGTGGCACTAATTTAACATGGTCATGAAGTTTAGAGTTTCTAAAACCACACATGTAATCTAAGGTTGTCCTCCTTGTCAGACATATGCCATGCCCTCCCCCCCTGAACTTCACGTGTATGTCCTCATTTTCACGTGTACAATGTCTTCAATATGGCTTTTGCCTTTTAAGACAAAGTTACTCGGTAGTCTGGGGGACCCCCCCACCCCTACCTTTCCCTTCGTTATTTTGGTCCTTCCTCTTTCTTGTGGAATCTGTCTTAGGAACATCTTGGCTTCCTCACCTTCCTTACGACTACCTCTCTGAGAAAAAGGAAGAAAAAGCTGAGAAACTTTCTTCCTTTCACTCAGCGAACAGTTCTGTGATTGAGCGAGTTATTTAATTTTAATGGGACCAAAAGCGCCTCACAGATTATCAAAGATCAGATTTATTTATTTTTTTATAATATTCCTTTTTAGCATTATTCATCTCTGGTGGATTGTTGGTTTTTAATTAGAAAATAGCAAGTTGATGGGACCCTGGTCTTATTTGCCGCCTGATAAGTCATGGCCTTTGATTTTTGGATCTTGGGGGTTGGTCCAAGTTTAAGCTGATCCCATCCATCTTTCCCTTTAAGAACATCCATATGTTTCTCAGAGATTTTTCCATGCCAAGTATGAACAAGGACTGTTAAAGTGAATGAAGCTACTTTTAATCACTGGAAGGTAGACGAAGAGGGGAAACTGAAGAAGATATGAAGATGAAAGCAGGTTCTAGAATTGAGAATTCCAAGACAAAATCCTCATGTAAAGAAGCTGCGGGATTTGTACAAGAAGGAAAAGGTAGGCTGTATATATTTGGTAGATGTGTTGCTATGCTTCTTTGCTGGCATGATTGAATCAATCATCTATATGAATCCCTCATTCATCTGCTCTTGTTAGTGATCTTTGGTCTCCTTTTTGTTCCCTCTCGATCAATCTGTACATTTTACTGATATCTTTTAATACGAAGGCTGCTAGGCTGCTGATTACAATCTAACAGCCCAAGTTCATTATTGGCAAATATTGTACTTTTTGGACTTTTCTTCCTGAGCTTCTCTTTAAAGTTTTAAAACGTGTCTGCTAGGAAAAAATTTTCATATCTTTATATGAAATGTTTTGTTTCCTCTCGACCAATGTAGGATCTCACATACAATATCTTCATATCGAGAATGAGACTTGATTTTCATTATTATGTAATAATTGCGACCATATTATGGATATTGGATCATTGGGATGATTAATGAAATCAAGCTGACAACTTTTAAAAATATGTTTAAATTGGTAAGTTTAATAATCTAAGATTGGGTAAGTTCTTTCTTTTTTTTCAAACCGTGGGCCTGCATATTCTCGTTTGGGCTCAGTTCCCTCGAGACCCAAATCCAAAATTGCGTTGGTTATGTGTATATATAAACACACATTCATTTACATTTCCATTAGTAAAGAACATTTATTAATCTATAATTAACAATCTTTTAAGTGCTTTCAACACCTCTAAGAGAAGATGCAGGTCTTCTCGAGAGTCTTGTCGTCAGGCCCCTACTCTAATTAAAAGAATAAAAGACGAGCACTAGAATGAGAAAGACTTATAGATTCATGAGACTGAACAAACACACTCAAAAGTACTATGAGAGATATCAGTAGGGATGCAAAGCTGAAGCTAGAGCATTCCTTATTCACTTGTCGGGTTGAATATTCACTCTTCAAAGCTTCAAAGTTTTTACTTTTATATAGTACATTACTTTTTTACATGAGTACAATTTGACTGACCATGAGATCGAAGTTGAAACTCTCTCGGAGGGATATATATAATTGTTAATGGTTACAAATACATAATAAAAAAAAATAAAAAAAATTCCAAGGACCATCTTTTTCTCTGAAAGAGACGTACCGTGAAACCATTATTTGATGGAGATAAAACCCCACCAAGGCCCCTAGCCATAGTTTCACTCATACTCCCACGTGTTAAGCACAATAAAAATGAGCATACTTTTTTTCCCCCTCTTTTCCCTTTGGATCATTTTCTTCAATAATTTCCGCAAAAAAAAAAAAATAATAATAATAACAATAATAAAATAACCACATAAATATTGTTTATTCTCATTAAATTATTATTATTTAAAAAAAAAAAGAAAAAAAAAAGGAAAGGAATTGAGCTTGGTAGCTCATTCAATGAACAGACAATAAAGGCAATTAACAACCCAGCTTCCTTTTTTCTTTCAACATTTTCCAATTGATTTTCTTTAAAAAAAATCATGTAAAATCATTTTTCTTTTTCCATAAAGTTTGGATTATACTAAAAATGAAAATAATAATAATAATAAAAGAAGTAATATTATAATATGAAGATGACATAGAGTACCAAGAAGATAGCATCATTTGTGGAAAGAACATAATATTGTGGAAACTTTCATGTCTTTTCAAGGCCAATTGAGCCCCCCCCGCCCCACCAAAAAAGAACCATTTTCATTTGAAAAAAAAAAAAAAGACAACCAAATCAGATATAAAACAATCCCCGTGACATTGACATGTCATCAAAGCCCGGATAAATTAATGATCTCAAAAGATAAAAGATCAATGGAGAGTTATAAATAAGCAATATCGAATATTCAATTAGAACATACCAACCGAGATGGAATATGAATCCATTGAGAAAATCTGAGTATAACCCTCATAAATAAACAGTCAAAACATCTTATTTCTTAATACAATTTGATCGATTCAAGTAGTTTTCAATGACATTGTCACGGGTTTGAATAAAAAAAAAAAATGGAATTAAAGTACATAAAATGATGTAGAGATGAATTGATGGGTTGATAATGAGTCGACTGTCACAAATTTTGTACACATATTATTCAGCTCACCTTATCTTTAGGAGTTATCCTTTATGAAAGTAACCCTAAAACACAAAATTTGTACTTAGACAGCTAGGCTTTGCATTATCTTGTCAGTACAAACCAGTCAGTTTCAGCCCTAGCTCAGTACTACACACACAAATAAACTAATAATAATAATAAAAAAAAAGAGTGGATAAGTGGGTTGGGAGAGAGAAGGAGGTGGACATGTAAAAATGGAATAAAAAAGACAACTTTTTTTAGTGAAGAAAATGAGTTTATAAATAGTTAAGTTAATGATTACAAAATAGAATTTTAAAAAAAAATTAAATGATATTCTCGACCCGATAACTCGAAAATACTCATCAATCCGATTCAACCCATATGGTTTGGGTTCCAATAATACAAGAATCAACACGTGAATTCTCAATCTTTTCTATATGGTATCTCCTATCTTAACTTTTATCTTCGATATGTATCTTCCAACGTATAAAATTATTTGATCAAATTTTGTGATTCCCTCGAAACGTTTTGGCCCTGTCGATCAAATGACATCTGAACTCAAAAGTTTATACGAGACATAAATCATTACAAAATCAAAATTATATCTCAACCCCACTTTACCCAAATAAGATTGTTCCCAAATAAGTTAACAATCACAAAATTAACGATAACGAAGAAAAAAGCAAAGTTGGTTTAAGCTCCCACTACAAATCTATCTCTCTCAAGTAGACCTCTTGTGTTTAGAATGATGTTTGAGGTAAAATCATCGGAAACACAGACAGAATTATCTTGAAAACTGAGTGTGAGGCACACAGTAGTAGCAGAAATTTGGAGTTGTCGTGTTCATGAGTAGTGTGGTTGAAGAACTAATAATGGGCTGAAGCCCAAAAGAAAGCAAATCTTGAAGGGGAGAAAGCAGTAGCCTCCATTTGTGTCCATAGCATTGCCATTTTGAGAATAAATAAGAAGAAGAAATGGTAATTGGTGAGTGGCTAGGGCTGCAGCACAAGGTCTTTGTATGAACAGTGATCAAAGTACGAAGGGGGCCATCATAAGTTGATGTCACTCGAAGGCATAGACAGAAAAAAATAAAGAAAAGAAAGAGATAAGCACGCATGGAGGTAGGGCTCTCTGAAAGGCAATAGCAACAACAACAACAACAACATTCTCTTCTTGTGCCGTGGTGAGTTTGATTGATGGACACTTAAGGGTGAAGATGAGAGAGAGAGAGAGAGAGAAAGCAAGAAGGTGTCTCTTCTTTTTGTGGAAAGTGACATTCCCCAATGTAATGTCTTCTCCATTTTCATCCTCTCTTCCTCTCTTCCACTACCCCCTCCCCTCTTTCACTCAAATAATTGTCCTTTCCCTTTTAAATCTTAGACATAGCCACGAGGACCTATTCAACCCAACTTTATCGCTCATCATTACTTAATAAAGCTCGTTACTCATGAAATAATGGATGCAATTTGGTGAATTTATGATTCCATTCATCTTTCTATGTAAAAAGTTGTTTAATTTATCTAAGTTTAAGATTTTAGGTAAAGTTTATGTCTTTATAGTTTATTGTCTTAATTTAACATAGAACTATACAATTGTAGGCTTTTTAGCAAGAAATTTGATAAAGATTGGATGAACGAACAAATTTACGCTTCGACCTTCAAGATGGGTATAAATGTTTCAATCACGAAGAGTCGTATTCAAGTTGAGGATTAAAATGGACCTAAACCAGATAATGGGTCATAATACATACTAAAACCAAACCCTAATTAGGCGTAGAAGGAGCCATGCAAGAATTGGAGAGTTGTTAAGGCAAGAGGTGAAGTGTTTAAGGAGAAAGAAGTTTAGTGGGGTGTGGGGTTCAAAGCAAGACCTAACATCCCTCTTGTCAAACATGCTATGCTGCAAACCACGTGAAAAAGCCCACTCACTCACTCACTCACTCACTCACTCACTTATATAACTTACCATAATATGGCTATAAAAATGCAAACTTTATGCTCAAAAGGAAAGGGGTTTAGAAAGAGATGGTTCCTTTCCTTTGTCTTTCTTTACCCATTAAATAAACGCAGCCTTCTCCTCCTCCTCCTCCTCCTCCTCCTCCTCCTCCGTGCTGTCTTTCTCAAGCTCTACTCATAGCTTGTCCTTCAATTTCACTTCCTTTTTTTTTTTTTTTTACNACACAACAATAGATTCCAAACAAGAAAAAAAAGGTAAAAAAAAAAAAAAAAAATTACTGGGAAAGAGAGGGAGTGAAAAGGATGTGAACCTTTCTTTTTCTTTCTACTTCATCATCAAATCTATGTCTTTTTCCATAGTTTGAACACAACTTCCTTATTTCCTTCTTTTTTTCAACGTTTTTTGGGCTCTAAATCATATAGAAACACACAAAAACATGTTCTTCTCCACCAAAAATGATGATGATCATGACCATTCATTCCATCTCCCCATCTCTTTCTTCCCCTTTCCTTCTCCTTTTGAAGTTGATGAACAATATGATGATCAACTTCACAATTTCACTACTAATTCTGAGAGGATTTTTACGACTCCAAGTCCTGACAACGTTCTTGCCTCGAACAACAACATGGGCATTGGGAATTCAGATCAAAAGAAGCTCAAAATCCCAAGAAAAAGACTGTCAAAAAAGGACAGACATAGCAAAATCACCACAGCTCGAGGGTTAAGAGACCGTAGAATGAGGCTCTCACTGCCAGTAGCTCGTCAGTTCTTTGGGTTACAAGATTTGTTGGGTGTTGACAAAGGTAGCAAAACAGTTGAATGGCTGCTCACTCAAGCCAGCCCTGAAATTTTGAAACTTGCAAAACAAAGAAATTGCAGCCACATCATTACTACTACTGTTTGTTCTAATTCCAATTCCAATTCCAATTCCAATTCCTCCGAGGCTGACATGGTGTCTGGAATTGATGAAGTTGGCGGCGGAGGACCTAAAAAGATAAACTCTTGTTCTTTGAAGAGGAAAAGAGACAAACAGCCAAGAAAAACCATGTGCAAGGAATTGAGACAAAAGGCCAGGGAACGAGCCAGGGCAAGAACAATGGAGAAGAAAAATCAAATCTTTAAGGATTGTTCAGATCATCATCATCATCATCCAAATCACAACAAAATTTCATCTTGTTCTTGGAGCAGCCCCTTTGAAACTGGTGGGGAAGAATCAGGAGCTACTCACAGCTACAATTTCAACCCTGCCATGGAGGATGAAAACTTGTGTTCCTTTGAGATTATGACAAAATGGAGCCCATCAATTTCCTCTTTAAATTTTCTCCAACCGGTGAGTATATATACATTAAAGTTTGTAACTTTTTTTGATTTTGACCTAAACCCACTTGATTTTTATGCAGCAGCATGAATTTGAAGACACTAATATCTTTGGATAAGTTATAATCCAACATGGGATGGCGGTGTTTCTTAATTTCCTCAAAGAAACCTAGGAGGTACCAAGTGGAAAACAAATATTATTGTTATTTTGATAACTTCTTGTTGTGTTGTGTTCTTCACTTTGTGTTCCAAATTGATGTAAAACATAGAAACATTTCTATTGTATTGTGTTTCTTCCTTATCCACATTTTTCTTATGTTTTTTTTTTTTATTATTATTTTCATCGAAACTGTTCATGATGTTGTGGTTTGTGGATTACTTCGAAGGCAGTAATGAAAGATTTAGAGCAAAGCTTTTAGGAAGTGATGGAATAGACAGAAGAGAAAGGAATTAGGCATACCCACTTTCTCTAAATGTGCATGATTCGAATTCTTAAACACTGATTAATGACACTAATTAAAGTACCTCCATTAACAACATAAACCCACTAAATCATGTCATAAGATATCAAATTTAGTGAAACATCAGCTCCAATTAGTAGTAAGTTTAGAAAGGTTAAGTTTTTGGTTTAGTATTGGTGATTGTAATTGTAGTGGAACTGAGTTTATGAAGTACAAAGCTTATATGTTGTTGTCATGTCAAAGAAAATGCGATCCCAGTTTATATCACCAATGTTTGGCTTCACTTTGAGTGTCTTTTTCAAATCAATGTTATCCAATTTCCGTAACACCTTGGTGTCATCCTTAGCTTTATCAACAAACCAAACTGTTCGACATTTTTCTATAATGTAACGGCCCAAGCCCACCATTAACAGATGTTGTCTTCTTTGAATTTTCCTTTTCGGGCTTCCCCTCAAGGTTTTTCAAGTGCATCTGTTAGGAGGAGTTGTGAGATTGCACATCGAGAACGAAACATTCTTTATAAGGTGTGGAAGTCTCCCTCTAACTAGAGACGCGTTTTAAAAGTCTTGAAAGGAAAATCCAAAAAAGACAATATGAATTATGTTCATAGTTTGAATTTGTTCATGATCGAGTGCTAAAAAGGTATTAGAGTATGAGATGTTGGTGTGATATGTTGATGGAGGATGATCCAAACTAAAAGTTTGAATTTGTTTGAATTTGTTGAAGTACTTTAGGTGCAGTTTGTTTGTGTTTCAGATGTGCATTAGTTCCTACAAAACTAGAGGAAAGTAATGGACTTGGTTGGCTACGAAAAGGGGGTAAGAAACAGTACCTATCCACTCCTCATTATCTTCCTTCTTTCTCATTTGCTGCTGGGCTTGCAAACAAACTCTATGCTCTTCCTTCTGGACCCCTGAAATATGATATCACTTTTATGATCATAGCATGCCCTCATATATATTTTAGATCAATTCAACTATTGAACTATGTTTATGTTTATGTTAAAAATTTTATCCTTCTTTAGTATATCATATATTAAGAGTGTATATCATATATTAAGAGTGTACTTGAGTAGGATTATATATATATATATATAAAATATAAATACATGAGTCACGACACAAATTAAGAGTGTTCTACGAATATTTTCATTTTATAAAATTTAAATGGCAAACCTGAAAATATAAATTACACTATTAGGGTAAGGTTTGTTATTTAAAAATAGGGTTCACGATCAAACTCAACCCTACTTTCAAGATTGTTTTATATATTAAAAAAAAATTGATATTGGTAACAAATATTAATGATAAGTTGTCACTTATGAATGTTTGATATTTGAATTTCATGAGATTTTAGATATTAACACGACATGTATTGTGGACTAAAAAAGTTAAACAACCAATTATACATTGCAAAAATAGAGGGTTGGATTGGATTGTGAACTCTCTTCATGCCTTTTGAGTCAATCACCTAATCAACCTGAAATTTTAGGTCGGTTAAAAAATGTTTCCTACCCAACCTACGTACCCCCTCACAAGAGAACGGCTTTGTATAGACACCCTTCGTAGATCTATTAAACGATTTTGAAACTTTTGAAACTAAACAGATATAAGTTTTCGAGCTAATTTTGAGATATATCCGAACTATAGTATCCAAACACTTTAGACAAAAGCTTACAATAGAAAAAGTTATATGAGAAAAAAGAAAAGAAAAGCAAGTGAAGAAGAGATGATGTTTGGTAAAAATAATGAATGGAAATTGTTAAAACTTACCAAAGATTTGAAACATTAGTTAGTTGTGGATAATGGAGTGAGGAAGATGACATTTGAAAGGCAAAGAAAGTATAAGAGTCTTGTCATAATGAGTGTCCTCTTCGCAACCTATCAATACCCACTCCTCCTTCCCATACACTTTCTTTCTGCACAATCACCAATAATATTATGGAATTAATACTCATTCTTAGGGCGTCATCACTTCCAAAACAAAGGGCGGAAATCGTAATTCAGATTTGTTTAGAGTATAAGATAGCTCTAAATTTAAAATTCGAGAGTTACCCATTTAAGATTAACAAGTAAAGATTGGATTTTCATGTTTATTATGGTCTAATTTAGTTATTATATTTGTTCAACCTAAGATGGCAAAGCTAATCCATCAGATCACAATAATGTTCTAGCATTCATCACTTTGGCTCCATTTATTTCCTCTGATTTGATGCAAAACTCCCCAATGGGTGAAAATTAGTGGGGAGTAATTGCTCCACTCATGATTAATTGGCTTCTTCACCATTAAAACCCTAAACCAGTGAGTTTTTGGCATTTAAGTTGCATAAAAGATTCCCCACCCAAAAATGGAAAGGAAAGAAAAGAGAAGAGATACAATAATTCCAATCTATTGCTCAAGAAGATGAAACATTTTAGCAGAAAACAAGAAAAAGGAACATGTTCTTCCCATTCTCCATGAGAACAATATATGAATCACAAAAAATTTTTGTTTGATAACGAAAAACAACAAAACCCATGAAGCAAAACACATAAAGAAACAATCTTTGAGACTCCTCTAAGAAGAAAAGCAGAGAAAACCCTAAAAAGGCAGCTCCTTTAGCAAGCCCTAAACAAGCTCAAAATTCTCCCTTTAAAACTGAAGATCTATAGCAACAGGGAAACCCTAAAAGGATCTCATCGGTATTCATATGGGGGAAAAATCAAAGCTTGATATCAAATTTAGATACCCTTTTGAGAACATGAAACTATGATATCAATAAACAAGAAAGAGGACAAGAATCTGCAGGATCTGATCCTTCACTTGAACAAATAACAGATAAAGATGCCATTTCTTTTTTCATATAGATCTTACGAAATCTGAAGTGGGTTTTAACCAAATCGGAAGAAAAAACGCAAGAACAAGCGAATTAAGATAAAGAGAGAAGAAGAATGAAAGAAACTGGAAAGAGGAGCAGTTTCGGAGAGCACCGCCGCAAGGTGACAGAACCCAGGAGGGAAACGGAAGCCTTAACGACGGCGGCCAGGACGGAGCACAGTTATATAGGGTTGGAAAGTGGAAGGCCGTCGACGATCACCGTGTAAAATTGTGGCTGTGAGCCACCCGATTCCACTGATAGATTCCTTCATGACTTGGCCATCACAATCACCATCAGATGTTTTTCATTTTATTTTCTTTTTTATGGACTAATTTCAATTTAAGTTTTCTATTTACAGTATTTATTAGAAAATTAGTAAAAGAGAAGACTCAGCACACTTGATCAAGATATTTTTGTATTGATTTAGTCCCATAAGTAAGAGTAGGGAGGATGCTCTTCTTCAGCAATGACTCTTAAAGTATGCACTTTAGAGTAAATGGTTCGTAAATTTTTAACAGTCAAAAGGTGGATCTGACATCGAAAAAGAAGGGGGTTTGTTGAGGACATAAGAGACGGAATAGACAGCACACCACAAGTTTTGAGTTATCTACTAAAGAACTCACACGATAGGGAACGAAAATATCTCAATAGAAATAATGCTTTTAGAACTAATGTGAAAATCACTAATGCTTGATTCTTTTCTGGTTTACACGATTTTAGGCCAACAACTCACGTATAAAAAGCTATGATTGTCATTTGAATGGCGGAGTTTGGATCAGCCCTCCAAATATGGGTTGCTTAACTCTTTCAAAACAGTAGACTTTTCCCTCATTTTTTTATGAAGAAATTGAAAACCTAAATATTAATACACTCCTTTCAAAGCTCAAATCTTTAAATTACACGTAATTGAACTAATAAAATTAATAAGCACATAGAACAAACATCTCACTAAAAGATTATAAAAATCCAAAGAGATTAATTGTATTAGGAATTTGATAGACATAATACATAAAATTTGATTCTCCTTGAACAAAAGGAACTGAAAATTCCCACTTCCCATGTAAATTAGGTTTAGAAATTTATATTCAAAATTGGATAGAATTATGAAATTATGAAGCAGCCCATTTGAAGGTAAGAATTTAGATCGTAAACTGAATATGAAAGAAACAAAGAAGAAGAAGAAGAAGAAGAAGAAGAAGAGAGGTTAAAAGGGTACCTGAAAATATAAGCACTTGGGCGAGGAGGTTTCCATGGCTGCCCACAGAAGCACTACAATTCTGCAGACAACACAAGGACGTAATTAGTTCTTCATTGGCTCCCTAACAAAAACTAATTCTAAGGCTTTACTGATTTGATTGATTGGATTGAAAGGACTGATTCAATTTTTTTAATTCTTATCAACCTCGCCTCACCATAACTTTACAAATTTTTACACAATTAAAAACACGACCAAACATCATTAAACAAGTAATTAGTAAGTGGAACATACCTTCTTCAATTATACAACTAAAATCGTCAAACTGGTTTAGTAGCGATAATCAACATGTACCTTTTTGGAGTTTAAATCTTTATATCTCACTTTTGATGTACTAAAAAAGCTACATATTTAAGACCCAACTTGAGTTTAGCTCGATCATTGAAGTATTATACATTTACGGTTAAATGTTTGAATCTTCACTCTCATATAGTTCAACTAAATAAAAATTATGCAACTAATAATGAATATAGGGTCGACCCTATACTTAGAACAAAATCGCCACAATGTAAATGTTTTCTTAATAACAGTTGTGAGATATTTTTACCGTTTGTTTCGTACATGTAACAGTTTAAAATTATCGATTAGATGGGTCGCTCCTATTGTTCCAAAGACAAAATATAATGCAAATCTTGATTCTATTTTTTTTTTTTTTTTTTTTTTTCTTGAGCAATGATGACGCATGGTTAGAAATTGAAAAATCAGCATATGGAGTATTAGGTGAGTTTTACAGTATTAGCCTAAAAGCTTGCTGAAGTTACGCTATAAAACTGTGTGAAAACAGAAAGCAATAGACAAAAAGGGAAAACCTACAAAAGTAGAGTCCCTTAAATTTCAACTATTGAAGAACAAAAGCACACTAAGTTTTGAACTCACTAAAAATTGATGTTTCTTGACATGATAATGATACGCCAAAGATGGTCATTTTGGGTCCTTTCGTAGTAGAGAAAGGTCTTCTCAATGCTGTAACGCACATACTAGATATGGACCGATCATGAACAGAACTTACCTAAGAGACAAATGATTAGTCACATTATGGTAAATGGGTAGAGATTAAGAATTCTTTGAATGCAACTTAGGTCAAGGAGAACCTGTTAGTTTTAATCAAATTTAACTTGTACAGATATGTAACATTTTATAACGTTTTATAGGGTTAAATTTTCTTCTATAGTTCAAGACAAAGATTCAAATCTCTAACTGAACTGGTCTTATTTGTATATAGATCGAAAATACCAAAAATATAACCTTGAATATAAGACATACAAGATCAGGTTAGTGGTAGAATGATGGTTGATGTTAGGATATCTCACCTCTGTAGAATGTGGTCAAAGTTAGGGGCATAGGAAGGGATAAAGTTAGATTCTGTGGGATATGTATTCATTCAAGTCAAACCCTTGACTGAAATTTTGTAATAACTTTGGCGAAGTCATGGTTTTGTATGCATATTACAAAGAGTTTTTATGATATTCAACTCATACATATATATTATAATGCATATGCTTGAAAAAATAATCTTTACAAAGAATGGTCTTATTTGTAGTCATATAGAAGAATGAAACATTTTTTTTTATAAGGGTGGAAACCTCCTCCTAACAGACACGTTTTAAAAATATTGAAGGGAAGTTTGGAAGGAAAAGAACAAAGAAAATAATATCGACTAGTGGTGGGCTTGGGTCATTACAAATGGTATCGAGCTAGACACTAGGCAATGTGTCAATGAGAAGGCTGAACCCGAAGGGGGTGGACATGAGGCGGTGTGCCTGCAAGGACGCCTCGAAGGGAGATGGATTGAGGGGTCCCACGTTGATTGGAGAAGGAAACGAGTGCCAGCGAGGACGCTAGGCCCTAAAGGAAGGTGGATTGTGAGATCCCACATAGTTTGGGGAGAAGGACGAAGCATTATTTATAAGGGTGTGAAAACCTCCCCCTAGTAGATGCGTTTTAAAATCCTTGAGGGGAAGTTTGAAAGGGAAAGCCGAAAGAGGACAATATTTGCTAATGGTGGGCTTGAGCCATTACAAATGGTATCAGAGCCAGATACCAGGCGATAGTGCCAGTGAGGAGGCTGAACCCCGAAGGAGGTGGACACGAGGCAGTGTGCCAGTAAAGACGTTGGCCCTGAAAGAGGGTGGATTGAGGGGATCCCACATCGATTAAAGAAGGGAATGAGTGTCAGTGAGAACCCTAGACCCCCAAAGGGGGCGGATTGTAAGATCTTAGATCGGTTGAAAATGAGAATGAATTTTTTTGTAAGGGAAAAATATTTCCCTATTAGACGCATCTTAAAAGTATGAGATAGACAAATGAAAAGTTTCTCTAAATCGTGAAGTGAAGATGAGAGGATTTGTATATGTTGTACTTAAAACCATGAGTGATGAAGCAAGCATTTTAGTATCAAATCGTTAATATAAACCCTTACACAAATGGTTAATTCAGTCTCCATCTTCGTTCTTCTGCTGCAAATCTTCATTACTATCACAACAACGTACAGAATTATGTAATTATAGTAACTTCAAGGGAAGCCAAATGCAGTGATTAGGATGCTAATACATTTTTAAGAAAAGGGATGAAACATTTCCTGCAGAAAATCATTTAGAACTTAGAAAAGAAGGAGTTTTGAGGAGTTTTCAATGGTTTTGAATGGGGAGAGAGAAGGCTGTGAGGAAGCAGCTGGGCCCTCAAGTGAATGAGCAGTAAACAGTCGACACGCTGTGGCAGAAAAGTAGGGATGAGAGAATCTGGTGGCTGACTGGCTGCAATATCCAATGGAACAAACAACAAAATCTGTAAGCCTAGCACATTTATTTCTTTGGCAGTGTGATAAGAGAGCCTAAGCATCAACATTTATTGTAACACTGAACAGTCTACTGAAGATTTCTGTAAGCCTAACACCTCTCTTTTGTCCTTTGTTTTGACTAACTCTTCACTTTCTTTTTGCTGTTCTCTTCTAGCACCTTCTTTGCTTTTCCCCTCTTTTTATTCCATAAACCAATCTTTATTCCTTCATTTCAAGATGGTTGCCTATCTTGGCATTGTTCTTTACTCACAAACATTGGCTGTGGATCTCCTTAAAATAGAAGTTGATTCCTAGCTTCATTGAACTACTATTCAAATCAATCATAGATCCAATCCTTCACCCTAAATACTCCCTTATTCAGTTAAAGACTTGAATATTGCAGCAAGAAACTTCTTTTTGAAGGTGCCATTGATAGCCAAAAGCTGGCCCAATTCGCTTGTTAATGACACAAAGTCACTTTTTAGAGGTTGATCATTCCTTTAGGCGAGCCAAGCAAATCTAGGCTCCATTTCGTCCTCCTTCGAGAACCATTTCTATGCAACATTCATGTAATAACTTAACAGCATTCCAAGTAATTGAATTGTGTAATTATGACTAGGCTAATGTATCTCCATTTCAATGGAAACTAACCAAAAAATAAACAAACATGGACAGATTAATGTCACTCTGTAGACGACCCACTCCAACCATAATCACTGCCAATCATTTAGGTAAGCAGATAATAAAGCAAAAGAAAGAAGTGATCACTTGTGAACTGCTTCGTGATAACTCATAGTAGGGCAGAATAGTGATAAGGGGGAAACACGAATTGATTGAATTTCATTGTGTTATTTCACAGAGCTCAGATTATATGCCTTGCCTCGGAAGAAGGATAACGTTGAAAGACAACAATTGGTAGGGATTTCAACTAATGTACGAAGAAGAGCTGAATACATCCATTATGAATTGTTCAACGTCCGATTTTTGAATTTAATTCTAAGTTTGGGAGCAGCAGAAGCAGTACCTTCTGATGCCTCGGGCTTACTATTAACTCCTACGATTAATCTTGATCCACTAGGTTCGTTTGTTTCTAGCTGCACGGGTGTTGACTTGGTTGGTGGTTCTTTTATACGAGGTATTGCAATTGGCAGTGGCTTCACCTCCTCATTCAATAGCTTTGCCATCTCTTTTTCTTTTTGTTTCTTCTCTTTCTTCAGTCGTCTGCGCTCGATGTATTCAGGATCATTGCGATGTTCTTTATGACTATCTCGTTTACGTTTCTTTTCTTTGTCTTTCTTCTTCTCCTTTTTTCCATGGCGAGAGTGCAAAGAGAATAAGCCATGATCGTGCTGTGGTAAAGAAAGTGTCTGAAGACTTGCATACTTCTGTGCATCAGCATCAATGTTGTTATCTTGTATGATGCTCGATGATGAAGGATCTTCTGGCTGAAAATGTCCAAAAGCCCTACTGGAATCAGCAGTGCACTGGAACTCCTTCCCAAGATCGTCACCATAACTCGCAGGTTTTGCACTGCCAATGCTGGCTGTCATGTGAGATCCATGATCATGACAGGAGTTAACCTCCTCCAGAATATGGTTGCTGATACTTGTAGCCTCTGCAATATTTCTTTGAGGGGCATCAACGGAAACAGAACTACTAGGACCAACATCTGTTTCACGAGGTGCAGCATGAGATCTTTCAGTGGTTAGATTATCGGCATCTGCTCTACTTGTAGCCGCAGATGATCTGACTTTGATCTTAACAACCGGCAACTTCCTCTCATGACTGTTGGAAACAGAGGCTGCTTCTCTGGGAGCTTCTGCTATTGCCGTCGCTTGCTTGGGAACCTCTACAACTGCTGCTCCTTCCTTGGAAACCTCGGGAATTGCCAAGCTGTCAGGCTTCGGTTTGGGAATATGAAGTGGTTCTGATGACAGGGTTGCTGGAATACATGGCACAGGCGCTACTGCAGAGACTGATGATGGCTCTGGTGGATTGAATTCAGGAATGAGAGAAGTTAAAACCCTCTTTTGTTCACTGCAAGTTCCTGAGTCACCCATATGCAATGTTTTATACTCTCTGGGAACTCCATAAAGTGTTGGGGGCCTGAAAATGAAGTAAAACAGAAAGCTTATACGAGGCCATGCTTTATCATAAAAGGGCCACAATAAATCAATAAATAAAAGAACCGTAAACATCATTAAGGTCAGACTAATAGATAAAAGCCTATTATACGAAACCATGCTATACTCTCTAAGAACACCATAATGCTGGTCATATACGAAACCAACACAGAAACTAAATACAACTTCAATTAAGTATAGATCATTTCTTCTTATTGCAGGAACACTATGGTCAAACTAATAGATAACAAACATTAGCAGAGCCGAAAAAATACGGTAGAAAAATAGAACGAAAATGTAAACAACAAATAGAACAGTAACGTGCCCTCTAATAGAGAATATTGTGGAAGACGATGACACTTATCCCTTCAAATCTACTGTGAAGCAAAGCTTGGATACATATGAGCAGCAGAATTGAAGAAGCAAAAGTTAAATCTACTTTACCCATCAACGATCATAAGCATTACCACTTAGCACGTTAAGCCCATTTGTCTTCTATTTGCATGAAAAGTGATTAGTTGCAACAAAAAAAAAAACAAAGAAATACAATATTCAAGTACAAAACAGCAAAACATCCATTTAATTATGTTGATAACAATTATGTATTCCCATCTCTACTCAATTCAGCACAAGCATTACCCAGAAAGAGGGTACCCACCTTCCTGCAAGGACTTGTAAAATACAGAACAAGTAGTGACGTAGACAAACATTGTTAAACGCCATGTGGCCTTCAAGTAAGAGGAGCAAAGCAACAAGAGTGTCATTATTGACTGAATCATTTGAATCAGATCTTCTCATTATCTGACATAAACGCATAACATGGACCCCCAGCTTCACTTGCCCTGCAAAATATGAGAACGTTTATCTTAAACTTGGAGAAAACCTATTATAAGGAACAAAGAAATGGAATAGCCATGTGAAGGAACGAAAGATTAAACAAAACAAGAGATCAAAAGCATAGAAGACTAACGCTAACTTGAATAGTTATATGAGGGGAGAAGAGGATAAATGATAGAATCAAACCTCGCAAGGATTTCTCTTCTTCTAAATATTTAATAAACAATAACAATACTGCATCAATTCCGTTGCAATGGTACTCAAGATCGAGAAGTGCTCGGGTAGCCTCAATTCGAACTTGCCACGTGGAATTAAAATTTCGAAAAGGTCTTATCAATTCAATGATACGATCCTGTCGAAAAATTAAAATATAATATTATCATTCCTGAGGAGTAGAATATCATTACAAAGTGCACTTTTTAACTAATAAGAAGAAGACAAGAAAAAACTTACAAGAGAGAGAAGTCCAGATAGTTTCAGTGCAATCTGGGTCAAGGTTCGGATGCAGCTAATAGTCAAGATCCCATTATAGCTAGGCATCAGCCTGTCACATAACATTTAGAGATGCATAAGATCTAGTTTTTGCATAAACATAATCCATAGTCAAATATTAGTAGATTAACCAACCTGTCAAACTGCAAAAGTCTATCAATCCTTTTAAGTAGCGATGCTAAAAAGAGAATGCTCTGAAATTTATCAACACAAAGAAAAGAAATTAGGTGTAGGTAGAGAAGGAAGCACTGCCAATAAAAGCGGAGGTAAAATGACTTCAATAGGTTAATAGAGGCCTCATTGGAAACACTGGTAAAAGACAACACAAATGTACAGTAAATCCCACTACATAAAGGAAGAAGAGGGTTCGAATGGGTATTGAAGAACAAATGTGTAATGAATCGAGTTTTGGAAGTGTAGCCATTTTTGCAGTTTAAAGAGAGAAGATTGCCTAGAAATGGTGGTGTCCGTGTGTGTTGGCAAGGTTGTTATAGTGGCTGAAGAAGATGAGAGATTCCCTCTTAAATTGAGAAATTGTAAAACTACTTCTGGTGGGAGGTTGAAGAAGATAAGAATTTAGGAAACAAACTTCATTTTCTAAAACAGAAAGAAAATTGCTATCAAATGGAACTATGATGGAAACCATCCATTAGATTGATGAAGTGGGCAAAATATTTACAATATAGCGAGGGGTGCAGTCACATGAAACAACCCAAGAATAAATATAAACAATAACAAATTAGGATATCAGAAATTAAGTTTTACAACTTATCATAGCAAGAAACTACTAAATGATACAAGCAGAGAAGAGTATATTCCAACCTGTTGCCCAAATTCAAGTTCACCAACTGACTGGACTAGTGCAGCCAACCAGAAAACATCAGAGTAAGGATTCCCGTTGTTGTCGTTGTACTACCAAAAGAAGCGAAGGAATCGGTATTTAGAGAATGAATCACGAGAACAAAATTTTAAAAGAATAAAGGAGCACAGAAATAACATAATATTATAAAAAAAAAAAAGTTACAAATTTTATAATACCCCAACTACAAGCAGAGGACAACATAAAACAGTGGTTCTCTATTTTTCTGTTTTCTTTCAGTCTGTTTTATGTCGTTCACCAAGGTTAAAGACATATCGGTAGTAGCTACCCTTAAGAAACAAAGGCAGGTCTGTAACCTTTAAAATAGGGGATCCCTAGGTTGCAAGAGGTATTATTCAGTTTTATCCAAAAGCTTTGCTCCAAGAACAGAGTTCAAGAAATTTAGTTTTACACTACTATTGAAATTTCGAAGTACTAGAGAATTTTGTGATGCAGCGTGGTTTTTTTTCCTCAATTCCTCAAAGCCATTTGAATATTCCCCCCGCCACCTACTAAAATCATCAGAAGGAAAATGAAAGCCAAAGAAACTGTTGCCAACTTCTAAATAATGCAAAAACGATGTAAGCGGGTGCAGAAACTAATCTATAACAGTGACCAAAATTAGTTCTATACATAATAGATTTTCAGCTGCCAAAGTAACTATTGCCTACGGTTTACATTGCACATAGATAACAGTTGAACCTCAAATCTAGACAGTTTGGCAAAAACAGGATAGTTAGAAAATGAAAGCCTGTTTATCGTTCTCATATGCACTATTGGCCAACTGTCAAGTTCAAAGAATAGCATCACCATATACACGAAAATGCAAGTACGTTCAAACCTAAATACTGCCATGCAACCCCTTGTAAACAAACAGGGAGCCTTAAAGAGCATTAAACAAACAAGCAGGGTGAAAATCAAGATTTTTTTTGGTGTCCCGCTCATGAACACAAGCAGAAAGAACACTACCTTCAAAAGTTGCAAAACAAACTCAACAGCTTCTCTAGGGCTTTTTTGGTCGGTAGCCCTGACCATAGCAACAGCATGAGGAATGGCCTATGAAAACCCCCAGAGAAGAGAGCCACACATGTGCACACAAGGAGAAATACAGCAACTTGGCATTAGAGTGACAACCAAATAAAGTAAACAAAAAATACAGGTGTACAGCAATTGTTAAAAGTTCCGATTCAGTGATCACCCAACAACCCTTGATTTGCAATATCTAGACAAGATTGAAGGAGGATTCATTCAATACAAAGATGCACCATGGTAATCACAAGTAACATTTAACAGACAATTTTCATTTCTAAGTATGCAGTGATTATATCAAGGGGGGCTGTCTTGTAATGTCATTAAGGGTACAAAACAGTATACAAAATATTCTGAAATCGTCAATGACCACACCACAGACAAACGAAGAAGTTCATTTGAACCATTGGAGGCATATTCTGAAAATGCTCATAAAATAAGCCACTCCTTAATTTATGCATTGTTTGTATGTAGATCTGCATAAAAGTCAATTCAAACACTATATAGAAGAGAATAAGGTTGTAGGGACAGCAGACTGAAGAAAATACTCAACGATGTCATCTTTTAAACGGCCTGGAAGGAAGATAAGAACAAAGCTTTTAAGATTAAATGGACTCGGGAGTATCTGATTTAATTTGCCTTGTGTATCCTCATTTTAATGGTTTTTATAGTATCGGTGTCAGGTTGTTTTGCATGAGTATTATCTGAATAACTGATGCCCACATGAGATCTCCAGAAAGGGTATATAACAAATTGGGACAATTTTATGGCTTCATATGATTTATACCAGAAACATTTCAAAACTGTGGAAACCAAATAGGCCGTTCCACAACTCATTACAAATCCTACCTCATTGCATTACCTCAAGAACAAAATACTCGGGAAAATCACGAAATTCATTTGGCCTGTTAAGAATATCAGAACAAGCAAGAGTCATAATAGGCGAACCAAGAGTAAACTCACTGAAACAGAAATTTTTTTAGATCTTACTTGGGGAGTCCAGTATCTGCATCGAATCTCTGACTTTTAAAAAATTTAATCAAATTAAGCAAACCAGCCCAATCAGTATCCTACAGAAGACAAATTCAACCAAAAGAATGAGGAATCTGCGTCAGGTTAAGTGACAAATTTAAAGATCCTGAATGTTTATGTTCAACTGGGTTGGAAAAATGAGGAACTACCATTTAACCTTCCAACATTGCATAGCCAATAAATAACTTTAAAAATTGTTGTAAGACCATTTTAGATAAAGAAATTAGGTTCCCGTTAGGTGTTCAGAGTCTGAAATAAAATAATTGCAATTATACCTCTGAGGCCGTTTTGGCCATTGCCAATGCTGCTTCAATTCTTACTCTCCAGAAGGCCTTCAAACCAAAGTTCAGCTACTCACAATCCATTGTAAGTTTAAGATAATAAATTACTGTATCTCAAAAAAGATTTATAACCTTGGGGTCTCTGAGGAAATTATTAAGAGCATTAACAACAGAAAAAGATGGTTGAGGCAACATCTCTAATGTCGCGACTGCTTGTGCTTGGGCAATGACATCCTTGTCTTTCTCTAATTGATTAATCTGATAATGAAAGACAAACTGGAATAAATATTTTACAAAAATACATATAAACAATAAAAAGACAAAAGTGGCATGCTGAATAGCTGGGACTCTTCTATTAAGAAAGGGGAACTCTTAGCATAATGTTGTCAGCAGAAAATATGGGAGAGGCTAGATGCAGTAGTCGCTGTTCTCATGCTAACTCTTATTCGTCTTGGGATAGTTTTTCCCCCTCTTTTGTATAATTTCATCATATCATATGTGCGAGAAGGTTTTTCATCAGAAAAATAAAATAAAATAAAATAAATAGCTTTAGGAGTCTATCAAAGGCTAATGTTTTTGTAGGAAAGCCATTTCTGATCAGGTGACTTTTTTTACATCAAAATTTAGTAAGATACATGAAAAATTAACAGTCAGATATCATACAAGGAAACAGTTTCACGAGATGCTTATACAATGAGTTCTGATCATGTGGGTTCTGATCGGGTGAGTTGTCTAGAAGGGCATGGAAGGATATCGAATTTAGGGAAAATACTCGAAGAAGATAATTATTTTTTCATTAGTGCAGCATTGATTTTTTCCCTTATTTTTAATACCTAATTGAATGTTAGTCATCGAAGGAACAACACTTACTCTATATAACTTGTTGCCTTTGTATAATTCTCAATGTGAATTACACATCAATAAGCATTGGTAAAGGTCCAATACATCATGACAAGACCGATCCATGTGGAAATAGATCGTCCACCAAAGAAAAAAAATTGAAGGAAAACCCTAATCACTCACACATGAACTACTCTGATAACAAGTTAAATCACTTTTAAACTCAAAAAAGCTTAAGCGGATAAAATTGGTCTCGTACATATATAATCAACACACATGCATACAAACGAGTGTGCAAATTGTAAATATTTTTACCAAGGCAACTTTGTACTTCTAAGAACTACTTCTACAATTTTGAAAATCAAGTTGAATTAAATCAACGTTCAGAAGGGATGTTGAATCACAATATTTCATTCCTCGTGAGACAGCCCACTAAGTTTATAACTAAGTATTCTTTAAAAAATTATTTATCTCTCAGATTTCCCCTCCTACCTAGGCCTTTCTCCCTCTCTCCCTGACAATATCATTTTTGACACCTCCCTCTCTCCCTACAACAAAGCTCAGTTTTCTTGTAAGTATTGTATCGTTAATTTAGGCTTTTAGCTTCTCCTCCCTAACCAATTCTCCCTTCTCCCCCTGTATCAAAGCCCACTTTTGAAATGTTAGTTTTAGCTTCTCCTTTTTCAGGTTTATAGCCAATTAAAGATGAGAAGATAAATACAAGGCATTTGCTGACAATGAAATTCCTAGTGCTCGTTCATACAAAACCCTGCAAAACCAACTCAAAAGACCCAAAATGAAATACAGGCAAACATGTAGCCTGCAAATGAAAATATTGTGACGAATAAAATTCACTTACCCACATCTGAACAGGCTGATGAAACTGAATTTCAGCAAGGTATTCCATCTCGGGGTCTGCTCGCAACCATAACAAAGGAGATTCCACACTGTCAAGAGAAACAATTTAGTGCATTCAAGCAAATGATACGCAGATTGTCTTATCAGTGATAAAATCTAATGATGAGGGAATTATAAACCTAGAGCGGACGTCGAGCGCAGGTATATCAGCATTGTCATCAGAACCATCAGGTTTTGACCCCTTTTTAGTTTTCTGGAGGCGTCTAGCAGCAAGTTTGGAGTGGCATTGTATTTCTAGTAGCTGCCACGGCTCTCCCGTCATTGGGAGAACTGGATGATCAAACACGCCATCAAGTTCATAAATCCTGATACTCATCATGCCAGGCCATCCAGTATCACTGTCCCGATTCTCTAAAATTGTGGCTGGTGTTACTGTGCATTCCCGTGACACTGCCATTTCAACCATATTTTTCCGCTTGTTGTAGGAAAATCCCATCCTGATATCATGTACAAACCAGGGTAAGAAAAATAAGCAGACACATAAGAGCATAGATAATGGTATATTGGTTACCTCAGCAGTGGACAACCACATGATTCAACCCACCGAGGAATGAACTCTTTAAGAAATGGCCGCTCAAGGTTTCCAATCTTATTGGCCAAATGACGAAACTGCATCTCAAAAAGATAGAAAATGTTGACGTTGGACGACGAGTCATTCAGCATGTCCATGAACCCATTTTTTCTAATTTTTATTAAATTATTTAAAATTAATAATAATATAATTTTAGACCGATTTCTTGCTTGTTTGTTTTTTTCAGAATCATTAATATTAAAAGTATTTCAAAGGACTCCTATTAGTAGCTCATCAAAACATCCCAATTGTTCACACACACACACACCAAGCGTTCATAAAATCCAGCAGATAAAAGCAGATAGCAAACTCCAAGAGGCAGCTTAAGTTAGCCACATCTAATCTCTCCACCACTTCAAACATTTGTCTTCAAATATCTTCTGGTTTCTTTCCCACCATATTTCTCATATGATTGCTTTCACCATGTTCACCCATATCAACTTCGCCTTGCTTTTGGATATGATACCACATCGAAGTTGATGTATCCCATACTTAGCATGATTATCCTTCAAAGAGAGATTGAAATTCTGAAAAAGGAATAGCCAGCAATTCTGAGCCAATTGGTGGTTGTAGGGCAACTATAGACAATCTTTTATAAAGTTTCTCAGTCGTAATCAATTCACCATTTTCTCAAGTCTATATTAAGATAACAACCTTTATTCAACTTTTGGGTTTTCGGACACCAACATAAGTTCAACCAAAGTTTTTACCATAGAATGAGAAGGGAAATTGCCTGAACACCATACCAACATCTTAACCATATTTGCAAAAGCAAAACAAACACTCCTGCATTCCCATTTCAGGCATAAAAAGTACCAGGTAGCCTGCAACACCATTGTACCCCAAATTTTCTGAATTCTTTTGGATGCGTCAATCCCCTTCCCTCCCACAGCTCCCTCAAGGACCAAAGACCAGATAATGACCTCACTTTTAGAGAACTCTTCATTCCCAGATAGCCAGCAACATTCCTATGATAATCAGAGTTCTGTCTATTCCTTAACACAAAGACTAAGAACTCCAGTTAGAGTTAGACAGATCTCTTCAATTTCATTATTCAGCAAGTTTCTTCTCATCATTAACAATCTAGTGAATGCACTAGACCCCAAAAATATTTAAGCAATCATTCCCTTATTAATCACTACGCTGAGAATTCTTTGACACAAATAGCTAAGTGGTGCCTCCGTTATCTTGATGAAATCCAATCAATAAATATGTATTTCGTGCAATATCCTTGGGGAAACATTTTCAATTGCATATATATCTATATTTGAATTAACTTTGCCCATAATTCTCCTAATCCATTCAGGAGCCTCCGAAGCCATTTTGACAACAACTTATTAATCTCCTTTGACCTCCTATCCCCAAGAGGGAGTTTGAGTTAACCACTCCTCTCATTATATATTCCGTAACCATTTTCCCTTAACGAGTTTTCAACTGACAACAAATGTAAAACACATTATCCTAAAATCAAAATATCGATTAATGTCAAATATTATTCGCTTGTTCTTATTACCAGACAACAGTTTCTTGAAACAATTAAAAAAAATATAAAAAAAAAAAAATCAGTATTCTAACACATTCACTGCATTGAACAAATAGCTAAATGGATGATGCAGAACAAAAGGCCCTCATAAAAAATTGTCATAGAAAAAAGAAAATACCTCTTTTGTGCTAAGTGATTGTGATGTAGAGGTTGTATCCTTAGCACGAGAAACAATATTTTGCAGAATCTGGCACGACAGAATAGAACAGAAATCAACATAACGATCAAGTAAGAAACTTCTCTTCTATAGATAGGTCTTTCCAACACAATGTGTGCTCAAACATACAAGGAAAACTAATTGAGAAAATTAAGCCACATAACATCAGTATGCACTACAACCCAACAAGAAGTAAGAACAGAGTTCAACGTGACTGGAGAAAGTTAAATGGTCAGATAGTGGGGAAGAAACCATTAAAATGTACCAAGTGGCACTTGGATTGGTAAAAGCTAGGGGCTGGCTTTTAACCGAAGGCCCTGAGTTAAAACCCCCAAGGGAAAATAATATTTTAGTTTTCTGATATTGGGGCATGTAAGAACCTCCCTGTGTATTAATGGGGTAGACCATACCAACAAATGTTAAGTAAAAAATAGAAAAGAAAAGACTTCTATTCTATCCAGCCGAGAGAAGTTAAAATGCAACCAATGGCACAACCTATAATCACCTTTACATCCTTGTACTTAATATCCTCATAATTTTCATGAACCAGAACCATTACCTTGCGGAAAGACTCCGGCCCCATCTGCTTCTCCAACATTTGAAGGATTGCCACCTTTTTTTAAAATAAAAAGAAATCATTAGAAAGTTTAATGAGAAGTAAAAGCCTAAATAAACAAAGTGAACTTACAGACTTCCATGATCTTATTTTTCCATATATACCAATGCGTTGGGTCCCATACAAATCTTTACAAGCAGAAGAGGAACTCAAGGTGGTTATACCACTATCATCTGCTCTACAAACAGCACAATTTGCCTGCATAACATCATAACAGACGTTTTTTCAATGTTAACTAATATATGAAATATGAAATATTTTTTAAAAATAAGAAACTCGTTGGTAGGATTTAACCAGAGGACTAATTGCAATTACATCAGTGATAGGATTAACACATTAAATGGAGACCAAGGACATGGTTCTAATTGCTAAATAGGCAGGGTACAGAGATAAAAAGTGCAAATATCCCTCATTTTATTCTTGGTGACACCAGAAATAGTAAAAAAACTTCTTTGAATGACCAACAGAGAGAAAAGTGACTCCAAGCCCTCAAGTAGAAAGAAGGAAAGGAAAGATGAAAAAACTTCATACACAATAAGTGCAAGCAACCAAGAACATGGTGAAGCAAACCTTGTATCGCTGGTAGCGTGCCTCATTATTTCCTAAGTTCTTCTTGATGAATAAATCAGTCAAAAAACCAGCAAGACCATCCAACAACCACTCTAGCAACAAGAATCACACGTCTGATCAAAAAAGGATTAATGAAGATGGAAGTGAAACAGACAACATAAAATAACCATTTACCGTCATTTGGGGCTTCAGGCGTAATATAAATACCAAACCACTGCCTAGCAAGAGCATAAGAAAGTTTAATCCTCGTGTCTATGGTCTGTGAAAAGAACATTGATCAAAACACAATAAGCATACGAGTTTTAAACATTCAAGTCATTTTTGTCATTTCACTCAATATATATCTGTGTGTGAGTGAATACTATAAAGAAAATCCATACTATTAACGCACTCACTGTGGAGCCAGACACCTTCCAACAAATTTGGTAGTTACTTAGACAGACTCAAACCAGGCAAAATGAGAGAAAGAGATAGAGATTAGTTCTTCACTTCCCCTTTCTTAATGTCAGAGATTGTTTGGACCAACTTGTATGCATCTCAACTAATCTCTTAAGATAGTCACCTAACCTTCTAATATTTGGCTGTCAAAGAAATTCATAGAATTTTAACATCCAAGTTAGGTAGCCACCATAGTTTGAACTCATCTAAGTCCTTTCACTCTTTCCCTGCCCCTAATAATCACTAGATTAACCCGTGGTGGTTGCTTTGGTACTTCATAGATTATGGATATTTGCAAGTATGGGGCACCATACCCATGCATTTCCCACATCAATACACAATGAAAATTACATAATTCTAGCATATATACATATAAATATACAAAACTGAAGGTTTATCTACAACAGATATAAACTTCAAAACAAATGAATTGTTGAAACCATGCTATACAGGCCCTATGAATAAACAAACCTGATCAATGATTTTCTCGTCAAACAAAAAATGAGAACTAAATATACACATGGAAACTCCCAAACATGCTGATGATACTGCAATCTCTGGCTCTATGAAGATTTGTTTGTATGACCCAAATGGGAAGTCCACGGAGAGGTAATCCTTATAGCAGCTACGGGAAGTAAATTCCAAAGTAAGAAATAATGTACAAACATAGAATTTGTGCTTTGTAATCATAACCGCAGCATTCAAAAAATTGAAAAACAAACCTGAATGCACTATGAAAAAACTCCACAGTATGCTTGAGCTTTAAAGAATTAACTGGCGAGCACATGTGTGATATAAATCCATTTTGGTGATCAGCAAGGATTTCAAATGGTCCAACGGCAAGTGATATCCAATGTGCATTGACGGGGATGTCTACACGATAAACATAAGTTTTGCAGGGAGGATTGTCCTTGCTCAAGACCTGAAAGGAATGGTGATACATGACAAGTCAAAACATCCAAAATGCTTGATGCCAATTTGATATGTAGAGTGCAACATGATTTATATACATTTAAAAATCAGCTGCGCTCAGATTATGAATGCAAATAAGAAACAAGATTGCACAGCCAGATTAGAGGACATCTTGCAGCAAGAAGTAATATTGTACATCTAACCAAGCTTTGAACTTCAAGATTTCTATTACAGGGGATGATCGCCATACTGATAAGTCTCTTAAGATAAGCAAAAAGCAATCGAGAGGAAGAAAATAAAAAACCAGATCTCCCATGGCTATACAGGCCAATAAATCCACATGCACGAGTGCAGCTCGTCTAAATGTTAGTTACATTGACGGATTCACAGGATAAAATAAACTGATGTGCATGCCCAATCCGAGCATAGCGTAGTGAATAAGTCACATGTTACCATCCCAAAATCAATAGTTTGATTACCTACCCCAACACAAAACAAATATGCATGCAGCCTATCTTAATGTTAATTACATAGACTACTTCTCTGGATACATTTCTAATAATCAAGCCGTGCACAATATCTCCTCAAATATCGAGATTAGTCACAATGAGATTTTTTTCCTTTTAATTAAAGGCCAAGATTTCGTTGAGATAAAATGAAAGAATACACGCTGATACAGAAAAGAAACACTCCAAGGGGAACCCAACTATTTAAGAAGGGGCTCTAGTTAAGCAAGATAAGACAAAGGATAATTAAAAAAAAAAAAAAAAAAACTTCACACACAAAGACCCAAAAAACCAAACCTCCCTGCCTTTTAACCCCTCTGAAAATCCTGTCAAGGTTGGTAGATGAAGAACATTTGATAATTTAACAACTAATTATACATTTTCCATCAGTTCAGATGGATAAATGCAAGCCACATAAGGAAGCACAGGACATGTGTCTATCCTACCCCTCCCCAATTCTGAAACAAAAACCCTAAACAAACATCTTGGACCCATCTTAGTAGTGGCATAATGGTATTTAATAGGGGTGAAGTAGTTATAAGTAAAGGGAGTTTGGGAAATGACGTATAGGAGATTTTGGAAGAGTAATTTGGGACAATCATCTGAATAGAAAATAATATTTTAACATACAAAAGTTGTGTAGTCCCCAGACCATTTGAAAGCATGGAACATAGTTTCAATTCTTTTGTGGTTGTTAGATAAACTTCTACATAAATGGGATCCTCCCATAAAGTGTGGATATATTAATATAAATTCAAAATTCATAGTTCAGTGTTCACTTACAGTCTTTCATTAATAAAATAAGGTGGCATAACATGGTTTTGCCTTGACCCAGACAGGACAAATAATATCATAACTAATTATATTCTCGTATAATATGGGAAGGAAATAAGTTCTGAAGCAGCATATAAGATAATTATATTAAGGAAAACTTCAAAAATTCATAAAATTAACTGCGTTCAAATAGAATATTGCTCCAGGTGGATCATTTAACTCAGCCTTCAGTTCACAACATGGAGAAAGGGTAGTTTCGATCCCAGAGATGAGTGCGGTGAGCGTGGATTGAACACGCGACCTTCAGATCTTCAATCTGATACTCTCCCAACTGAGCTATCCCCGCAAATAGGCACCTACCAGGATCGAGTCCCAATTGTGTTGGTGGTACAGTGGCACTCAATAAAGAGGTCAATCTGGAAGTGTGAGATCCCACATCGATTGGAGAGGGAAGTGACATCGATTAAAGAGGGGAACGAGTGCTAGCGAGGACACTAGGCTCCAAAAGGGGGTGGATTGTGAGATCCCACATTGATTGGAGAGGAGAACGAAACATTTTTTATAAGGGTGTGGAAATCTCTTCCTAGCAAACGCATCTTAAAACCTTGAAGGGAAGCTCGAAAGGGAAAGCCTAAAGAGGACAATATTTGTTAGCGGTAGGCTTGGGCTATTACAAATGATATCAGAGCCAAACATCGGGTGATGTGCTAGTGAGAACGATGGGCCCCGAAGGGGGTGGACACCGGGCGTTATGCCAGCGAGAACGCTGGGCCCCGAAGGGGGTGGACACTGAGCGGTGTGTCAGCGAGGACATTGAGTACCAAAGGGGGGTGGATTGTAAGATCCCACATCGGTTGGAAAGAGGAACGACACCGATTAGAGAGGGGAACGAGTGCCAGCGAGGACGTTGGGCCCTTAAGGAGGGTGGATTGTGAGAGCCCACATCGGTTGGAGAGGAGAATGAAGCATTCTTTATAAGGGTGTGGGAACCTCTCCCTAGCAGACACGTTTTAAAAATCTTGAGAGAAAGTCTAAAAGGGAATGTCCAAATAGGACAATATATGCTAACGGTAGGCTTGGGCTGTTACAAGAAGGTCTTTAATTCAAACACACACTAAAAATCCTACGCTGGAACGCATCAATAAAGTCTATCAGCCCAACCCACCCTCTCTTCCAAAGAGGCCTCTACGAAGGATTTCCATCAATCATCCTTCGAGGGGATGCTGCTCTCCTTCAAGCCAAATTTGCATGTAACTCCATGAAGAGAAAATCAACAAAGAGATCAACACTCGAGATCATTTATGATACAAAGTTCTCCATTCCATTGAATCTCATCAAACTACTAATTGTTCCAAGTTTTCATAAATATACTGACTACTGGGCTACTGATTCTGTTAAAATTCAGCAAGGAGTAAATGCACATTTAAAATCAGGTATTAATAAGGTTAAAGATTACTGAAACCAACAAACTTAGATGGTGTAAGCAATTCGAGATTTCGTAACTTCACTGTTCTTTATCTAGGGAATGAGAGAATAGCTACAGAAGATCAATACGATAAACTTCAATGAAAAGGACCGTGCCTTATTAGATAGTCCAGAAATTTTGGCCCAACTCTTAATGAGTTGAGCTGCCAGCAGGCTTGGATAGCTATCCCGTTTTTAATATGTCCAATCTCCAAAAATATTATCCTCCAAGTGAACTTCAATTGGTAGCTTACAAATCAAGGCAAGCTTTTTTGAAGGGAAGGGGAATATATGCCATAAAGTTGCACTCTTCCACAAGTTGGTAGTTCCTTCGTTGTTTCCCAACTTTCTTATCCTTACTAATTTTCTCCCACTAATTACTGTTGTTTGAGGTAGGTAGTAACTTGTTCAGTCAGCAATGTTGGATTTTGTATATTACCCGCTATAAGGCCCAATGAAAGACCTCCACTGCACTTGGTTGGGACTGATAAATAGAATCCTCAGTTGAATTTGATTTTCAGAATCCAAATGACTCTTTGTCACATTACAAAAAGTCAAAACCTAAATTTAAGCTATTGATTTTCAGTAAATACATAGATAAACTCAAGAGTTCTAGTAATGAAATTTTATTGGTGTGGGATGAATGATTGGTTATAATGCACTAGACAAAGAACAGAATGAAGCAGAAGTCAATTATTTTTATTGATGAACGTTCAATAGTTGTCCAGCTACCTTGAAATATACAAGAAGAAAATAAAATATGGTACACATTACTCAACAAAATTAATTTCTATCACAGAAATGATAAATAAGCATCTCATTTCAGAGTATCTCTCACCTGGTACAACAGAATTCCATTACTGACAGCCACAAGATTTTGAGAGACAGTAAACTCAAGGTCATACCTGAACATGGGATAGCATAGGATCATAAATGGATTGTGAAAAGCTACAATTGTCACAAGATAACACATTTAGATAATGGTATCCTTACTTGCATCGTTGTAGGCCATCATCCATACAAGGGAACCAGCACCTTGCACGCCTTATTTGGTTGTCCGTGTGAGCAATATGATCATTGAAGTGAATACCTACGTCTGATTTCTCTACCCAGTAATCAATACGAACCAGCCTTATATTCTGCGTCAAATATGAACCTTTATGAGAAGCCACAAAAGAAATAAATAACCTGAACAAAAAAACACAAACAACATGTAAGATTCCATAAACAAGACTTATAATAGAGCTCCAGTACCTTCATAAGCATCATTAAGATAACCTTTTTCCTTGGTTCTCATAAAAGTATGTAGACTTACGTTAATTATAACTGCCTATCTTGGTTAGTGATATGCACACGGCCCTCGTGTGAAAAGAACGACTTGTTCACAACTTGAAACTAATCTACTTATTCACGTACAATTTTCTTTACCTTAACCTCAATGTCCCAATCTCCGTAGTTTGAACTAAGCAAGAATTATACTGGGTTTTTTCTACTCGTAGGAAAAATGGATGATTAAACAAAGATAACTTCTTCATTTACAAATCAAAGATAACTTCTTCATTTACAAATCTATCACCTACTAAACGGATGATTAGTTCTTCTCATTACATATGTATGCTTCAATATACTTACCAGGCATTTAGCAAGCGATAGGAACTGAATGACTAATAAATTTAGCGACCAGACCACAAAGAGAGGAGAGCAGAGTATCATGTATAATACACTTCATAACAATAATTTTTGCATGTCATAATACATGGAGTAACAAATAAATGGATTGAAGACCAAACTGGGGAACCACATTTAGCATCCACGTGAATATTCTCCATTATAAAAAAGACTGACATCATAACAATAACTAACAGCTACAACCTGCTTGTCTTCGACTGCTGGTTGCACTCCATTCTCCAGAAATGGCTGGTCTTGCTTCTCACTTCCATTCTTGAAAGCCTTGCAGCAGTTTATCAACAAATTAGGAACCAGTTCTTTCTCGATTGAAGATAAATAAATTGACCCCGCAGCATCTGCAGCAGAGCTAGGCGACGACACTGCTTTATAACTCTTCTCACTTTCCACATGTTGAGTCCGCGGATAATACTCGAATTCAGTAGGGTCGCCATCCACTGAAACACTCACAATCCCAAGATTCTCCGCGTGCAACCCAACTATGCCAATATCAGGAACCGCGATTTCCAACTCGGTGAACCTAAGTCCAGCAACAGGAATGGTGAGTATCGATGGCCAAGATTAAGCAAAGAAAAAAGCCAATTACAACCTCACACGCAAAGGAAAAAAAATTGTGAAGCATAATATACAAGTAAAAGTTAAACAAAACCACGATTCCACAAAGAAAGAACGCAAATGGGAAGATGGAAGGAAGGAGTAGCGATGACAATTGACGGAGGTAGAGCTAAGACGAACCCATAAACGCGACGCTTGTCAATGTCGATGGAAAGACAAAGCTTCTGGTGACGAACTACAGCTCCGGAGTTGTCAGGTGGCTTCGAGTCGTCGGTGTTCTTGGGCTTGCGAGGCTTGGCCATAGCAAGCACATAGCCTGGGAACTGGGAAGGGGATTGGGAAACAAAAACACACGATCCAAATCCGAAAGCGCACGCGAGGGATTTATAGTAACAATTTCGACCAGCTATTTTATATCAAATGGGTTTCGCTTAGCAACTCTGTGCCCTATTTTTACTGTTCTAGTCTTTCTAATCCAACCGTCCACTCCTCAACAGATTTAATCCAACGATCTCCGTTGATTGGAAGCTATAAAGGCCGATTAATTGTATGTTCTGTCTAGTTATATATATAATTAATTAATTATCTTAATGGGTAGTTCTAAAAAATTATACAAATGGGCCGAAAAAAAATAATAACAAAATTATACATACGAAATATCTGTCCAACCCAACCCAACCCAACCGGATGATATTATAGCATTGAGCCCATTATAGTATGGGCCGAGTGAAGTCTTAGCGGCCCAATTCATCCATGCACATTGCATGCCAATTTTGAATGAATTAGATTGACGTCACAATACAATTTTTCTAAGTTTTTTTTTGGTAGAAATAAAATTTGTGCTTTAATTATTATTTCCATAAAATATAATGTTGGAAAAATAAATATTTTTTGGTTGAATATAAGTATAAATTTTTGAAATATACGGATTAAAAATTTAACTCAAAACTTTAAAATATAAACAAGATTGAATTTTGAAGATAAGAAAAAAACTATAATAAAATAAAATAAAAATGATACGTATGTAAAATAAACCCTAAATTAATATTTTAGAATATAAAAACTAAATGGAAATTAGAATTTGATGGGGTGTCATGAAGTTGGACGACACGATATCTTGACATCACCATGGGATCGTCACCTAAGATCAAGGGTGCCCAAGAAGAATCGAGATCTATAATCGACCGTTCAATTACGATATATTCGGACTAAGACAATTCATCTGCATCATTTTACAACTTGCTCCATCGACACAACTTTTTTCATGTGGAAATGTCAGCATCTTTCTTCGATGCATTTCATGCTTCTTCTTTTTTTTCTTTTTGGTTTGGTCCTTTTTGTGTTTTTTTTTTTTGTTTTTTTTTATAATTACATATATAAATAAAAACCCTTCCCGAGGGCTCAAAAAAGAATTGAACTTGAACTCAACTCGCATCCATTCTTTGGTACGATAAATATGAGCGTACAAGGATTTGAAGTACTAAATTAGGTTAATATCAACCCATCCTAAAATTTTGATAGTTTTTGGAAGGGTGTGGGAGACGATTAGTTCTAAGCAACCTATTTAATGGCCTTTAGATGAGAGAAAGAGCCAATTATTTGTGTAGTATTCCTGATTCAACCATTTTATATCCTTAATTAATAAGTATTTTAAGGCGTAATCACAAGTAATTTGACCTTAATTGTTTCTTTAATTGAACTGAATTGCATGAGCCACAGCCGCAACTGGTTTAGATAGTTTGCTGCATTTATGAAGACAATGACAAAGGGAGAGCTGACCTAATTAATTAAGCCATCTCATCTGACTTCTTCAACCTATTAAATAATAACAGCAACTAATATATAACCTAATAACGTCCCAACCAACCTGCGTCATTTGCCTTTCAGTCACTTTCCAATTCTTCAAATATCAATTTCCATATTTAATTATAAATTTACGATTTTCTTCAGGTTTGTCGAGTCCCGTTTTTATGGTCTAGATTACACCTTTGGAATACCCTTTAAGGAAAATTTTCAATATTATTTTGAAAATATGATATGAGTCAGGAACATTCACAGTAGTATGATGTTATTCATTTTAGAAAATAAAAAAAACATCGTACTAATATGTATTATTCAGAGTTAGACAGAAAAAAAAAAAAAAATTGTACCTAATCCAATGATTAAATAAATCTTTGAAGGCAATCAAAATGTTGGAGTTGAAGTGCAAGCCAAATAGGAAAGACCTTTCTCTCCAAATCAAACTGGTTGGATTCCATTATTAATAATACCTCACATTTTACAAGAGATTGGAACTTATTTTATAATTTATTTCTTTAATGATTTTAATTTTATCATATGCTTTTTAAAGTCATTTTTGGTAACAATATTTGATAATGTCGACCGTAGGGCCAATTTTGAAATACCGAAAGTGGTGGGGTCGAAAGTAATAGGAAACACCAAAAATGCCAAGTTGCAAGCTGAGTCAACGTACGACTCCACCTCCCAACGCACTTTCCCCACTTCATTAAAATTCCCACGTGGCAGCCTTTTCTTGCTTGACTTTTTAACTCCCTCACCGACACGTGGCAATCACAATCAACCCACTAGCACACCCCCCGTCCAGTGCTGTATTTAGTGGGGCGTGAAAATCCACCACGATTTTCACATCGAACAATTAAACCAAAATAATAATAATAATAATTAATTAATTAAAGCGATAAAAATGCATGGTTTTTGCACTATCTCCCTTTAATATTTACACACGTTGTCTTTCGTATCACAACCCAACTTAAAAACTTATACCGATAATTAAATTTTATTCTTGATTTTCTACTAATTTTTTAGACATAATTAACAAATTTGCACACTAATTATTTTAAATTAATTAATTAAAAAGTTGATATTTTAGACGGTAAAATTTTATAATCATGTTAGGAATTACAAATCTTAACAGTGATTTACTTATTTATAATCCGTATATTTACTTTTGATTTTTCAAAAAAAAATTTGTACCAATAGAAATATATTCATTACTTATAAATTCATGATCAACCTCTCTCAATAATTTTGAATATGGCACACGTAAACGAATACAATATAAAAACGGAAAATTAAATTTACTACAGGTTTTTTTTTTTCTCTTTTATTTAAAAAAAAATATATATCTTGAAAGTTTAAAGTTTAAGCTAACGAGCATCTAGATGAGATGACTCTAGACTCTAAAACTACTTTGATAGATTCAACCAACCAAACATTTATTTGAATTATAAATACTAATGTTCAACCATTTTATAAGTATTTCAACGTTTATAATTATGTTATTTAATTTGCGTGGAATATTTAAATTTGAACAACTTTAATTCGATAAAGATTCCTTTTTTATTATTTTATATTACTGAAAATAAATGGGTTTATATCAACAATTTATTTATTTTTTAACATATTAAAAAATATAGAAACGATATTCCTTTGCCCCATATCTTAAAATCTGGTCCGTTGATGATAATTGACTCGTATATTTACGCAAATAAAAAAATTAAATAAAAACCCCACTTTCCGTTATTCTTTTAATAAATTTCAAAGCTACAGTTTGAGCTGAATGCTGCAGAATAAATAAATTAAAATAACCTACCAGTGTAATACGGTGTCGTTTCTTTGTAGATGTTCTAAATAGAACCGGGACCACTTCGACTGTATAAATACAAGCCAAATTTCTCGCTTTTGAACCTCCATTCCATATTTTCATCTCAGTAATCCCTAAATCCGAAGTTTTCGTTTACCTTTCCGTTTCCGATTACTTCCAGCATGAGTCAAGCCACACCGGAACACGGCGGTTCCACCTCCATCTCCGATGGTGGCTCCGTCCTGGCGTCTCCAAGGCGAGCGGCGGCGACCTTGCTCGTCTCTTTATCGACTCTGGTAGCGCTCTGTGCGAAGCATGCGAACAGAGCATCAAAAAAGCTTCAAACGAAACTGAAATCGAAGCAATTGCCGCGATTGGAGTTGCTATCATCGCAGGTTTGCCCGAAACGGCTTCTGAAGAGCATAAGCAACACGGCGATCACGCTGATCCATAAGAAGAAGAAGAAAAACAAGCACGGCAGCGGCGATACGGAAGAGGAGTGGGGAGACGGCGGAGTCTGGCAGAAGGCGATCATGATGGGGGATAAGTGTGAACCGTTGAATTTCTCGGGCGTAATTTATTACGATAGTAACGGGAAACAGCTGAACGAAGTGCCTTTACGATCGCCACGTGCCAGTCCGTTGCCTGCCTTCCTCGCAACCAGTCCCCGCCAGGTCTACTGAGTTTCACAGAGAGGTTCAGAATCTTAGCGTCACGCGGGGGTGATTTCAGGTAGGTCACCTAAGCATGTGATTGGATGAGAATTGGGATGTGGCTTCGTTTTTATTTTGGCCGTGTTTTTGCAAATTTCTCGTTTGTATAGTAATAGAGTGAAAATAATTTTGTTGGGTGTATGTTAAATATAATATAATTTTCAGAATCTGGTTTTAAGAATAAGGTAGCATTTTTTCCCCTTGAAATTTTACTGTTTAATCTATAGGCCAACAATAGAAAATTATTAACCGAGTAGATTGAAGAAGTTTATTTTTATTTAATTTTAAATTGAATTCTCTTGAATTATATATTTGAACATAAAGAATTGATTTTTTCAAAACATTGGGTAACCTAGCCATTTGTATAAACATTTAAAAAAATGCAAGGTCCATCCACTTGGAGGATGAGGTCAACTCATAATATTTCAAATACTTGCATCAATCATTTAATGATATTATTAAAAATGTTGAATATGTTTAAATTTATAAACCTATCAAATATTATTAATTCTTTCAGAGTTAAATTATATTAATTTAAACACATTATTGGAGTTAAATTATAAGTATATATAACTTAATCATATATATAAATCAGATAAAATGGATTACAAATTTAGCGTAGTTTTCAATCTATTACGGGTGTGTGGTGAGTAGGGCTTATGATATTAACAAAGACAACCTCAAAACCTCCATGAAAAAAGAAAAGAAAAGAAAAGAAAAACTCCATTATTGGGGATGTCTAAGAGGGTGTGTAAAGCGAGAGAGAAGATGCATTAGTGGAATGAAGGAGTAGAAGATAAATAAAGAGAGAGGCCCGATGTCACAAGGTCCACCTTGTTCTTGATCTCTTGGATCTCCAAATAATGGCAGAAGGGTCGGGGCAGATTCTGTATGGAATTTTCTGCGGAGGAATTTCAGGTGCTCTGCAAAATTTGTTTTAAATTTCAGATGAATCAAGAATATATGGTATTTAATTCAATCGACTTGTGTTAGCTCTTACTGTAATTTGGCAATCTCGATCTGGGAAAAGTCCATGTTTGTTGAACTGCCCGTATCCGCTGCTGCTATAACCTCCACGTTTTTGGTTTTCTGTGATTCTTCTGTCGAGCTCTTGATTGCCAGAACTTTACATTTGAAGTTCCTTGCTATATCATCTTCCTCCACAGCCATCCTATGTCGACAAACCAATGCCTATTAATATGAAGAAAACGAAACAAACAATCTCATCCACACCACACCAATGTGTTTAACAGCCGACATTGTAAGATCCCACATCGGTTGAAAATGAAAATGAAAATAAAACATTCCTTACAAGAGTGTGAAAACCTCTCCCTATTAGACGTGTTCTAAAACTACGAGGCTGACGTACCAAAGCAAAGATGGTTAAAGCATACAATATCGGCAAGCGGTGGGCTTAAACTATTACAAATGGTATCAGAGTTAAGTATTAGGCGGTGTGACAGAGTGAGGATGCTAGCTCCAATGGGGTGGATTGTAAGATTCCACGAAGCAAAGATACGAAAAACTCTCCCATTTGAGTTGACTTGTTTTTAAAGTTGTGAGCCTATATTTGTTAAGAAACAGATAATATGTACTAACTAACTAGGTAGCCAAAACAGACCATGAGTGTATGCTACTGCGCAACATATTTTTTTGTGGATGCAAAGGGTGAGTTTGATTAAATGGGTCCCATCCATTAGTTCAAAAAAGTATTGGCACTTTTTTGGTTTTGGGGCTCATAATAAAATTTGTCAGGTAGGAGCCGTTTTTGTGATGAATACCAAACCAAAAGAAGCCACCAAAAGTTGTGATAATTAACTCTTCTCTTCAATAAATGGAAAAATCCACTCCTCCGCCATTAATGAAACCACAAAATCCTAACTGAGCAACGATCATGGGTGATAATTAAGTAATAAACACAGAGATCAAAAATCTAAACCCACCCAGCTACTCTCTTTACCTAACATAATTGACCATTTCTTCAGCAATTCCCCAGAAACTTTGACTACTGAATCCTCTGTTTTGATTCAACTTTTGGAACATCAAGAACAGAAGCTCCCTCTGGCTTTATCACCCATTCAGTACAAGAAATAGCAAGCAGACAGGACGGGACCCGTGCCATTAATGGCCGATCAGGATCATAATTAATGAAGATTCCCGGAGTCCCCAGAAAAAATTAATCCACAACACGGTGAATTTAATGCTTAATTAGACAGTGGAATGATTGATTAATTTTGAAAACTTACTTGTACAGAAAGCTGCGGTCATGGAGGCCGACCACAAGTACAGAAGCTCCAATCTCTCTAACCACGGCCGCGATCTTTCTACCTTCTTCGTCGCAGCCGCCGCCGCCGCCTTCCGTCACAATAATCTCTACCTTTGTCTGTAACATAACCCTATAAAATGGTTATCGTTACCCAAATCATCAGTATAACAAAAGCGATCAAGAAACAACGAGGAGACGATTAAATCTGGAATCGAAAAACTTACATTGGGGAAAGTGGTACAGAGGTCTTTGAAGGATAGGGCTAATTGATAGCCGTTCAATCGGAGATGACGAAGTTTGGAAGCGCTTTTGGATCTTGTAGTGCGAAATACATGGAGAAGAGTAATCAAATCGCCGTAGCGCATTAGGTTATTGAGCGTCCATTTCAATGCCGTTCTAGCTGCTTCAACATCCTCAACAATCACCACGATTTTCCTCAAATCCATCGCTCTTTTCGCGTTTCTATGAGTTCAAATTTGAGAAACGAAACTAAGGATTCGTATATTATGAAGCCCTATCTCTGTAAATCAAATCTCGCCATGGCTGAATTGACAGAGAGAGAGAGAGAGAGAGAGAGAGAGAGAGGGCAATTAATTGAGAGACCCGAAAGGAAATAGATGGGAAAATTCTGTAGCGTTTGGACTGGGATTTTGCTGTCGCTAAATGGAGGTTGATCTTTCAACTTTTGACATTTTTTGGAGGTTTAAAATATGAAGGTTTGCTGTCTGCTCTGCGGCGCTTCGTGGGCCTCTGTCGCTCTGTAAGGATAATACTCTGTTTTTCTTCGCTCCAGTTTTAATGGCGGAATTACTTGATCAAATCTCTCGCGCGTCTGCCATTGAAGACCCTCTCAAAGCTAGTTTTAGATTTCTGAGACGCTCTGTTCTCTCTCAAACCCACAAACTCATGACTTTATCTGGAAACGAGGTTGAGAGAGCTACAAGCTTTAATCTCCTAAGACAAATTTTGTAATCTTTTATTTTTCTTCTAAGATTTTGTGTTAGTTAAAGGTTCGATCTAAATTTTTTATACTTTTCATATTCTTCTTTATTTAGTGTTTCGAGTTTTCAAGAAGCAACAGGATGATCTGCCACGTGTACGGACACTATAATTCGGAATAAATAATTCATCATACTGCCACATCCTTATTATATAAAATTAAATCATGTTTAAAAAATTGGAGAGCATGGGTCGTGCAGTCACGTAGTTTGTTCGCTTTTGTTTGTTCTTCATATTATTGTCATGAAGTTATAAGCCATAATATATGGATATTTTGCTTCAAAAAATAAACTAAAAGCCACTTTTTGCATTTTTTTTTTATATATTTATTTAATTTGTACGATAAAATATAATTTATATTGAATTAGGATAAAAGAAAAAAAAAAAAAAATAGTATTTGGTGTAAAGATAGACAATGCTTTATCTACCAAATTCATTAATATTTTTTTAAATATAAATGTTACATCATCATCTAATTTTTTAATTTATGTAATATTAGTGACCAAATATTCAACATTTATGCCTAAAACAACATTAATTTAAAACAAAAATATTAGTGAATTATGTTTTTAATTACAGTTACATTAAACCTAGGTTTAGTATTATAACTCTTATACGACGGTTATTGATATTGACGTTTTTTATTTTGTGTTTAATAAATTTCTAGACTTTAAAAACATTAAAAATAAAATAATACGATTTAGTACCTTTTTAAAGTATAAATTTATTCTTTGAATTTTCTTAAATTTATAAATTTATTCATAAATTAAACATAAATTTTAAACTTTATTTAAGGCCCAATTTAATACAAAATTAAAATTTTAAAGGGATATTAAATATTTTGAAAATTGAAATAAAATTTGAAGATGGTCCGAAGCTCAACCCGTATCACTGTCCAAACTCGGAGTCGGGTCTACTTTCTGAAGGGTTTTTAGGGTTTAAGCTATTTCGCTGAATTTCTGCATTTATCTTTGGATTGTCAACTACGAAGACGATGACCTCCATGGCTGTTCTGTCAAGAAGGCTCTTCCGCTCCTTCCTGTCGAATTCTAAAGCTTCTCATCACCACGACATCCTGCCCGTGATCTATAGCTCGAAGAACCTTTCCTTCCGCTCGGTCTCAGACATCGGCGAGTCCAGTATTGACTCGGACATGGACTTGGGCTCACATTCAGTATCTAATCGACCTTCTCTCTCACCGTCCTCGTCCCAGTCTTCATCCCAGACGAGAACCATCTATAATCGACCTCTGGAAAATGGCCTCGATGCTGGCATTTATAAGGTACGGTGATATACGACTGCTTTGGGACTTTCGGTTCTTGATATTTGATTGCTTACAGTTTAATCTTAATGGCATTTCGTGTTTTCGTGAAGGCTATATTGGTGGGGCAGGTGGGGCAAAGTCCATTGCAGAAGCAGCTGAAAAGTGGGAGAACAGTGACGCTGTTATCAGTTGGTACGGGTGGTATTCGTAATAATCGGAGACCCTTGGCTAATGAGGAGCCCAGAGAGTATGCAAACCGGTGCGCAGTTCAGTGGCACCGGGTTTCGATTTATCCTCAGAGACTGGGCGATGTTGTCATGAAGCACGTTGTGCCCGGGTAAGCATGTTCTGCCATCAATTTCTGTGACCATCTTAATCAAAGTATTGACAGTGTCCATGGAAATTAATTATTTTGTTTTCTGATTCTTGTACCCCTTGCTGCTCACAAAAAATAGTATTAGGAGTCTTTGTTTCCCCATTTCTTTGTTGCAGCTTCATCTTTACAGTGTAAATTTATCTTTTTCCAGTTCAATTTTGTATTTGGAGGGGAATTTAGAGACCAAAATCTTCACTGATTCAACCACTGGTCTTGTTCGACGCATTAGAGAAGTTGCCATTCGTCGCAGTGGTACAGCACTTAAATCTTTTCTACTCACCCTGTTTTTATGAATGTAAAGTTCCTCATTATATGTATTCTGGCTCTTTCCGATGCAAATGCCATTTCTTGGACGTGATACATTTTTTTAACTGAAAGAGCAAATTTATTCTTCTTGCGTAGGCTGAAAAACCTATATGGGTTCCGACTAGTGTTTGAATTTGAACTTTGGGTCCCTGATTTTCCATTTTCCTTTTTCTTGTTTCGTTTTTTCGATTGCCTGATCCTCTGTGAACCAGAGGGATTACAAAGAATTTGATTGCTTTTGTGCGACTTGGCATTCATGTATGTTGAAATTAATGGCGGAAGGATCACATATGATCTCCATTCCTAAAAGTTTGGTTGTGATGTAGGCCGCCTGGTATTTTTGGGCAAGGGAGAAGGCGATGTTCAGCAGTCCACTCAATTAGAATTCAAAGGTGTTGGCTATTACTAAGAGATGTTGCTTGCAGTGTTGTCATATGAAGGTCTGAATGACCCAATTTTCTCTCTAAATGCTGTGATGATTTCGCTTCAGATTAGTTGTAACAAGGCAATTACATGGCCTTGTGATGATTCCCTTTCCCCCACCCTTTGTTAAGTGATGAATGTTTTTTGATAGCTATATGATTGAGAGAGAAATGAAATCCAAAGTTGACTTGGCTTTCTCTATGCAACTTATTGTTTTTCTATTGTGCAAACGACACCCTGTTTCTTTTGTGATGTTTTCTGTATAGTTGCAATGGTCATGGGCATAATTTGGGTTAGACAGAGGGAATGCTGGCTTTTTGTGAAACGATATCAATGTTATCTAAGCGCAAGACAAACTCTGAACGGTTGCTAGAGGCACATGCATAAGTAATGGAGGCACGCAATGTATGAGTGAGTAGGTTGATTGACAATTGAAATACAAATACGTGATAACTCATGCCATAATTGGGAATGATTGAGTACTGTTCATTGATGCCATGTATTTTCAATAATAGACATTAAATGCGAACGGAATTTTCTAGTCAAAAGATACTATGAATATGCCCGAAGATTGTCTTCGGTCCTAATGGTGCAGGAAGGGACAAGAAGAGGATATATATAATAAAAAAACATCAGATTGTCTAAGATGATTGCTTGTTATAATTCTTCGGTTTCAAACATACTCTTCATGTTTTATAAATGTTTCAAAATTGTCTTTAGAATACAAAAATTGTTAGAATGCCCGACTAAGAATATGGACCCATCTCACCGCTGAAACCAATTCTCTCTTCTTCTCTTCGGCTCTCATGCCAAGACCCATTTTACACTCCAAAGCTGAGGCTGCAGAAAGCTTGGATGAAGAATTATTGTATCCCAAAGAAGGCCCTCGTTGTACAGAGCCCCACCAAGCGTGCATTTATTCATATCTCCGTTGATGGAGAGCCTGCTGGTCGCATTATCATTGGCCTTTATGGTGACGACGCCCTAGCAGGAGTTGCTAGGTTTACAGAAGTAAAGACTTTGTAAAGATCACATCAAACTATGTTCAGGACAGTGGAGTGAGATCTTACGGTGTGGATGTTGAGCTCGCAAAGAGGAAGGGAATGAGTTAGCATCCGAATCACTTAAAGATGAATGGAAGAGAGTCAACGAGAAGTTCTCTGGAACTAAGAACTTGGCTGGAACTGTGGGGATCATTGTGAGAGACCCTTTAAACCATCCCCCGAGTTAAAGTTAGTAGCCCGGAAAGGGAAGCTCGAGGTTGATCAGGAAGGTATCGGTACCGAGCCGAATGGAACGGATTTCACAATTTCCATCAAAGATTCGCCAGAGATGAATGATTCGGCCTAGGTCATTGGAACAGGCTATGGGCAGGATTGGGCAAGTGTAGACAGTGAAAGAGAATACTACCTCTCCCTACTTCAGGTAAAGTTCATACTCTTTATTAGATAAGGCTTTGCCTCGAAGGGTAATCTCCTTTTCATTTTCATTCTATGAAGTTTGAATAGATATGTAATTAAATATTTTGGCACTTCTAATCTCATCCATGTATAGAAATAAGTTTTCAGGATTTGAAAGTTTGAAACTTTCGACCTCAAAGGAAGGAGTACATATCAATTACCAATGTACTATGCTCATATTAGCAGTCAGTTGTTAATAATGTACAAATTTTATGACTATAAACTCAGCTCTTCACTTGTCACTCTAATTCAATTCTATGGTCCAAAAAACTACAAGCTGCCAATAGAGGCCAAGTCAAAACGCTTCACTATTACAAAATCCCATAACTAGTTCAAGAACAAATAGAGGATAATACAACAGCAGATGCATTCATTGTAGAAGTATAGCAATTGGGAACGGCATGGCATGAAATCCATCTGTCAAAGAGTGTATCTCATACCTCAGAAGAGGCAGCAATTCAATCCCGGAAGCTCGATCCGGTTTATATGTGATTGAAGGAAATCTAGCTAGCGCTTGGTGCTCTCGTTGGAAACTAGACTGCTTTTCAATTTCTTTGCAGAAGATGTGAATAGATTTCGAACCGATGTAACCGGGTCATCGACCTGGAAAAGTAAACACAGTTTGCAGTGATTCTCTTGAGATGAAAGTCATAATAAAGAAAGTCCCCTGGGCATGTGCACACAAGGGCAAAACTACAATAGGGCATATTTAAGAGCAGGAGGTTGAAAATCCAAGAATAGAATATATGGATAAACTATATCCCATGGAGTGGCAGACTGCTCCAATAATTATCAGTGAATGCTATGGATTAACTACGGGGGACCCAGATTACTGAAATTGTTCCAACGCAAGTTCAGTCTACACCATGGTTTATTCAAAATTATGTTACCATTTCTAATAACAAATAAAGGCCAAAAAGGTACTGACAAAACCAATCTACCGTGTCACGACTCTTTTGCATCATAATATTGATAAATGAACATCTACCTTGCTCAAAAAATATCACCAGACGTTCTTACGTACATACCTTAATAAGAGATGCTGATGGAGAGTTCTTAGGTGAATGTGGTGAAGAGCTATTTTCACGCTGTAAAGCAGTTAGGGTTAGTTTCCAACCAGGTGCCACATTTCCTGTGGAAATCCAAGGACAAAAATGCCTATGCTGCCTGATTGGATCAAACTCCGTTACACCACCTGACGGAACACCCTTGGGATAATCCTCTGCAAAGAATAATGTAAAAGTAATAAAATATGATTTATCATTTAAAACTAATGACTTGGGAATGATAACACGAAGGGTATGAACTTGCATGACAAAAATACAGAAACTGGGTTGATTAATTTAACTTGTTGGTTGTTTAGCCAGTTGCAAGGCTAGTCTAGGATAAATTATATACAGAATGCCTACTCAATCAGTCTAACATTTGACACATTATGCTAATGTTCAGGCATCAATGGGGAAATAGCTCTCTTCTAAACGATTTCCCCCAGTATTCAGTTTAAGAAACAAGCCAACTATCGTTCACAAAGCAAGCTCATAGACAAGTTACCTCTCAACTTATTTGACTCGAAATTGTTCATGTAAACAATTAACTTTAATAACTATTGCACTTCGGCCAATACCACAGAATTAAAGCATGAAGCCACCGAGTATCTTAGAGGCTGTCTTACATGGCCATGATAACTAGAGAGTCTATAAATATGCTGCGCCATTCGTGGAAAAAGAAGGATTAAGAGTATGTCGTACCTCCACCATGGCCAATATGCTCGCTGTTCACAGAGGTATTCACTTTGTCATTCGCATCACCTCGTTCATGGTCCTGGTTTTCTGAGGTATTGTGGTTATCAGAACAAAGTTTGTCTCTCGTTGATTCGCTCTCACTGGCAATATCTGTATTTGTATCAACTTCAGGGCACGAAGATTTATTTGGGGTCACCTGTAAGTCCAAAGAAACCTCTTTGCTATTTGAGGTATCATTTCCTGAAACCTGTTGTGGATCACACTGGTCCGAGACATCAGAAGGCAACTTCTTTTCACTGCATTCACTACTTGTGATCATAACAGAATCTGTTGACGCCAAAGACTTTTTGACTGGAGAAAGGCCACGATGCAGATCTTCTGCTTTGTTACCAGAATCCGACTGTATTGAATCCTCAGCATTCTCCACCACTTCAATTTCCTGAGCAGGAACAATCTCTGTCCTCTTTACTTGAGTTTCCTCAGTTGAACCATTCAAACAAGATTCAGGTAAGGTTCCCTGATCAGTAACACTTATACCTTCCAACAAAGGGGTCTGATCATCACCAGAAGTACTGCATCTAGGATCAGGTGTTTGATTCTGCTGATCAATTTGTCCAGTAAGGGTGCTATCTTCACTGCTTTTGCTATCTTGTAACATATTTTTATCCAAGGAATCACCTTGGACCATTTCTTGGTCAGTATACATCCGATCACTAATTTTTTCATCACTGAATAACCTAGCCCTCAAATTTTGGCCAATGACAGGCAAAGTGATGGTGGCCTTGAAACTCTGTCGTGCAGGGGTAGGTCCCCCTGCAATTGTGGAACTTAATTTTGACATTTCAACATTAACAATACCTGCATGATTGATGACACTTTTATTGCCTGAATCATGAGTGCCTGACTCACTGTTCAATTCAGTGGGTCCAACCAATCTGATGATTTCCACAGGTTTAGGAATTGTTTGGAATGCCCATAATCCAACGCTAGCTCCACAGAGCCGGCAATCTAAAACAACAGAATTGGGCTGAGATTGCAACTCACTTGAAATCTCAGCAATTCCATTCCCATCTACATTTTCTTTGGTGGCAGCAGTGTATAGATTGACAGTAGGATGTGAAACCAAAGTGGTGGATTTTTTGAGAGATTGGTCAGACCCTGTCTTGCAGTCAACTACATACGGCAGTGAACGAGGTTCCCATCCAAACAAGCTAATCAGCTTTAGAGCCTGCAATATTTTAAATTTTGTTCACTTGGACTGAGAACGAGAGAGAACTTTTTTTTTAAGAATTACAAGGAAAAAACAAATCTTTTATGTTTAAGGGAAAATGCAAGAGTCATACCATTTTATACCAGTATTGGTCCTAAGTTTTACTAAAATACAAAGCTATGCTCAGAAAGATTGGCGATGGTTGAGAATAAAATAAATGACAATAGTAAACAACTCGTAAGAAGATTTGTAAGCATTACTGGAATTAGCAGATGTAGATATTGATGGAACAAGAGCAAAACCTGATAATATACTTCAGCAGTTTCTGAGTCGTGTCCATCTCCTAGGTACTCGATTTCAGATTTTTTATGAGACTCATTACCACATTCCTCCAAGGATAATTCTTCAAGAAATTTCTTGAGGTGGTGACTCTTCATCCATTTGACAAATGAAGACAAAATAACAGGGAGAGCTGAAAGATGTAATAACATAGAACAGCGCTCCCTAAATTTATTAACTAAAGTTGGGGGAGGAGTAGGAGGAAAATTAGCCAATGCTTCATCACAGGCATTATCTATCCAGGGACAGAGTAACTTGTGCCCATTATCCAACTTTAAGCTAAATACCAAAGCGGCCTTCTCAACTGAGGGGGGCAAAACAGAAAACAATTCATCTTTAGTGAAAAAGAAAAAAAGGACAGAAAACTAGAGTCAAATGTGTCACAATCTTTCAGTACTACATGTATGTGATAGAGAATCATACCTTGTTGCTGATTCCAGGAAGATGGAGTAGAGAAAAGGAGACGTGCTCCGCATGATTCACAGGCAATAGTATCCATATCTACATTGATCCAACCTCTTCTAGCACAATTTATAGGATTTACCACCTATGGAAGATATAAAAATTTCTAATATTAGAATCAAAGAATGTCCAAGCTGTGTATATGTTCTACATAGCAAAGAAAAAGAAATATATATATATATAAAATCAGATATCTGCAAACTAGATTTAAAACCCATATACTCTCTCCAAATAAATTGATAAGAAAATAAATATGTAAACCTAGGAAGATAAAATAGAAGTTTCCTGAAACAAATCACAACTCATAGAGAAACATAGCAAGAATACAGAAATTCATCATAAAGAAATGTTATACTGTGCAAAAGACTGATCCTATACATAAATATTAGAAAGAGATTACTTGTAGGGAAAGAGGAAAAGACTTCTGTATGACTGAAAGAGTATGGACAGAAAGAGAAGGATTATGCAGAAAAGAAAAAAAAAAAAAATGCGTGTGATAAAAAATGATACAAAAGGTTTGGCATCCGGAGTTTCCTTTATGCGAAGGCAAAAGTAGTGATGGAGTTCTCTGAGAAATTTGTATAGAAAGTGTTGTGAATTTGAATATTATAGTATGCCAGGAGAGAATGAGATAACAACCTAATGAAAAACACGTTAAATAACAGTGCATAGCCTACAAAATATCATTTCCAATTGCAAGAATAGTTGAGTGATAAAATATTTTCAATCTGACCCTGATTGCTCTATATTAATTTCCTAACCAGAAAAGAAATGAATTCATTTCCAATAGACAGAGGGTGTAGTTGAATCAGAAAACATTGTCATTGATATGAATGCGGTTAATCTATTATAAAGAATCAGAAGACATTGTCAACCCGATCCTGTTCCCCCTTGCCCTAATAAATATTTCCTAAAGTGTATCATGAAAAATGACCTCCACCTCAACCAAAACTTTAAAACTGTGATCAATGGGGAGAAGGACACCTATGTCTTCAGCACAAATAAGAAAAGGGATTCAGCTGAACTCTACTATATAATAAGAAAACAGAATTCAAGAATAACATATATTTCCAGGGAAAATCCAAGACTATGAACCAAGTAAAACATCCCTCAACCAATCGAATAAGCACAAACAATACAAAACTGAAAATTGAAAGTACGAGAAATATTCATAAAACGTTAAGAAAGTGGAAAGCTGAACCAAACCTTAGGTTTACCAAACCATGTCATCGACTTGAATGTGGTTAGTCTTTTAGAAAGATCTCCACGGTCCCAAGGCCTGCATAACGGAGCATCAGAGGATCCAGCAGAAGCTGCAGAATGCTTCTGCAATGCCTCAATTACATCACTTTTTGTCCTCAGTTCTCCCACTACCAGAGCAGATGAAGAATATGGCCGTTTTCTTCCTCTCGACAATTGTCCTCCGGATGGACTGGCATTTGAAAAAAAATCATGTTAAACAATTTTAAAACATCACTCAGAAAAGGATGAACAATCACAAAGTTAGCCTGTTGACAAACCAAAAAGACAGACGCTAGCTAAAATCAACTTCTGCTTTCATCCTCACAATAACTAACTAACATAAACGAAAAACACACAATGAGCTAAGAAAACAAAAGAGCAGCGAAAAAACCTGGAGGACGGGGAAGATGCAGAATTTGAGTTTGGAGTGGCTGGTGCATTCTGAAAGAGCTTGTCCATGATGGAATGAAACCTCTTCTCTGAATCCTGCGACATCGATTGATTCTAGAAGCAATCTCGCTCCCGATTCTTCCAAGTTTACGCAAATCAGATTATCGAAGGAAAATTGAGACTTGCGTGCGGCAAAGAAACGAAGCTGTGCTGCGAATCGAGGCCTTCGGAAAAATTCTCTCGTCCGTCCTTCCTTCCCTCTGTCTGCTCGGCGTCGGCCACTGAACGTAGTATCAATCGGTCTATCTCTCCGTCTCCGACTCGGCGCCCTCAAATTTTATACGGACGGCTATGGCACCATCTGTAATTTGCATCAACGCCGTTGATTTGATGATTTGAGTTTTTTAGAAGTAAATTATTAATATTTGATAATATTTGTTTTATAGTATTTCTTTTGGGTCTAATTAAATACATAAATCCACTAATTAGCTATCTTTGAATTTGAAATTTTTTAAAAAGAGGTTAGAAGTTTGAATCTATAAGTAAAATTTAATTTTATAAAATAAAAAAGCATTTTTTTTTTCTTTTGTTATTGTAAATATTACCGTCGTTGTAACTCAACTACAGAGAGGGCGAAACAGTTACAGCAATTCAAAGGGAATCCCTTTCTTCACGGTGACCGCCAAAATCTGTTGAGTTCCTCCACGACTCTCCATTTCCAACGAACTCATTCCTTTTTTCTCTCTATTTATTAACGCATTTGAATTTGATTTCCAGAATCCCTCATTGCACTCACACCTCTGCTCCCTCACAAAACCATGGCTTTCCTCCTCCTCTGTTCTGCTCCCTTCAAAGCTTTCCTCCTCCTCCTCCTCCTCTCCTTCCACTTCTTCTCCGCTGTTAGCACCGAATTCCTCGTCGGCGATGATGATGGATGGGAAGTCCCTGATCCAAAAGAAACTGGCAAATACAACAAATGGGCCTCCCGCAACAGATTCTCTGTTCATGACACTGTCAGTAAGTGCACAAAATACTGCAAAGCAAGTTGTTTTTCCAGTACCCATCTCGAATTTTAGCTTCACCTGTGATTTTGTGTAACTTTTATGCTGTTAGATTTCAAGTACAAGAAGGATTCGGTGATGGTGGTGACGGAGGAAGAGTACAAAGACTGCCTTTCTTCAAAGCCTCTGTTTTATGACAACAGTGGCAACAGTGTTGTGAAACTTGACAGACCAGGGCTGTTCTATTTCATCAGTGGGGTTACAGGGCATTGTCAAAAAGGCCAGAAAATGATCATCAAAGTGTTGGAACCTGTCAGCCCTCCTCACCCACCCACTCCTCCACCCCATGATAACAAGAAAGCTGCAGCAGCTAATTTACTCTCTGTTTCATCTCCAATCTTGGGGATGTTCTTCATGTTCTTTGCTTCGTTTCTGCTTATTTGAATGATTTGTGATGTCGTCTAGAATGCTGTGTTGGGTCTTTTAGGGAGGCTATGTTCGTTTTTTGGTTTTCTTGGATTAGGTGTTAGGGAATGGGATTGGTTCGATTCATTTATCATCAAATTATTTTTTTTTTTAAATTCTTATGCTATGAATGAATTGCGAGTTCTGCTCTGGTTTTTCTTCCACTTTGTCTGTGTGCAACATTGATGTGCCAAGCTAAGAGTAAGAACTGTAGCTGAATTGGGGATAGCCGAACGATATTGAATAATAATCTCTAAACGAGCCTCATCGCTCAACGATATTCTAACAAGTGTAACTGAGAGTTCAGAAGTATTAAGAAGAAGTTGGTAGGCTTAGTTACTGAGAAATTATAGTCGGGTTCGGTTTCAGTTTCCAAAATTTTGCATTACAATGTAATCAACAACAAGTTCACCGTCCCAGCGTCAAAACTTTTCTTAGGCTATGAATATTAGGATACAAAATCGCATCTGGTTACCAGACTATTTTAGGAACATCATATCAGCAAATAAATGAATCACTCAGGATAGAATAATAATTTCCTCAGCTATGAAATGGTGTGACTCACAGAGGTTTCAGTTAGTATCTTACAAATTGTCTCTCATCCTCATCGCCATTCTTCCTCCCATAAGGGTTGCTCTCACTGAATCGGTTTTTGCTCCCTTCTACGTTGCGCGTTTTCTTCCTGAATTTCGAGGCACCGCTGTCGATGTTAAGGTTGACCTTTGGAGGGTTGGAAAAGCAGAATGAAGCAGCAATAGCCTGTTCACATACAGTTATATAAGGTGAGAAGTGAAATATATAGAAACATTCTTCCCTATTATCTACTCATCGATGTCTAGCAGAGAGCTTCAAGATTGTGACATAATGCAATCATTTCCAAATGAACAAAGACTAATTTGTTGAACATATATCCACCAAATTTTAGTTAGCGAAGCTCCTCACTAAGATGTTGGAAAAATATGGCTCATAGGCAAATTATCATAGCATGCATGTGCGGAGATTTCATTATATGGGTTAGATGAAAGGAAGTTAAGATCAGTACCTGGAGATCAAGGCGGTGGACGTTGAAAATATCTTTTATAGAGTGTGAATTGTAAGCTAATAAATAGGATCTGTAAGCTTCCTTAGCGGACTTGTTCAAATAATAATTGCTCCCAACCAGCTTTTCCTGCATCATTCAAGAGATTCCAGGATTAAAATCAATGGATGATTAATATTTCATATTCATGTGCCTGCGCTTTAGAGGACAAGGAAATTACCAGATGAGACTGCACGTTGGCTAATTTCTTATCACTGAACTCATACTCTTTGACAGGAACTTTCGCATCCTGACAATAGAAGAACGTGAACCACACTCAAACTAAAGAAAAGGCAAGCACTAGTGAATTGTATACAGGAGCTTGTTTGCAAAGCAATGCCATGCTTGACATAAGCAAAACTGTATGGAATTCTGAGCTTTGTTTATTTTTGCTCTTCCTCTAATTCTACTTAATCCATGAGAAGAAGATATTTTATCCCAACTACGATGCAATATAAATTTTTAGGGAAAATACCACACCTTTAAATAGCGAAGAAATTGAAGCTCTTCAGAAATCAAGAAAAGTAGGGCATTTCCTTTGTTACCCTCGCCTCGAGCTGTTCGACCAACTCTGTGAATATATTCCTGAAAGCAACAATTTCACACAACATTAAACCCAACTAGTATAGGAATTACCTAGTAACAAAATAGTATTGGAATGACAAGGATAATAAATGAGAAGTAAACATAATTAAGGAAAAAGAGGCACCTTGGGTTCATCTGGAGGATCATATTGCACAATCCAATCCTGAGACATTCGAAATGAGCATAGAGAATCAATGAGATATATGTATTAAGCTAAATGGCTTTAAGAAATGTAATACAATTATTATCCTTTAACTCAGTAATTTTAATAAGCATTATTCAATATGCCAGCCTACAATGAAAATAGATGCGAAACAAATTTAGTTCTTCCTCATCCTTCCAAGATTTATGCTAACAGAACTGATCTCTTTTAATGAATCCAGACGGAGTATTAGTGGACACTTCCACCCTCAAAGAACCTTAAATTTTAAAAGGAGCCCCACATACTCGGGCAAAAAATACATCGAAGGAACACACACACACAAAAAAAAAAAAGGAAAAAAATTGAGAGGATATGCACTAGTATGTAGATGCAGGTGTTGTCAAGATGTAGGTTGATTGATCAACGACCTTACAAAAAGCCAAGAAAATAAATGCCTACTAGAGAATTTCCATTTATAAAAAATAACTGTTATCATGATTTGCAAGAAATTATGATCAACAAGGAAATACAACTTTAATCGTTCACATTGGGAGAAAAAATGAAGATAACTTACAACAGCGGGGATGTCAAGTCCACGTGCAGCAACATCAGTACATAGTAGGATCCCCGTCTCAGCCTTGTTGAAGGCAAAGAAGGTAGAAGTTCTCTTCTGCTGCTTTTGTTTTCCATGAATATCCATGCAATCGACCTTAATGTATCTAAGAAGGTCCGCATGGAATTTGACGGAGTTACAAGACGAGAAGAAGACCATAATTTTCTTAGATAAATTTCTCTTCAAGAAGGAATATAGAAGAACGAATCTTTTAGCACTGGGCACAACACAATAACCTTGTTGCAACCCCTCATTGGTGACCTACAACGACATATATGTAATTCGCTTGATTAGAAGCAAGGAATTAGATATTAAATTAACATATATAACAGTAGATCATGTTACCTTGGTTCTTCCATCATCTACATCAATATAAATAGGAGTCGACTGAAAAGACAGGCGAACAAGATCTTCAACCTGTTATTTTATTTTGTTGGGGGGATTGGTGGGGATGGAGAGAACCAAAATCAATTCACATGAACAAATAAATAGAAGTTCATAAGATGATAACTACATTCACATTATGGTAGAAAAGAAGAAAACAAGAGAGAAGAAGTATAAAAGTTTAATGCAATGCACAAACCTTTTGAGTTTGGGTTGCTGAGAATAAAGCAGTCTGTCTATTCTGCAAATTTGATTCAAATTAAAATACCATCAGATTACAGTATTGCACGAGGAAAAGAATGACCCAACCATAATAATAATGGTGCACTCCTACTCAAACTACTTTAACCTCATTTGCTAAGGCAACCAAATGATGTGGCAACTTTTAGTAACTAATACGACAGTCTTGAAAAGGGTTCATAGTTATATATATAAAAGAACAAAACAAGAATAGTCATACCTTTGGTAGGAGCTTTATAATCTGTTTCATTTCCTCCTCAAAATTGGTTTCCAATATCCTGTCCGCTTCATCAATTATGAGGCACTGCAAAGAAGTTTAGAAAGAAAAGAATGTAACATTTATAAGATTGAGGATTACATACAGGAAATTACCAAACATAATTTGATGAGTTGTTCAGATGCAAATTCTACTCATCAAGAATAGGAAATGGAAATTAAAAAATCTTTTAGAGGTGATAAAAACCAACTTAATTAATATATCCGTCCATTATCAATGAAGGAGTTTCTTATCCAAAAAATTGAGATTGAAAAAAATAACACAAAAAAAAAAAAAAAAAAAAAAAGAACAGAGCACATGAGAAGCAGACCACATGCTGGCAGGAACAAGTTCAGAACAGTAGCTGCTAGCAACAAAATTTCAAGAATCCAATCTTTACTTTGGTACTGATAAAAATATTTTCCAACAAAATACATCAATAATGGCAAGCAAATTTGGCCCATCTTACCTTCAAATTTTTAAACACAAAATTCTTGGTATGTTGAAGATGGTCAAGAAGTCGACCAGGGGTTGCTATTAACAGATTGACCCCTTTTGTAATACGATCTGCCTCAGCTTGTCGGCTAGAACCACCAGTAACAAGGCCAAGTGTCTGTGAATGATATTTGAGAAGCTCTTTTGCCACATCATGTGTCTGAATTATTGAAAATGGTCAGTCAGTAATAATATCAAGAGAGTTGAATGTAAGGAAGGTTGAAGGAAGACAACAAGAAAAAGGTTGTTAGTGATCGAGCTGCTTCTTATGCATATTAAAAGAGTGTTTGGGTTTGCTTTTCTGGGGTTAGCCGTATGCCATAGGTTTTTATATAAAAGGGAGTTCGTATTATCCTTCTAAGAATTTTGTTTTTGTTGTTCGTTTGTTGTAATCAAGCTTAGAGAGATTTTTATTTTCCGTCTTGGAGCTTTTCATTCGTGAATGAAGTTCTTCATTTTTTTAAAATCAAAATAGAATTTTTGAAGATAGATCTAGAGAATGAATCTGAGTTGAGATTCATAAATTACTTTTTATCTTTATAATTATAATTCTTCTTTCAACTAATACAAAATTAAGCCTTTTTGGAAAATAAAAAAAAAAAAAAATTTGTAAGCTCCTTCAGCATCAATATGAGGAGACATTGATAGCTAACATTAAAAAGTAATAGGGGCAAGGGGGGAAATTCTACCAACCTGCATTGCAAGCTCCCGTGTTGGGCAAATAACGATAACACCAGTTCCATTACGAGGAGTAAAGCTGATGTGATGGAGTAGTTCAACAGCTGGTATAAGAAAGGCAAGGGTTTTCCCGGATCCAGTCCTTGCGGCTCCAAGAACATCTTTGCCAGTCAGAAAAGGTGGAATTGATCTGGCTTGAATCTGCATTCATAAAGACAGGAAAATTTGATATTATGCAAGTCCATATATTAGTTTGCTACTACAATTTAAACCGACTAAAAGATATAAATCAATGTTTCAACATATCCACATCTTAAAGAGAAGCCTAACAACCAGTGCAAGATTCATTAAAAGAACTCCAACCCATATTCGACTGTTAAGTTTACCCCATTACATATTACTTATAGTTAACATCAAAACATTGGATATCATTAGATTTTTTTTTTTCAGCATTCCCGTACTTGCGACTTGCGTACTTCGGGTTAAATAGTTATCAGCAAAAGTTCTACCCTTAATTGAAATTGAATTCAATCTCTACATTTACCGTAACGATGTAAACAACCGAACAAGACATGGAACGCCAAAAAGTAAATTGTACATAGAAAATCTCTCTCTATCAAACAAAAAAATTGGCGCGAATATTTGACAACAAAACCGCCTAATCAGAAATCTCACCTGAGTCATATGCTGAAATCCAATGTCTTTAATCGCCCGGAGAGTTTTCTCCGACAATTCAAGCGAATCAAACGAAACTGTACTCATAATTCCTGAGCCACCAGTCTTAACCTTCTTTTTCTCGTTCACTTTCTCCTCATCCTTCTCAACTTTCCCATCCACGTCATCCTCTCCCTCACCATCATTAGCAGTTTCATGTCCTTCCTCCTCCAACTCGCCCTTCTTTTTCGTCTTCCTCTTCTTCTTGTTCATCTTCTCACCTTTTTTCACTTTCTCCTCTGATACATTACCTTCAGCATCTCCTTCCCCTTCTTCTTCAGCTTTCATTGGATTTTGAGGTTCCGATTCTTCAGCACCCGTTGAAGGAAGATTTTTCTTTGGTCTCTTCCTCTTGCGCCTTTTGTCCATTGCCTCAACCTCTGATGAAGAGGGAACTTTCTCGTCCAGTGCAACCATGGATTGACTTCGAGGTGATGAATCTCCCTAGAATTTAGAACACAAGTAGTGAAGGGAAGAGGTCAATACCCCGCCAAGCAAGTGGGATTTAAGCCACTCAGGTTTTCTAGGGTTTATCAGCTAAAACCTGAGCCACCGGAGTTGAGCAACTTGAACAACTTCGCTAGGCGAACATTTGGGCCGACAACTTGGACTGTTTAAATAGAATTATGGGCTTTTGGGCCTCAATTCATTCTACGTGGCACGTTTTGGAAAATATTTATTGCATAAATGACAAAACTTATCATTTAATTTGATTTCTTAAATTACTAAAATACCCCAATTCAAAGTTTATAATTACGAGGTGTTTGATACAAAATCCAAGATTTTTTCTAACACTTTTTTTTCAGATTCTGTATATATATCTATATACATATGTATATACTATATATATGTATATGTATATATACACACACGAAGTTGGTTCGCAATGCACTCGGTGAATTGTTCTAAAGTCATAAATGGTAATAACATATACTACTTGTTATATCAATTAATGTTAGTATATGAATGACAATCGTTGGAATCTTGTTCAAAAATTATTTCTAAGCTTTTCGTATAGAAAATTAAGAAAAAATTAGAGTACTTAAATTATAATTTAACTTGAAAATCAAAATGTGGTAGATTAGGCATTTGAGTTGCAATCGTTGAAAACACAAGTAACGTGTCAATATACCTTAGACAAGTATGACGGTGACACACGGGACATACTTGGGCAAATTTGGAGACGTCAAGCCCGGCTAGATGCAAGGTTTCTTCACTGTGTTGACACTTTAGACAGACAAATGACGATTTATATCAACATCCAACACCCACATAAATGAGCTCTGATTTAAATGGGATCTTTTTCTTTCAACCACACCCATCTTCAGATTCCTTCAGTTCTTCTTTGAAGATGATACAAGTATGGATAGATTATGTGTATCATTTTTGGAAGGAGAGAAAATAGTAAAACCAGTTGCCTGCAATAAGTAATATGCTCCTGTAACATGCTGTTCTTGATTGGGGAGTCTCTGTAAAACAAGAACAAAAACTTAACTAAAATGCAAACACAATCATTTGATTCCAACACCCGCCTTGTCTTATCAAATATAAAGGTCTAAACAAAAAACTATACACATACACCTTCATGGCCCCTCCTCCCATCATCTTCTTCTATTGTATTGCCCCCCCCCACCTACACTAAGGTTATGGAGCAATGTAGCTAGGCTCCATCAAGGCTTGACCCAGAACTTCCATGGCTGCACCTTAATATTAGACTCTAAGCAGATAGAAACTGAGTTCAGGAGTTCCATTGCTATCTGGGTTCACCATGTAGAAAGCTTCCGAATCTTTAGAACCCACAATTCTCTCGAATCTGGCTCTCATGTACATGATTTCATTATCGGAACCCGCTTCAGATTGAGGCGATTCGGTTTCAGCTTCATAGTTTCTTGGCAGAACACCTGCACCCATTGAAATTGGCTCCACGGCCTTGAGGATTTTCATCTCTTTAGCTCCACAATCCTTCTTGGTAGCAAAACCACTCTTCCTCCCATTGCAGAATGTCCTCCAGAGAGGCTCTTCTAGAAGCCTCGCTGCTTTCTTTTCCCCTTCTTTCTCTTTATCACATTCCAACGCGATTCGGACCAACCCAGATGCCATTTCTTTTACCAACCCAGCAATAGGCGTCGCTAGCTCTACCAAAAAGGCCGGTTCCGAGTTGGGGTCTCTCTGAAATGCAAAATGTACATGCCCACGCCGAGATCCGAAAAGGGTTCCGATGACTCGAGAACCCAGACACGGTGAAAGGGTCGACCGATTTTTAGCAAAAACCCCGAGAACCGAACGCAACCGCGCAACTGCTACGGCTGGCATCTTCCTTCTTGTTGGTGGGGGCTCTGGAGAGACGACTCTGTTTTTTTTCTTCTTGATCTCATCTGGGTCCAGCTCGGCGGGCTCGGAGGAGGGCTTGAGGGATGGGAGTGGGCATGGATCGTCTTCTTCTTGGCTCCCAACCTTCTGGGTCCAGTGGAAGTGTCTTCTGGAGGTGGAGGAATCCATGAATGAGAAAGATTATGCGCTCTTCTGTTTAGTGTGGTATGTCTGTGGGGGCAGTACTCAAAGTTCCTTATTTTCTAGGCAGGGCAAGAGAATCCTGACAAAAGAAACAAACACTGACCCACAGGAAACATGTAAAAATGGGAAAGAAAGGAATCTGAGGAGACAAAGTGAGTGTTCTTTCACTTTCTTGTGGGTAGAGACAGGGGATTAGGAGGGGTTTTGACTCGCTAATTACCCTAATCTCGAACAAGTAAAACTATGGGAGCAGAGGATTGAGACGCTACAAAAGAGTGGAGACAACCCTGTTCCACTATGAACATTGGTCGGAAAACGCAACCTCTGAAGGATTCTGAGCTGTGTCTTGTGGAGATGCAGAGTATGATGAGAGATGACGCAAGGCTTTTATCTGAAACCTCATACCCTTTGCTGGTTCTGGAGTCTACATTCCATCTATCAACTTCTGTAACTGACACCTCCAGTGTTCAATGAGCCACAAGGATGAAGGCAGATGAAAAGTTCAAACTTTTTTGAAAAAACAAAAACATAGCCGTTATATGATTTGACTAAATCCTTTTCAGTTGATTCCATTACGGCCTTTATAGTTCAAAATAGATAGGGAGGTAATTCTCCTCTACAATTGAACCTTATGGGTTGGATGTGTTAGTTGTTACTCGTTTCCATCTCCCATTGACGTGGGATTTCATTGTCCACTTGTCCACTCACCCTCGAGGCTCAACGCCCTTGCACTCGTTCCCTGTCTTGGTTGGCGCTCGTTTCCCTCTCCAATTAATGTGGGATCTCACTATCCACTTGTTCACTTACCCTTGGGGCTCAACACCCTCGCACTCAGTTTCTTTCCTCACTATCCACTTGTCCACTCACCATCGGGGATCAATGCCCTTGCACTCGTTCTCTGTCTTAGTTGACACTCGTTTTCTTTCTCATTGTCCACTTGTCCACTCACCTTTGGGGCTCAACGCTCTCGCACTCGTTTCTCTCTCCAATCGACGTGGAATCTCACTGTTAGACGAGCATAAGCTCTCGTGGTTTTGCTTTGGGCTTCCCAAAACGTCTCACACCAATGGAAATAGTATTCCGTTATTATAAACCCACTCATCTTTAGGATCTCACAATCTACTCTAAGGTCAGTGCCAAGCTTCGAAGTCTTGTCTCACTGACACACCAGTTCGGTGTCCAAGCTTACTACTTCCACTCAACCAATTGAAGATGCAAGATGAGGAAAATGAGCCATGGATGGAGAAGCCATCGTCAATGTAAGCATAAAACGGGGAACGAGGTCATGATGGTTCTGCAGGCGCCAAGGACACGCCTCCCTGATGTCTCCTTCGACTGCACTTATCTATCTCTGGGCTTTGATTCCAACTGAGGCTTGAGATGTGGGGTTTAGCTCGGTGGATTGGGCCGTCGTCTGAATATGAATGGATAAGTATAATAATGACGTAAGGTTTTATTTATTTATTTAAAAAATGAAATTACAATAATATAAGAAAAAGCAACTGTTTGGAGATGGATGGTGACATTTAGCAGCCACACTAAGTAGATATGCCAAAGCAGTTTGAGATCAGCAAATGGTTTGGGTAAGATTTGAGCCAAGCCATTTTTAATCCTCATAAAATATTTTAAAATAATTATATAATAAAATACGAAGAAATTGACGTCGAAAAATGAATTATTATTTAATTTTTAAAATCCTTTTAATTTGTTTATGTATAAAAATAGTTGGCGTTGCGGGTTGGGATTCTGCCAGTTTGAAATGTGTATTTATTTATTTATTTATTTTATTTCAAGGAAAAGTTCGAATTGTGCTTCATGAAGTCAAAGCTCGAACCGATTCATTACGAATATTAAATTAATTAATTTTTCCGTTTTCCCCCCCCCCTAACCATATAGCCTCTATATTATCTACTGTTCTCTTTTAAATTAATATAACCTAATCCTTTAATATTAATTTGACTTTATATTATTATTATTTTTTTTTTTTAGAGTAGCTTGAGCATAAGTCAGAAGGGCTATCCATTGAGCTACTGTCTTCGGACATGAGCCCTAGTCGTTGCGTAACAGTCTATTTCTTGGCTTGCACTAATGATTGGTTTAATCCATCCTCAACCCTAATAAAATTGAGTATTATGGGGTCAATGAGTCGAGAAGTTTGAGTTCTCGGTACGTTTCGTTTGCCTGCTCCCTCGTAGTTCATTAGTGGGTAGGATGGTAAATTTATAAGAAGTCCACCTCCTCTTCAAATATGTTCTCGACAAGTTAGCGATTTTTGATTGATATGAGAGCGTAAGCAATTAAAAGCAACATTCTACCGGTTTTCCTACTTAAAAGGAGTGAAATAAATGAAATGAAACTCCATGTTCCATATTAATTAAAATAGCTTCCATGGTCCCTACATAATAAAGAAACATAGGTATGGAGATAGAATTTGAAATAGTTTGAATTGAAACCCTCAAGAATTTGGTCCATTTAACAATCATTTTTAATGTGTTATGACATAAAACAAGGTGCAGCTAGTATGTGTATTCAAGATTGTCACAGTCCATTAATGTGAAAGTTTTTATTATATGGCGAGAGTTGAATGAAGGCTTAATCTCGTCCATTCAATACATATAAGGCCCCTACAACCCTCACCCAACTCCTTCACCCAATCCCTCATTCCTGCAAAATTTGCCTACCCCTACCCCTTTCCCTTCCCTTAATTCATTAGATTCAAACAAATCTATAACCGTCCAAACTCATCACTACTAGATATTGTTTACTTTAGTTCGTTACATATCGCGTCAGCATCACAGTTTTAAAACGCGTTTGTTAGAAAAAGGTTTTCACACCCTTATAAAGAATATTTTGTTCTTCTCTCCAACCAAAGTGGGATCTCACAATCCACCCCTTTGTGGGCCAGCATCCTCGCTAGACTCTAATACCATTTGTAACCGCTCAAATCCACTGCTAGCAAATATTTGTCTGTTTTGGCCTATTATGTATTACCGTTAGCCTCACGGTTATAAAATATGTATGTTAGGGGAAGTTTTACACCCTTAAATGTTTCGTTCTCCTCTTCAATTGATGTGAGATCTCACATGAAGCATGACTATTTCGAGAATTCAACCCTAAGTAGTACGTATCTATTATCGATGTACTAGGTTTTTGTTGGACCCTTCCAAAATACAATAACTGAGAATGTTTGCTTAATCCACCACACTTAAACGATATGTAAAAGTTCTTTATTTATAATCAAATAAATTATAATGAAATGAAAATAGTAATAAATGGAAAAACTAAAATATCAAATATAATATATATGGTAAACTATAATTTAGTATTAAATATTATTAACAATAACCCAACTCGAATGTTGGGCAGCTCAAAGTGGAAGCTTCACAAAAAGACCTTGAAATTTTTTACGACAATTTCTTGGATTTGTAAATTTGGATAAATAAATAAATGTGTAAGAAAATGAGGGTTACCGAATCATTTAAAGGCGAATAAATAAAAGAAAATAATAAGGATTTTTTAAATTATCAATTTCAGTGCCACCTTAGAATATCCTGAACAAAAATTAAATGAATAAATAAACAAAAGATATATTATTTTATAATTACACGCAACCACTTTGAATGGTCCCATAATAAAAAAATTAACTTATAATATAATATAATATTAATTTTTAAATTAAATAAATTGACACACAGCCTCATAGAATTTTTCTAAGCTTAAACAATTAATAAACGTTACATGCATTATTGTATTTTTATTGTTACATGAAAGTACAACCCGGCATAAAGATTGTTTTATTTATATAGCTTTAAAAATAATAATAAAATATACATTTAAATCTTAATATTTGTCTCCAATGTGCTTCACTTGGTTAAACGACAACGTTTTATACCAGAAAACGCGTACGCGGCGGCTCCGTCCGGCGTCCGGCCGTGCAACTTTGCCGTCTTTGGAAATCCCATCGTTAACACCATAGAAGGACGTGGCCAGTTTGGAGCATTTAGATTTATTTATTTAATTTATTTAATTTATATAAAATCCGTCGGATATTTCAAAGAAACAAACAAATTAATTAATTAAAATTGAAAGGGTTTTCTTTTTTTTTGGTACGTGATCGTCAAGGAGGCGTGGAAGAGGGGTAAAAGGCTTTGCTGCAATGTGGGGGTGCCACGTGGAATAGTGGAAAAATGGAGTCAACGCAAAAGGTTTGACTAAGATCCATATGAATTATTAGGGTTTTTGAAATAATTCTTTATTTGAGAGAGTGAGATGGGAAAGGCATATATGCTATATCCATAATTCACATGCATGGAATCAAATCTCTTTTATAAACTTTATGAAAGTATTAATAAATTAATTTTATTTTCGTGGCCTTTTTACCAAATTCCTTTCACTTTATGTTTAGTACTCAAATAAATTATATGTCATATGTCATTGAAACATGCATCTTATCAAATGGATAATTTTGATTTAAGGATATTTATAACTAATAATGTATTTTATTTTTTGTTTTTTTAAATAACCATTTAAATGAATACGATTATTTAGAAAATAAGAAGATTCAAAATACACGTTCGGAATATGTATGTATTTAGTGTGATTTGATTTTTAAAGCGAGCGTAAAAAAAGAAAATCAAGAAAAGGGAAAGGGAAAGGGAAAGAGTTGATGCTTTTCTTGAGTGGCATCAAGAGTCACCTTCCTTAATAATGGGTACAAGGTATATTTATAATTCTTTTTCATAAATATACATAAAATTCAAGGAAGAATATTAGAAAAAAAAAAAAAGAAAAGACAAAAGAAATCAATTTGGCCGAAGATATTATGATAATTTAGCATAAAAAAGAAAAAGAAATAAACTTTATTATTGTAATTTTCTTTAAAATATTTACAGGAATTTGGCGCTTCTTAAAACGGGTCGGCGGCGTCATCACGGTCGTCACCGGCAGGAATTATAAGGAAAAAGAATCCAATTTATCAATAACTTTATATAAACACAAAAAAATTAGATTCAAATAATCTTTTTATATATTAAAAAAATGGTTAATTAAGAGGTAATTTCGAGATAGAAGGAAGGGTATTTTGGGTATAATAAGAATTATGTCTGTGACTAATCTAGAGAGAGAAAAGATATGTAATATTTGAAGCATGTGAATGGACGAGTTTGACCCTAACACAACGCAGCCTCTTCCGCGGTCTTTTTGTTCATCGTTATCTTCCTTGCATTTAGTTCAGTGAACATTTCAGTAGATCCTCTCATGCTCATCGTTTAGTTACCTTCATTCTTAATTAACTGCCATTTATAACCATTTTCGTCTCCATTTCCGACATGAATCACCTCAGAATTCGTTGATTTTAAGGAAAAAAGAGAGAAAAAAAGTTGTTGGTTTTTACAATTCTTTTTAAGGCAGGAAATTTCCAATTGGGTCAGATCTTGGTATTTACTCACTACTGATTCTCTGCGAACTCTTTTTACTTTTATGCGAAGTTCATTCATTATCTGGAAGATCGCTTCCAGTTTCACCTCATAAAGAAGCTTAGAAAGTTAAAACAGAGCCCTTCACGCGAAACCCAGATTTTTATTGTTGTTGATTCTGCAAATTTTGTACCCTTTTGAGCTGAGATCAAAATTTATTGACTCGAAGAAGGGGAAATGGATTGGTCAACGCTGTCGGATAGGTTTCCTCTCCAGTGGGTAGTCTTTGGTTTTGCCGTTGACGTGAGATTCCAGCTCGAGCGACAAAATGGTGGAGTTTTCAATATCCCATTGTGGGTTGGCTTTGTTTTTACCTTTCAGGGTTTCATTTAAAATCTACCTTCGTTTTGTTGAAGCAGCGTTTTGTTTTGTAAAACCCCATCTCCTGTGTTGTTCAAATCCGGGGGCTTCTAAATGAAAGGGAGGAAGCTTTGAACAGTATAAACTGCTCTGTTTCATAGAAACTGCCTTTTGGGAGTTTCTGATTTCTGGGCTCCTTATTTCCAGGTTGATTGTTTTTAAGACCCCATTTCTGGAATAAGAGAGCTGTTTTTGGTGTTGGCTTAGAAATGGGCGGTGGTAGAAGACGAAGGAAGCAGCATTTCAGAAGGATTCATGCCTTTCCTTGTGGTAGAGCATCATTCAAAGATGAACAGTCATTAATTGGAGGGCCAGGGTTCTCAAGGGTAGTTTACTGTAACGATCCAGATGGTTTTGAGGCGAGTCTTCTCAACTATGGAGGCAATTATGTCAAAACTTCAAAGTATACTATTGCTTCATTCTTCCCCAGATCCTTGTTTGAGCAATTCAGAAGGGTTGCCAATTTGTATTTCCTCCTTTGTGCTCTGCTTGCCTTTAGCCCTCTCTCGCCTTATTCGCCCATCAGTAATGTTCTTCCTCTTCTTCTTGTTATTGGTGTCACCATGGGCAAAGAGGGTGTTGAAGATTGGAGGCGAACCAAACAGGTACAAATTGAGCTTAGAACTACTGCTTGTTTATGAAACCATATCCGTTTTTGATCTGAAATCTGTAGTGGCATGACTGTTTTTGTGTTTATGTGGATATTGTTTTCAGGACATGGAGATGAATAACAGGATAGTGAAAGTACATATTCAAGAGGGTGAGTTTGTTGAGACTAAATGGATGGACTTGAAAGTTGGGGACGTGGTTAAGGTGGAGAAGGATGAATTCTTCCCTGCTGATCTCATTTTACTGTCGTCGAGTTACGAGGAAGCGATTTGCTATGTCGAGACGATGAATCTTGATGGTGAAACGAATTTGAAGCTAAAGAATGCATTAGAAGCAAGCTCAAACTTCCACGAGGATTCGAGCTTCAGAAATTTCAAGGCTATAATAAAATGTGAAGACCCCAATGCAAATTTGTATTCCTTTGTGGGAAGTATGGAGCTTGAAGAACAGCAACACCCTCTCAGCCCTCAACAGCTTCTTCTTCGTGACTCGAAGCTTCGAAACACGGATTTTATATATGGGGTCGTGATCTTCACGGGTCATGATACAAAGGTTATTCAGAACTCAACAGCTCCTCCTTCCAAGAGAAGCAAGATTGAGAAGAGGATGGATAGGATTGTGTTCTTCCTGTTTGCTGTTTTGGTTTTGATATCAATTTCTGGGTCGATTTTTTTCGGAGTTTCGACTAGGGACGATATAGAAAATGGAAGAACTACGAGATGGTACCTTAGGCCAGACGATACCACAATATATTACAATCCCAAAAACGCTCCAGCTGCGGCAATATTGCAGTTTTTGACAGCTCTGATGCTTTTTAGCTATTTGATTCCCATATCATTGTATGTGTCCATTGAAATTGTCAAAGTTCTGCAGAGCGTCTTCATCAACCAAGATCTTCACATGTACCATGAGGAAACTGATAAGCCAGCTCGTGCTCGTACCTCGAATTTGAATGAAGAGCTTGGCCAAGTTGACACCATTCTTTCTGATAAAACCGGGACATTGACCTGCAATTCAATGGAGTTCATCAAGTGTTCGGTGGGCGGGACTGCTTACGGACGAGGAATTACAGAAATAGAGAGAGCTCTTGCAAGACGAAAGGAATCAACTTTACCTGAAAATTTAGAGGCCAACATTGCACGTCTTAGCAGCGAAAAACCGTTCATTAAGGGGTTCAATTTCAAGGACGAAAGAATAATGGATGGTAATTGGGTGAACGAGCCTCAAGCCGATGTAATCCAGAAGTTCCTGCAGCTTCTTGCTATCTGTCATACTGCATTGCCAGAAATTGATGAGGAAACTGGAAACATTTCATATGAAGCTGAATCACCAGATGAGGCAGCTTTTGTGATTGCAGCCAGAGAATTTGGATTCGAGTTCTATGAACGGACTCAGACAAGCATTTCGTTGCGGGAGTTCGATCCAACCTCGGCCCGAAAAGTCGAAAGGTCAGTTCATATTTTTATCTGTTGCAGCTTGGAGTAGTCTTTGGATTAATCACCATTGAACTTATGGCTATGGTTTTGCAGATCATATCAACTCCTGGATGTTTTGGAATTTAATAGCACAAGAAAACGGATGTCTGTGATTATAAGAGATGCACAGGGACAGCTACTACTACTTTGTAAAGGAGCTGACAGGTGGGTGAACTTAAAGGAGCGATCTATTTTCTTTATGGAAAAGACATGTTTTCTCATATACCCTTTACCTTGAAATGCAGTGTTATGTTTGAAAGACTTGCAAAGAATGGAAGTGAGTTTGAAGAACAGACAAAGGTGCACATCAATGAGTACGCCGATGCCGGTTTAAGAACTTTGGTTCTAGCGTACCGTGAGCTGAAAGAGGAGGAGTTTAATAAATTTCATCAAGAATTCATAAAAGCCAAGAACACAGTGAGCACGGATCGTGACGACACCATCGATCAGTTAACAGAAAACATCGAGAAAGATTTGATTCTTCTTGGTGCTACAGCAGTTGAAGATAAACTTCAAAATGGGGTATGGATTAAGTTATGGAAACTAATAAACTCATATCACGAAGAGGAAGAACTGACAGGTTATTGTTTGTTTTGTTTTGTTTTGTTTTGTTAGGTCCCTGAATGTATTGACAAGCTTGCTCAGGCTGGTATAAAAATATGGGTGCTGACTGGTGATAAAATGGAAACAGCCATCAACATTGGGTAAGCATAATCTATTCGAGTTTTCGAGTAGTAGTTCTTGTTGATGTTCGGTGTGCTAACCTGCTTCTCGTTCCCGAACTCAAACGCCCTTTCTTCAGCTTTGCTTGTAGCTTACTTAGGCAAGGAATGAGGCAAATCACTATCAGCTCAGAGACAGTGGAAGGAAAAGCTCTAGACCAAGTTGAAGAGGTTCACAAATCTGCAGCTATCAAGGTAATCAAACCAAGTTCACAAAGTGGACGACAGGATTGTGGAACTGATAGGACTTTGTTGACTTTCAGGTGTTTAAGGAAAGCGTGACTCGACAAATAACCGACGCAAAAGCATTGCTTGCATCTTCAAGCAAAACCCCGGAAGCGTTGGCTTTGATAATTGATGGAAAGTCGCTCACCTACGCTCTGGAGGACGATGTGAAGAACTTATTTCTGGAGCTTGCCATTGGTTGTGCTTCAGTTATCTGCTGCAGATCATCTCCTAAACAGAAAGCACAAGTAAGCATACCTTCTTACCCTTTTCCAGACAGTGAAATCAAGAAATAAGAAGCAGAAGTCTAATGGGATTCTTCTTACACAAATGCAGGTTACCCAATTGGTTAAGGTCAAAACAGGTAGCACCATTCTAGCAGTCGGTGATGGTGCAAACGACGTCGGGATGCTTCAAGAAGCGGATATCGGGATTGGTATTAGCGGTGTAGAAGGGATGCAGGTAAATTTGAAACAGATCCCCACTTTATGTTCTATGTGATCAAAACAACTTTGTTTCATACTTTTGAACTTCTGAGTTTCAGGCAGTCATGTCGAGCGACATTGCCATAGCACAGTTTCGATATTTGGAACGGCTGCTCCTTGTGCATGGACATTGGTGTTACAGGAGAATCTCTTCCATGGTAATATATGATCTTTAAATAGTGCTCGACATTAGCTTCTTAGACTTGAAAAATCGAGTCTCGACTTTGATGAAACGTAGTAAAATAGTTGAGATATCGAACTGATCGAGTTTTCTTTGTGGCAGATATGCTATTTCTTCTACAAGAACATTGTTTTTGGGTTCACTCTCTTCTTCTTTGAGTTGTATGCATCGTTCTCTGGCCAATCTGTATTCGATGACTGGTTCCTTTCGCTGTATAACGTCTTCTTTACGTCTCTCCCTGTGATCGCATTGGGAGTATTCGACCAGGACGTCTCATCCCGGCACTGTCTCAAGGTAAGTCCAACGTGGAACCATTTTCTTATGGATGCAATCTTTTGGCTACCTTAAGTACAATGTCAAAGGCCTCATTGCCCTGTGTTTTAACATTTCAGTTCCCACTTTTATACCAAGAAGGTGTCCAAAACGTGTTGTTTAGTTGGGTTCGAATTATCGGTTGGGCGTTCAACGGGCTACTAAGTTCTATCATCATCTTCTTCTTTTGTGTCGGGGCAATCGAATATCAAGCTTTCCGCAGCAGTGGAGAGGTCGTCGGGTTGGAAATTCTGGGCGTCACCATGTACACTTGTGTCGTTTGGGTTGTAAACTGTCAAATGGCATTATCAATCAGTTACTTCACATATATTCAACATCTCTTCATCTGGGGCAGCATCGTTCTCTGGTACTTATTCCTTATGGCATATGGAGCTATAAACGCAACCATATCAACCACTGCATTTCAGGTCTTCGTCGAGGCATGCGCCCCGGCGCCATCGTTTTGGATCCTCACACTATTAGCTCTGGGAGCTTCCCTTCTTCCATACTTCATCTACGCATCCATTCAAATGCGATTCTTCCCAATGAATCATCAAATGATTCAATGGATAAAAGCCGATGGGCACGTGAACGACCCAGAATACTGTCAAGTAGTGAGACAACGGTCGTTACGACATACAACCGTCGGTTACACAGCTCGGTTCAAAGCATCAAAGCATCTTAGAGAAATCCCAGAAAGCAACAACCATTAGTCTGCTGATGAGATCCTTTACCATAGAAAGATCCGACACTTTTGCCTAGGAAGTTTCTTCTCAGTGTATATATATATATAGATATGTTTATACAACAGATGTATATAAGATTCTTGTGTTCTGCTGCTCCTTGTTGAAGCCAAACAAAGAGAAGCGCCTGTTAATTGGTTAAAAGGATTTAATGAAAATAAGAGAATTAAAAAAATCAAAATATTAAATTGAGAGTAAATTTAAAAAGATTTATAATTGAATTATCATTATTTTAATTGGGGAATTTGGAGCCACGAATTGAAATCCAGTGTTGTGCCAAGTCATCACCTCAATCCCTCTTTTCTTCTTCTTCTTCTTCTTCTTCACTCGACGTTTGGTGGCTCTGTTTCAGTCATCCAGAGGTAGCGACAATGGCGATGAAGATGGCCGTCAGAGCTTCCGCCGTTACCCCACATCATTCACTTCCTTCACTGCCTTCGTCCTCTCATAGATCCGATTCCAAATCTCAATTCCGTCCCATCTCCGTTGGCTTACCGGCGTCCACTACCCTCTCGATGTTAGCCCTAATTTCCTCTCCCTATGAAGCTAGGGCGCTCAATAAGGACCTAATCGTTTCATCTCTCAATGATGTAAGTATCATTCTTTTGTTCCAGGTAAATGGTCGGTTTTCAACAAAGAATTTCTCACAGTTGTTTAATGCTTTGTGGAATGGTAGGTGGAGAAGACGATTGATCAGGTTCAAGAAGCGGGTTCGAATTTCTTTGATATTGCACAACAGGTCATTGACTCTGCTAGAACTATTTTGAAGCCGGGTGTTGATGCGGCGCTGCCGATTGTAAAGCAGGCTGGAGAAGAGGCGCTGAAGGTTGCTTCTCCAACAATTTCTGAGGCTTCAAAGAAAGCCCTCGAAGCACTTCAGGGCTCTGGCATTGACACCCAGCCTGTTCTAACTGCTGCTAAGGTCTGTGGTTCTTAATTGGACGCTATTAACTCAGTTTAATACTTGAAAGAAGATTATGGCTGAGAATCAGTAGACTGTTCACATCTGGGTCTGCTCTACTCGATGATTTTTGTATTTGTTCGACTGTTTTCATCAAACCCAGCTTCACATATCAAATACTTTCATGGTTGCAGACAGTAGTAGGTGCAGCGGAACAAACTGGGAAGGTCATTGAAGGTGCCAAGCCTATAGCCTCATCGACTGTCGAGACAATCTCCACGGCAGACCCTCTTGTAATTGCAGAAATTGCTGGAGCCTTGGCCGTGGCATACCTGCTCTTTCCTCCAATTTGGTCTGCCATATCTTTCAGCTTTCGTGGCTACAAAGGTGCATCTGCTCTCTTTTATGGAAATGCCTCTTGATTTGGAGGTTTCGTTTGTAAAGAGTGTGATTTAGTCTGATTGGTGGTACAATTCTGCATCTTGATTCTTGACCAGGTGAGCTCTCTCCTGCTCAAACACTTGAGCTAATTTCGTCGAGCAATTACGTTCTGATCGATATACGATCCGAGAAAGACAAGGATAAGTCTGGCATTCCTCGCCTTCCATCCAGTGCTAAGAACCAGTTGATTGCCATTCCGTAAGTTAAACAAGCTTGCATTTTTCATAAATTTCATATGGGGGCGGGCACCTTATCAGCATTTGCATCAAATTGTTTCAGTTTGGAAGAATTACCAAGCAAGTTGCGGGGCATTGTCCGAAATGTAAAGAAGCTAGAAGCTGAACTTTCAGCCATCAAGATATCATATCTCAAGAAACTTAACAAAGGCTCCAATATAGTGATCTTGGGCTCGTGAGTAATCTTACCTGACTCAAAGATTTCTTTGATCTACTTCATTTGTTCATTAAATTTCATGGAAATTCAGGTACTCGGACTCGGGAAAAGCAGTTGCAAAAGCACTGACAAGGCTTGGCTTCAAGAACTCCTGGATTGTAACAGATGGGTTTTTAGGTAGCAAAGGTTGGTTACAGAGTCGGTTAGGGACAGATACATATAAGTTCTCATTTGCAGAGATCCTTTCGCCGTCCCGAGTCATCCCCGCCGCAACCAAACGTTTCGGGACGACCTCACTGACAGCATCTGGTCAAAAATTGCTTCCTGGTGCTGATTAAAATCTTGGTTATTCATGCTGTAATTCTTGATTCGATTTAGTCTTTGTATCTGGCCACAGTTACTGCTTGCTGTATTTTTCGGGTTGATAATGGTGAAAAGGTAGAAGTAGCATCATATTAAGATTAATTCAACCTCTTCCCACTAACCAGAATATCGAATAATTCAAGACCAGGTTAGAATTCAGGTATAATTACTGTAGACAGAAAGAAAACAAGATAGGAAAGACTTGATAGCTGCAGAACTTTTGTATATAGCCTTTAATTACAGACGATCAAGAAAATTCTGAACAGACCATATGTGTATGTGATACAAGTAGAAGGCACCAAAAACATACCCATCAACAAACATGAATTTTCAGAGAAAAGAATTATACACAGCTATATCATTTGGGCATGTGTGTGCTGTTGTGACCATATAAATCTACAGACAAGGTAATGAAGGAAGCATGAAGAATAATTTAAGGATAGGCATTGTATCTGTTATACTTATGGTTGTTTCTGGTGGCGCAGCAGCCGATGCAATAGATGATAGTGATGACTAAGAGGGCACAAGAGTTGAAAATGGCAAGACGCCTCCATTCCTTACGGATGTTGACCAGAATTCCGCCCTTGCAGGATTTGCAGTCGTAGCACAGAGTATTTTGATTGTTGCTCCAGGTGGTGCAGTCGCTGTCCGGCACCGCCGGCCCTGCTTCAGGGACTATCCAGAATGTGGCGTTCTTGAACTTGAACCCGCAGTAGGACGGTGGCTTGCAACAGCCAGACTGCAAAATAATTCAAATTGGTTTAGACAAGATTGGTGGTCGTCTGAAAACTCATTATATCATTTCAGATACGATGGATCATGAACAACAGGGGCGAGGCCAAGGCTTGAATTAATGTATGAAAAAGAAATGTTAATAGGTTCCATGCAAAAGAGGCACCTGTATGGGGGAGAGATTCTGCTTGTAGAAATCAGCCTGTTTTCCGTGGAAATTGGAAGCGAGGCTCCGGCAAATGGGCGCATCAACCAAACAGCTACGAACACGAATCCAATTGGCATTACCAACGACGTAATTCTGAAGCCAATGCGAGTAATCCCCAAGGCGATTTTCCTTGTATCCTCTTCCAGACACGGCCTGTCCAATTCCTTTATTGGTGACCAATAGGGAGAAAACTGTGAAGGCCATGAGCCCTAATATCAACAAGAACATGACAATGAGGTAGAGATAGAGGATGGAATTGAGGCGGCAGCAGGATCCGATGAGGCCGAGCAACGAAACGACGACGAAGAAGACTCCGACGATGAGAACAGGGTCCTGAAGAAACTTCTGGCAATCGGTGCCGCCGTGTTGGCGGACGTGAACGGCGGAGAGGATGGCGATCCAGCCGACGATCAATGTGCAGCTATTTAGGAGAGACACAAACATGTTGCTTAAACGGCACATGGTCGTTGAAGATTGAGATTGAGATGAATGAGTGAAATGCGAGTAGATTGAAAGGAAGGGAATGAACAATAATTATAGCGCTAATTTGGGTTGAAGTGAGGGAGGGATTAGTTAGTTAGAAGAAGACGAAGGAGAGGGAATGAACAAGACCAACTTTTGTCTTCCTTCTGATTCAAGAAAATGGAAAAACAAAACAAAACAATTCTTAAACTGTAGTCCATAAATACACGAAGATTGTTTTTGTGTTTTACTGAAAATAATCTAAAACATAAAATATATTAACTAATTTAATGTACTATCACTCAAGGTCTCCGGTTCGAATCTGGGCGACGCCAGTTTCATTTTCTTTTTTTATTTTCAATATTTCCTTCCCGCCAAAAAATATGAGATAAATTTAGATCGAAAATTTTCACGGTCACCTAACATATAATCATTGAATACAGGTAATATTGTTGTAGTAGTTCACCCATTTCGCGACGTTTTTTTGTTGTAATAATTTGCTCTAAACTCGGCCTGTTGTAATAATTTTGACAATATACTTTCAATTTCATCAATTTAAACCTTTAAACTTATAAAAATGTATCAATTTACGGCCTCAGTTGGACCAATATGGTATAGAATGATCATCCTTTGAGCAATATTATGCAGTTCTTTATGAAACAATCAACAATCCCTGAAAGTACACGACCCAGTCTATAGAATCTCGATTCACTGTTCTACAAACTAGAGGAAAACTTAGAGTGGTTGATAGAATTTTTATGGGCAAAAAGGGAAAAATAATTCCTGGCTACACCTAGATAACAGAGAAACTAATCTCAGATAACGAACTGTACCTGCTTACGGTTTGAGGAACGAAAGTTGTCGAAAATGTGTACGGCTATCACCTTCTGTCTCGTGCCCTGTTTGTCTCAGTAGAAAACTTAGCGATCAACTTGTCAACATGAAGGATGATATCGTCGATCCGAGGTCGAACTGCAGCCTGGGGCTGGAGCATCCATTTTATAAACTGGTGGAGAGCATCAGGATATGGAGGATTAGGCCCCGCTGGCCATTTGATTTGTGCATTTACTATTGCTAATTGAAGGCTTCCACCAGATTCTCCAAGTGCGTACTCAAAAGGAGACATCCCATACCTGCAATAATCAATGATGTGATGAAGTTTTGGTGCATTTGTTCCAAATAATTAACCATACCAATTAGATGAAGGATGATGATACAACACGTTAAACGAAAACGAGAAGCTTTTAAGTCAACTAGATCTGGTTGAATTGGAGTTCAGGGTAACATTTGGTTCGGTTTCTTCCTAGGTTATTACTATTTAATAAGCTAACCCGCATTTAAATGGCCCTTTTCATGGTTGGCTGTAAGCTTATGATGCAGCAAACTAAAAGCTTTTGGTCTGAAGGGGTACGTGAGATCCCACATCAGTAGGTAGGAGAACGAACCATTCTTTATAACGGTGTGGAAACTTCTCCCTAGTAGACGCGTTTTAAAAACCTTGAGAGAAAACTCGAAAGGGAAAGTCCAAACAGAACAATATTTGCTAGCAGCGGGCTTGGACCGTTACAAGGTAGTTCTGTCTAGAAAGCAACTAACGACGTGATTATCATCGTTTCTGAAAATTAATATGATTCAATAATCTCCAAGGAAAATTATGGGTACTCACATTATTGCATACAGAGTACATCCCAAGGACCAAATATCAGTTCTCTCATCAATGTCTGCATGGCTTGGACAATCCCACAGCTCCGGTGCTCGGAAAGGTGCTGAACAATGCTCAGATGCCCATTCCTAAAGAGAAAATAAGGTGAAGTGCAACAAATTCATTCAGAAATTTTACAGTTGGTATAACCTGTTGTAGGTTATTGTTGCAGAATACAAGAAAATCCTGCTACTAGTATCGGAAAAGAAAGATGAACAATCAATAACCTGCAATTGGAGTGCCTCCGAACGAGAACGAATTTCTCTCCTAGCAGGTCGAGCACTACCAAAATCCATCAATATTGCAAGAGGTGATTTCCCTTTTCTATGAGTTACAAGGACATTACCAGGTTTCACATCATTGTGTGCATAAGGAGATTCACCACTGTGCATATGCTTAAGCCCTGCGCAAAGCTGCAGCAGGAACAGATACTCATCATAAATAAGTCGAGAAAATTCCACAAGACGTAAACTGCTCAAGGTGAAAACTACGAACGGCCATTACCTGGCAAAATATCTCCAGAACATCCAATGTAGAAAAGAATTCCTTCTTAGCCTTCATGGCCTGGGAATTGTCCAGTAATGTTCCATCCAAATGAACTGGAAATAACAAGTATGCTTCATGTTTCACAGATCCTTCAGTAGATGACTACCCCATAACAAAAGAAAGATTATGCACAGTCAATGACAAAACCATTCATAGAAAGTATTACTTGAACCAGAAGCCTAAATGGTAATGCCAATACTAAAAGAACAAATTATTATAAATCAGAAACTACACCCTTCAAAATGAAAAGGTTGTTGCCTAACGAGGAACGAGTTTCTGAGTTTTTGTAGTCAATGCAACATCGTAACGACATCTAATCTCCAAGGAAAAACCAGCATATTAATCCATCCGTTCATCCATAATCCAGACTAGAAGTGTAGAAAAGAAGACAAACTTTTTGCTATATTCACTAAAAGGAAGACACTAAGGTGATTATGATTTCATTTCCAAAAATTTCAACAGAATTAGCACCGTCCTTCAAAGCTGATTGGTAGGAACCTAGAGATCAAATGATTCAAAACTACTAAATTACTTCATAATTGGACGTGGGAAGTTTCAAGATCTATAGATATGCATATACCTATGCAAAGCCTCCTGAATGTTCTTATTACACTAAAAGTACTGTCCTAAAAGAGAATATAATTACTTAGAACTCAAAGCAGACAAAGGCGCTACCTTAACAGAAATTATAGCATGGTCAAGAAGTGGAAGCAGATTGGGATGACTAAAACGCGACGAAACACGTATCTCCTCCCTCACCAGCTCCAATTGCTCACTGCTCTGAATTAGTACCTTTTTCAAAGCATAAGTGCCATCACCTATGCAAGAATCAAATTCATTGAAAAATAACCCACATCTTTAGCCATATTTAAAGAAATTCAAGATCCAGATCAGATTGAAGCATTTTTAAATCCATTTCCGAAGGACTCAGATTAAGGAAAATAGGCAAACCAGAAAGACGAGATGGGTCCTTCAATTTCTTGGCAAGACCGCCGCCGGAGGCAGAAGACGAGTCGGAAATAATCTCTTTGACCAAAAATACAAAGGCGAACCCGCCTTCACCGAGCTGCCTCACGATCCTAAACCGATTTTCGTTGATCCAAATGTCTCCGCCGCCGTTAACAGCGTCGTACAGAGCATTCAACCCAGAAAAGGAGCAACCCATTTCCAAGCAATATAGATTCGAAGGGCTTCAAAATTGTTTGGAAATGAAATCAAGCTTCAAGAAGGCACCATGAAGACCAGATTTCGTGTGAATTGAAAAGGATCGGGAACTGAAAGTGCGATTTACGTTAGACTAAAATATATAGATCGGGCATGAAGCCTTTCTTTCAGGAGGATTGCTTGGTGTTGACCTGCGGGGGCAAAGCTTCGTCGGTGAGTTGCTCGAGTTTACTTCACATACTGGATCCACCGCCGCTTTTGGCACACGCAACCACGCTACCACTCCCACCAATGTTCCAACAAAAAAGATTTAAGGATTTTTCCTCTCTTTTTAATAAAAATAATTCAAAATAAAATCTTTTTAAAAAATTACAAATCTATTTAATCTTAAACTAATTATGTATTAACTCATTAATTAATTAAATAAAGTATTAATCACCTTAATTTTAGTTTCAAATTCACAAAGTCTATGTTATATTTTCTCACCATTTTGATCCTACTTTTATTTTAATTCAAACATTAATATTAATATTAATGTAATATTAAGACTGAGTATATTAATGTAATATTAAGTATTAATGTAATGTCGAAGTAAGTATTTTAATTCAAACATTAATGTAATATTAAGACTGACTATGTCTATGACAAGTAAGCAAATTTAAGATTAAGATTAAGTAGTCATACTCATCCTAGTTATGTTGTCTGTAACCACATGTCCACCTCAAATCGTTTATGTTGTCTAGGCCTACTTGAATCATCTCAAAATGTATTAAGGGTTCAATTAGTTGTCAGCTCCTCCCATAATTTTGTATAACAATTCCAAACATCACGACTAGACCAGTCACACTAGTTGTTAAATTCTCTCACCCGTAAGCTTATAGTTATATAAGCTTGCTTTTAAATCTTCTTTCATTCGCAAACTTATTTTCAAAAATTTTGAGCATATTGTTTGAACTAACAATTTACCCACCCTTGCCCTTGAAAGAATTCCCACAAGGTGGCGTAGGACCAAACAAATTTGAGAGTAAAACAGAGTACACTACCAAGTTTGGAGAAGAAAGCTTGAGAAAAGTTACAAAAAAACAAAGCTTTACTCTTTAGAAAAGAGTAAATTCTGATACTTCTGCAACAACTTGATCGTAATCAGCCTTGAGTTTCTCTTGTTCAGTTGATCCAAGCTCCCCTTTGTTTGGCTTGGTCTGTACCAGTACACAACATGTTGGCCTCTTGGTCGAACCTGCACTGGCGAGATCCTGTAGAACGTACACGCCATTATCATTACCATTATCAGAAGAAACGAAGAATCATGGCAAATTCTGGTTGACAAAACTTATAATGATACAAATGAACTAGATATTAGCAGCCTCTTCACATGAGTGCAAACTTACTTCCTTGGAAGGAACATATAGGTAGCGAATATCTGCCTCTTCACATAAGATTGGAACATGAGTGATCACATCAATGGGGGATATGTTTCCAGCTATTACACACAATCTGCATACAGTACAAGGAATTTCATGAACTACATTACAACTATAGATGTTCCAAAGCCTTGTTTTGCTTTCAATCCATCCAGAAATGATCATATTGGAATTAAATTTATGTTCCATCATTCGCTCCTCCTTCCTTGTTCATTGTTCTATCTTTAGCATAAACACTAGATCGATTCAAAGCAGAAATTACCCTTTCTGACCACGCCTTATGCTTTTGACCACCTCCTTTACCCCTCGCTTCAAGCACTTATGCTCAGCGGCTGAAAGAACAATGACGAGTGTATTCACATCCAAAACAAAAACTAAATCTATCAAGGAAAATGAAGAAAAAATGCGGTGTTAAGAGAAGAGAGATGGAATACCTTTGCGAACAAGCTTGAGGGTGAGCTTGCAGAGCTTCTTGCCGGCAAGGGGTTTGGCAATTGGTGCAAGAGCCGACAGCTTCTTCTTCTCCTTTTCTTTGTCTTTTTTATGCGACTTCTCTGCCTCACTATCACTCCCCATTGCTTCCGATGAGAGTATCCAAAATGGAACTGCCGGAGAGGAATTTGTGACGACGACGGAGATTGCTGTCTTCTTCGGTACTAGGGTTTAAGGTAAGAATGGATGCCAAAAGCTCACACGTGCGAACCTCTCAAACGTTTTAGCCCAATAATATCTTCACATGAATACGATTAGTTGGGCTTTAAAGGCCCAATAAAATCAGTTTCTTGGGCCTTCCGAGGCGTTGAAACTCGAAACGTCGTCGTTGCAATCTTGTATTCCAATTCAAGGAGCGTAGTATTAAAACTCGAAACGACGTCGTCGCTATGTTAAATATATATATATTTTGAAAAAAATTAAGAATATTTTTAAGCCTCAAATGTCATGAAGGCCTACTTGTTAGTATATAATAAGGTAAGTTACTAAAATTTGACTTTGTAATATATTACAACCAAACCCCAAGCTTAATCCGAACCATGTATTTATATTTTAAAAAAGCTATGTTAAAGTAATATAATTAATATAATTATCCGATTAAATTATGATAATTGCCCAACTTTTCAAACTGCTTTTATCATCAAAAAAGCATAATAACATGGAATTATAAATTAATTAAACAAACTCCACTATCAGATTTTACTTTTGACACTAACCATGGTTCGTTGACCAGCAAATACGTGATGGAACATGTCAAAATAATTAAATTTAAAATGACAAGGCAGCCCTTTGAATCATCCACTCAATATGTCATAAACATTATGTTTAGATTAGGATCTTGACTTGTAATATATTACTATCCAACTTTTCAACTAAAGTAATCAAACAAACTCCTATGTGATTCGCCATTTCCATGTCACCAACCACACATGTAATATTCCACGTGGTTGTTCATCGTTAAAATATGCTTTGACCCTCTAATTCGTTATTCTTTTTTATCTTCTAGCAACGTATCTACTAAGTCGACTAATTTCAAAAACCAAACCGACACTGACCGTAAAGGATCAAAAGTGTATTATGCCCCAAAAAAAAAAACTATATTTTAATCTCGTCATCCCAAAAAAAAACCTTAAAAGCTAAATAGCTACATGGGGTTATATTAAATGTAAAAGTCATCCAAAAGAGGACAAAAAAAAAAAAAAAATGATATGATACACCCAACTTACAAGTTCCTACAAAATTTATTATTATTTTAGTATATATTATAAATAATATGGTGTTGATTTGTTAGGTCGTGGTTGTCGTTTATATTTATATTGTAAAGTAAAGAGTTAGGCTTTTCAAATGGAATTAAATGTAGTCTTTCAATTTTAGTATATAAAAATTAATTTAATTCTATAAAAATTAATTGATATAAACAAATGTTCATAGACAAATATAATTTTTAATTTTTAATTATTTAGCAAATAACTAATAAAATGGATAGGACTGAGGTTGTATATGCATTGAAAACCTATGTGCTCTTATCACTGACTCTATCGAATGCCACATGTCTTTTTTGGACTTTTCCTTGAGTTTTTTGAAATAAAGAATCATTGGACATCACCCTTTCAAGCTTCTAGAGACTCTAGAGGTTTTCACACCATTACCCTTCTAAAAAATTAGTCTTTTAGACTTCAAAATGGGTCTGCTAAGCTTTATAAAGAATCACACTTCTCGATAGAAAGAGGTTTCCACACCCTTACCCTTTTAAAGAATCACCGTTCTTCGCAAAATTTTGAAAACGTGTATGTTAGGGAGAGGTTTCTACACACGTTTAATTGTTCTTCCCAATAGATAGAATTCTATCCAGATAAAGAATGTTGATTCATAAATACTTGTGAAAGGAACATTTTATAGTAATCTAATAACATTAGGACATGGTGATAGATCTTATGATTTAATATTTGATGACGCAATCTGAATCACCCAATTAATAAACTGAAGGCAGCTATGAACAAGAAGACAAGGTAGAGAGCCAATGTGAGAATTTGGAAGTGAAAAGCATAGGGAATGGCAATGGCGATAAAGAAGGCAGTGACGAAGCAAAACCCACCAAGGAAATACAGAATTTGAGAAACCCTTTGGTGCTTGATGAGTTTTGCAGAGGTGGTGAAACAAAAGCAGCCCATTAACGCAGCCGACAGGAATTGGAACATGGGAGACAACTTGGTCTGGATTTGAACAGAGACAGTGGCTATGGCAATGGCAGTGCCCATGCAGAACGTGACCATCATGTTTTCCCACTGCACAAGCATCTCCACGGCCGTGACAGGGCGCCATTGGTACTCAGCGGCTCCGGCTTCTTCGGAATGGACTAAGCGCCCATTGGCATAGGCATTGGCATTGACAAAGAAGGCTCTTGCTCTTGAGAGGGCTTCCCAAAAGAGCTTGACAATGCCATCGCTCACCATTTTGAATCTCATCATATTCTTCTTCTTCTTCGTTATTTCCTTTCTCCATTCTCCATGTCTCCCCCCACTTGGCCAATGTTTGTGATACTTATATAGCCCCAACAATCAAACAAAACCCTTCCTTGTGGGGATCTGTTCATGTTTTAGGTCACTCGGCGGTGGGTTAATAGAAGTTTAAAAGGGAAAGAAAAGATAACAATAAAACAAAGGAAAAGGACGGTTGATACCAAAAGAGATGGAATAAATTACGTATTTTCCTTTTCTGTGACGAGAAGCATCACATATTACTACTTTTAAGTACCATAATTTATATATATACTTCTTCTTCGACCACTTTGATTATTGTTGTTGCTTTATATTATATCACACCAAATGTAGAAATTCGAAACTTCAATCTCAAGAAAGATTCTACCCGTTAATTATTGGAGATTCGAAACTTCAATCGGCATGATATTGAAAAAGCAGGTTAATCCCATGAACGGTTGAAATTATTAATTTAAAGTAAATATAATAAGTATATGCAGTTGACTTCGTTAGGTTATAGTTGTCGTTTAATTAATATTTATATTGTGAAAAAGAGTTAAGCCATTCGATCACAATCGCAACTCCCATGCTTCTACATAAAAAACCCATCAGAAATTAACCTAAATTTATTTATATAATGTAATTGTTTTAATTTGGAAGGACATAGAATAAATTATTTTATAATAAAGTTAATAAATAAAAGAATAAAAAGTATTTTGCTTTTAGGGTTTTAATTATCTAGAAAATACCTAACAAATTGGCGTTGACTATGAGTCTTCCTATTTAAATCTTATTTATTGAGGAGTGTGATAGGCCCCACAAAAGTAGTCAACAACGACAACAAAGTTCGTAGGTTTTTTTTTTTGTTTTGTTTAATGTTTATTTATTATTATATCCGAATATTTAATATTATCAACTTTTTCTCGTTGTTCGTAAGAAATTACTAAAAAGAAACTGATTTGAGAGCATTAAAAATTAATTTTTCTAAATAAGTATTATTCTTTTCAAAAATTAATTTGAGAACATTAATTTTTCTACAATCTTCTATGTCAGTTATACGCACGTCGCAATTAGAGATGTCTATTTTACTCATAAGGAGGGGATTCCCGATAGGGAATCGAAGAGGGAGTGGAAAACATTTTTTCCTCGCTAGATAAATGGAGCCGAAGACTCGATTATATTTCTCGTCCCCATCCCGTTTACTATAAAAAATATATATATATATATTCTAGTTATATTAAAAAAGCAAATGAGTTAATTTTGAGGTTATGATATTTAAACAATATTATAGAAAAAAAATTGGATAAGGAGTCGAAAGTGAATGGGCCGAAAATAAGAAACTAGAAAGCCCATCTGGTTGTAACGAAGCCCAATTCATAATTAAAATAGAATATGAAAGCATATAATAGATATTGCACTTGCTAACCATATGTTATACCCATAATTAATTAAACTGCATGTAATTTGTAGCATATAATAACATTGGAAATACCCCATTTTAGGCGTTTTACTGCAAAAATACACATAAAGATATCAAAGTCTCATCAATTTCATACTAAAAATATCATAAATCATTTCCATTTTCAGTAATTCCTTCTTAATGATATGACTAATCAAAATATTGATTCGTTTTTCATACGCAAATTCAAATTTTAGCTATGAGTTTAATGTCATAATCTCTCTTTTATTGGGTCAATAAGATTTCACAATATCTTAATTAATACCATTAAGCTTTTCATTATCCCTTTTTGGAAATTTCAAATTATTTTACTAATTAAGCTAAAAAGGGTATGTTTTAATTGTTTTTTTATTTTATTTATAGAAATGGAATTTTATATGCCTTTAAATAGACATATAGGGTGAGATTTAATATTGTCCCAACCACACCCATTAAATATTTTCTTAGTGCCAAAAGAATAATTTTCTCAAACTTTTTTTTTTTTTTTTTCATGTTCTTTTTTTTATGCTTTTCTTAATGTGTATATACTCAAAATAAGGAAAGCTCAAATAAGACAATATCTACTAGTGGGTTGTATGCTAGCAAGAATGCTAGCTCTCAAAGAAGGTGAATTGTGAGATCCCTCATCGATTGAAGAGATGAGAAATTACTCTAAAATTCGTTCGGTAATATCTTATGAGATTATTTAAATAACATTTGACATTTTAATTAGAACTAATATATATATATGTATATATATAATATTGCTTCTTAAACCAAGTCTTTGCCATAATTACAAGGGGCCCCCTTCATTAGCTATATATAAACTTGAGGTTTATTTTAATGGAGACAGATTCTTAAAAATAATAATACTATTAAATGTTGGGGGAGGGGCCATGTGTTAATGGAAGCTAGCTTATAATAAGCCTAAGAGCAAAATTGTTTAATTTGCAGAGATGGGTCTGAGTTGGAAGCAACCATAATTAACCAAAACCCTAAGGACAAAGCAGCAAAATTTTCTCCAATACTCAAATAATTAATCAACCTCAATCCCAAAATAAAAATACTTACAAACTAAAATGGATTAATTAAACCACTAAAGCTTTGTCCCATAAAATAAAAAAAATTACAAAGCTTCCTTAAATGCATCCAAGATATGGCATAGTGGGTGGGAGTTTTAAAAGGAAAACATATTGTTTTAAAAACTTTATAGTAAAAATAAATTACAAGAAAACATTATGATCTCGGATTTTCATATGGTTTTGGTAAGAATATTGGCATATGTCAATGTCATATATATGTGATTGATTTTGACATGAGAGGTTGAACATGTGTTCTAAGCAACCCCATGCATTTATATATACTGTATATTGGTGAATTTTATTCCAAAGTTTTGTGCATTAGAAGATATCACAAAAGCATATTATAAAAAAAAAAAACTTACCCATTAAGAAATAACACTCTTTTTTGAGTGTCTTAATTTTTGGAGCTCTAAATGGTTACCCATCAGCCTCTTTAATGTCCCCTTATGCTTGCTTGCTTTGTTATTTGTATGTGTGTAATGGATGAAGATTTGGGGTTTGCTGAAAACCCATTTAATGAGTTGAAGATGATGATGAGAAGAGAAGGCGATGAGGAAGATGAATCAAACGGTTCATGTGGTTTCCATAGAGAAATATTGTTCCCTTCAATGAACACTAATTGTAGTAATGTGTTCTCCTCTCCCAATTCCGCGTCTTGCGATACCGCTCTCGACGTGCACCGCCATCACCATCTCAGCGTGATGGCAGAGCGGAAGCTGAGAAGAATGATATCTAATCGGGAGTCGGCGAGGAGGTCGAGGATGAGGAAGAAGAAGCAGATCGAGGAGTTGCAATACCAGGCAAGATCGTTTGTTTGATTGATATTTTTCGATATTGTTGCGAAAAATTTTAAGACTTTGTTCGGTCTCAGGTCGGGCAGTTGGAAGGTTCGAACCGTCAGCTGTCGGAGAAGCTGATACAGCTACTGGAATGCAACCAGCAGATCCTGCATGAGAATGCAGAGCTCAGACGCAAGGTTTCATCTCTTCAGATTATTCTTACTGATTTCTTGACGCCATTAAGAAGCTGTGATGAGCCTTTTGGGAGCTCCATTAATACTCGAAGACCTGAACCTGATATGTAGACCACTTTATATATATATATACTGTAGATCTTTATCCTTCTTCATCATCACTGCTTTTAATCTAATTTGATTTCTGGTTCTTTTCATTGGGTTTTAGGTTCTTTTTCTTTCTCTTTTTACTTTTTCTTTAACAGTTCATGGTTTTATGATGTGGGCCATACTAAAAGAATGGATCAAACTAATTGGGTTTGAGCTAATAATCAGCTTACTTACCTCTTTGGATGTGATACCTGATGACCCAACATTTATTAGTTTTGAAGGAAGCTTTATGAATAAAGTGATACCTCATGACCCACCATTCATTAGTTTTGAAGGAAGAATGAACGAGTACCCTGCCCATATGCTCTTATCAAACATCAAGGGTTGGTGTTGGCAAAAAGAGGTGAAGTTGAGAAAGTAACGTGTACACGATTTGAGTTTTGGAAGTGGTATACTAGACCTGGTAAGCTTAGGTTAGTGGCGTCAATACTATGTGATTGGATGATTTTACCTCAACATGTTGCAAGTAGTGTCTGCCTATTATAAAGTCGTTGATAATTTGGGTTTTGTTCTACGTCAAAAACTCTATATTACTTCTTTTTTAATTTAAAAATATATTAATGGTTTGTAATATATTTAAAAAATACTCCTACAATTTTGGAAATTAAAAAAATTATTAATTATTATATAAATAAAAATGGTTTATCAACTCCTTATATAACGGTAAATATATTTTTGAATTTTTTAAAAAAATTTAAAAAAGTATTTTTTGAAATTTATTTAATTTTTTTGGGAAGAATATTTTTTAAGCAAAATATTAACCCTTTTAATCTGAAATTTTGTAGGGGTTGGAAAGTATTTTTGAAACGGATAATATTATTAATTTTTTGAAAATTGAAGAATATATTATTATTCTTTTTGGATAAGTTGAAAGGTATTTTATTAACTTTTTCTTTCTCGTCCTCGCAAAAATAATCACGATTTTTATTTTTTTGAGAAATGGATAATAAAATATTAGAAACGTAGCCCTTTCCCCCATGTACTGTTCGTCGATGATCCTCCTTGATCCCGTTTGAACTCTTTCGCCGGAGTTAATCGAGGCGGTCCGGCCACGCTGCCGCTCACCGACGATGGCGGACGACTCATCTGACCCCCTCGCCTCCCCAGAAGATCGCCTAAAGGCCCTAATTTCTTGTCCTTCCGCGAGTACCAAATCCGGGTTCGAAAACGAATCTGCGGAAGGTGAATTTCAAGAAAATCAGCCGCTGATAGACGATAATCCTTGTTCTATCTGTGTAATTTGTTTTTCGGATGATGGAAAAGCGGAGAGAGGTAAGCTTGACTCCTGTGACCACTATTTTTGCTTCGTCTGCATTATGGAGTGGGCGAGGATTGAATCTAGATGCCCTGCTTGCAAGGGCAGATTCACTGTTGTTCATAGAATTGCGAAGGATATCTGTCGTCTACGTGAACGAATTGTTAATATTCCAATGCGGAATCAGGTTGGTAACTCTGTTGTTGACATTTTGCTGCTTTATTGTGCTCTATGATTGACATTGAGCTTTTCTAGGGCTTTAGGGATGCGTTTTTTTATTGGTTGAATATCGTGTGTTTAATTGTATGAATCTGGGAATTTTTCGTTTTAGAAGTGACGCCAATATGCTTGACTGCAAGGATCAGTTCGATTATAGTTTGAATAATGCATTGTAGAGCTCTCTGCAAGTATCATTCTTCCCTTTCTGTTGAAACTTGTGGCTATAGGAACAAATTTAACTATAATTACGTTTAATTGTATTGAACAATGTTGAAACTTTGAGGGCACTTGCTAGGATATGGTCCAAATAGATATAATTTTGCATAATTATGATATCTACGACATCCATGACTCTTTCTTTTGTTATCTACTGGTTGGAGTAGCAATTGCAGAAGTTTTTGAAAGATTAGAATTTTTTTATACTTTTATAGGGTCAAATTGCTTATGATATATTATTGTCTAGGTAATGAAACATAAATATGATAAGCATTTATACTAATATCTCCTCACCAGAAATGTTTTAGTCCCTCAAAGTTCATCATCTTTTAAACGTCTAACGTCCATTTGATAACCATTTTGTTTTTAGTTTTCTGTTTATTATACTTGTTTGTCACAAGTTTTTGGTAAGTTTTTCTCATTCTTAAAAAAACACACCTTTAAATTCTAAGCCAAACTTCAATGACAAAATCAGTTTTTTAAAACCACTTTTTGAAATTGATCAAATATTGGCTTGATTTTTTAAAAAATTTTAAAATAAAACGTTTTTTTATTAAAAAAAAATATATATATTATACGTGCAAGTAAGTAGTGTTTATAAGCTTAATTTTTGAAAAATGGAAAAACAAAAAAATGGTTATCAAAAGGACCCCAAATTTTATAATTTCGTTTTTCTAGAGCTTGTTTTGTGTTTCTCTGGCAACATAGTTCAACTTGAGTGTAGAAATGCGCATAGTTTCACAAGCTTGTAACTTTCCTGGTTTCAGGATCGCTCTGTTATTGAAAATACTACGAATAGGGATCCATATGCAGAAACATGTTGTACTGTGTGCAAGGGTATGGAAGATGAAGGTCTCATGTTACTCTGCGATCTCTGTGATTCAGCTGCTCATACTTATTGTGTCGGCCTAGGTGCTAATGTGCCTGAAGGCGATTGGTTTTGCCATGATTGTACTATCTCCAGGGCTCAACATGCCGATCCTGAATTGAACACTGGTTACAATGATCAAAATCAAACAGAATCTGCTAGAGCCCACATCTCCATTTCCGATATAGTAAAAGAATCAAGTGCTCAAACAGTTGGCATACCTCGCAGAATAGCCGTTTTACATTCAAGTCACGAGCCACCTTCTATTGTCCCCAGTTGGAGAAGCAGAAGCAGCGTGGCCCATAAATCATTGCCTAGTCGTGGTGGTAGAGCTGCTGGAACAAGTGCAAGAACATTACATCGCTGTCGTAACATCCATAGCCATATAAGAGCATTACGTGAAAATTGGGGTGGCTTACGAAGGGGGTCACTGAGCTTTCCCGCTAGCAGCTCATCAACATATTGTGGCAACAGTTCCAAACGAGATATTGGTGCTGCAGTAAACAGCCAAACGGGTGAACCCCATTTTTCTACAGCCATTAACGTGCAGGCGACATCTGGACCTGAGTCTAATGGAAGCTCTTATGATGTTGAGAAGGCATGGAGGATGATGGAAATTGCAAAGGCAAAGGCCATACGCGAGGAAGATCAAACCTTGAAACATCCTGTTAGCAGACAAATGAACACAAAAATAAAAGATATTCATACAGCGAAGGGCCAACAGTTCAAAATCCAGAAGCTAAAGGAACCAGCAAAGCATAAGAAGGAAATGGGAAAGCAAAGATTGCCCGAGTTGGATAAGAAACTGTGTTGTCCTGTAGCAAGTAAGAAGAGTAAAGCTTCTGATGAGTTTTTTCCTACCAGCTCATCCAGTTATGGAGAATCCTCCCTGGGTAATATAGTCCAAACTTCTCGAGGTGATTTCAACTATGAAAATAGAAGAAAGCTATCAAACAAAATCGTGGATGAACTTTCTTCATCCTCCACAATGACACAAGCCTCAGAGAGAGGCCATGTGGCTCGTGAGGCTGGCAACGATCAGGATCCCAAAAGTGAGATACGAACACTGGTCAAGATCAACCTAAAACTCCTAAGCCGAGACAAAAATTTGGGTATGATGTCACGTTCTACGCTACCCCCATTGCCATTAGTTTGAATGCAATTAAATGTAAAGCTCTTCCAGGTTTATCTTGTAACAGGATTGTGTTGAGTGGAATATTAATTAATCTGAGATTTATGCAGGATATGAAAGATACAAGGAAGTAGCAAGGCTTGCAACTCACACCATCATGGCAGCATGTGGTTTAGAACCCCCTCCAAAACCCAGCAAGCGATTCTTATCGTGCTCGGTTTGCAAGCACACAGAAGAAGAAGTCGGGCAGCTTCACAGGTCCACTCTGAGGCCAGAATCTTGCAGGGAATGCTTCCTGGTGTATGTGAAGGATGTTGTTAATGCCCTGATGTTAGAAAAACTGGAGGTGGGTTCCTGATCGTAGGCTGTAAAGAAGCCAAATTGTGTGTAATAGTAAGCAGAAAAGTTTTGGGAGTAATAAATAAATGGTTCAAAGTAGATAATATCTGCTAGAGGTGAGCTTGAACGGTTACAAAGGGTATCAGAGTCAGACACCGAGCGATGTTCAGTGAGGACATTGTGGATTGTGAGGTCCTACATTAGTTAGAGTGGAGAACAAAGTGGTTCTTATAAAAGTGTGGAAACTTCTACACGGAGTAGACATTAGTATAAACCAAGCAGAGAGTTAAAAGAAAAGAAGTGGGTTCTAAGAAGGAGGTGACGGTTTGAGGGGACCAAAATGGAAGGGAAATGTATGCGGTAGAGGGAAGTGAGCGTGGCGCTCTATTGTTGAGTTGAGCCGATAATTCGTTGGAACATGGAGAGGTGGGTCTAACGCTGATGTGAAACTGCCTCGTGCTTTGCTGTGGCCTCTCTCTGTGATAGCACTCACAAAAGCGCATGCGACAATATAACATGACTTTCCACACGTGAGCTAACTGCCATATCACGTGCCTTTTCAACTGAACGACACTACCGTGTTCAGTGCTGTCACCTCATCCTTTGTCACAGCCCTAAATACCCTATCACCTCTCCACACCTCACTCTCCTTTTTTTTCTTTATTTTAATAACCATTACTTATTACCCCCACCAAACCAAAAAAAGAAGCTCTTTCTTAGACTATATATATACATTTTATTTTTATATTAATTTTTAAATAATTTTGATTTTCTTCGTCATTTTTAAAATATTACTAAATTTTAAAGTTTATCGAGTAAATAAAGATAAAAAATTTATGATGGGAGAAAAAGTATATTAAAATAGAAAAGAAATGTATGGGCAGTGGGTCCCGGAAAAACGGGCAAGTTGGCCACGTGAGGCAGAGGGTGTAGAAAAGTCACGTGCATCTCGCGGATTGTGCGCCGGTACCCTTTTAACATTTGTTAACTGATCTCTAAACGGATCCCCCTCAGAATGTCCACGTTTTATGCCGCCCTTCCATTCAATTAACATTTTTTAATTATATTTATTATATGAATGAAAAAAATGTTTAAAAATAGCCTTTTCCACAATTTAAATTAACTCTTCAATAATTTTATAAAAAATGAATTTCCTTTTTTCTAAAATTAATGTCAAATCCTTGTCGTTAGAAAAAATACAAAAAGAAATGATGAGGGGACAGGGAAAATGAATTTGGTCACTCAATATTGCATTTGCTATCAACTTGCATAAACCCACCTAATCATATTGCCTTTGCATTTAATATATATTTTTTGTTTCTATTAAATAAACTAAATAATTCATAAAAATGTTAAATACTCGGCTAACTTTTATAGCAGGAGTCTCTTGAGACTACCGATAATCTTAGATGCAGAATCTCATGCATGTTAGATTGCGTTTACAATCTCAACCTTTTAGAATAATAACAAATATATATATATATATTTGATGAATAAATATAATAAAATATTATTAGGACAAATAATAGAAACAATTAGGAGGTTGTTCTGTCGTTAAATCAAATAGATTAAAACTAATCAACAACCTAAGCCTTTCATGTTATGTCAAATATAGCATAATTAATTAAGATGCCAGTTGGAAAGTTTAGATTATTTTATAGAAGAAGAAGAAAAAAAAACAAAATTTTAATTGAATTATCTTTAAATATTTTAAAAACATTATCGAAATAATTTTAAAAAGCAATATTTAATTTAAAAACTATGGATAGTGAGGCCGTCTATTAAACGGCGTCGCCACTAACGCCGGTGAGTGTGTGTGCGCGTGCGCGTTATTTAGTCCAATTGTTTTTATTTTTTTATTTTATTTATTTTTGGGATTTGAAGAGAAAAAGAGAGATTCCAACTCCAAAGAAAAAAGAAGACACAATATTTTGTTTGTAAGCGGCAATTCGAAGCAGATTCTCTTCTTCTTCTTCTTCTTCTTCTCCATTTTACCAATTTTTCTCTGCAATTCTAGTTTACTATCTTCACTGCTTTTCAATGGCGCCATAGTTTCTGTGTTTGCGTCCAAGTTCTAAATTCAGTTCAGTTCAGAAGAGTCACTTGTCAAAGCCTGTGAAAATCTTCGCTCTTATCAGATTCTTGGAGAAACTTATGGTACTATTCTCTCCTAATTCATTCGATTTTATTTTTTATTATTGTTATTGTTTTCTGGATTTGTTCTGCTTCATCTTGTTCTTCAACTGTTGTAGTTGAAATTGGAGAATTGTTTTCTCCGGGATGAGAAGCATGTTTTTCTGGAGGAACAGTCAGAATTTTATAGAGTATTATAACAGTTTACAGTCCGATTACTGAAAAGGTTAAGTGAATGTGCCTTTTAGATCTTCATATCGACGGCATAAATTCTCTGATTAGCAAGCTTTTGTAGGAATTCAGGTTCTGAGCGCTTCATTTCTGGAAACAACTCTCGATATCCATAGTCAATTTTAGGGTGAATTACTGAGAATTGAACTTCTTTGAGAGGTTTGAATTCGTAATCCATCAAGAGAAGAAGGCCGAGGAATTCGCATTTAACCGTTTGGAAAGCTTGATTGTAATTGGCTATGGAGCTTCCTCAGCCTTCCCGTCCCCTCAGAACCGAAGGTATGGTTCGATTTCAACTTTTGCCAAATTTAGTACTCCTGAACTTGAGTTTTTGGAATTCGATGGGGGAAACCCCCCCGAAACGAATGATTTGTGTTGAATGTTCATTTGTGACGGTAATCTGGAAGCTCTTCTTCAGGGCGGAAACCAACGCATGACTTCCTATCACTCTATAGTCATTCAACTGCCGACCAACAAGATCCATCCCAGTCCTTTCAAGGTACTATTCCTCTATCAAATCACCAATTACAGATTTACTTCCTCCTATAAGCCATTTGATAAAGTTTAAGCCATATCTCCGTTCTGATATTTCTTTAGTAATTACTTTTGTTCGAAAACGAAATGAAATTATGGTTGTCCGTGCACGTGACTTGAATAAAATCATGGATCCGTGGCACGAAGTAAAAGTAGGGCTGAACTAAATTAGGAGCCATACTTGGGTTTCCCTACTGCATCTGTCATTTTGCAGTTCACTCCAAATTCAAAAAGAAGAAGAAGAAGAAGAAGAAGAAGAAGAATTTTCTATGACGAACAGTAATTGAATATCGGGATGAACTCGATAAAATATACCTCAATATTTTTCTTTTTCTAAAATTAGTACAGAATATATGATAGAATAGGGACACTGAACTCCAAAATGGAAAAGCAAAGGCCGGCAGGTAAGTAATTAGCACCACCAGATTGGTGCGCGCCCTTTCGATGGCGGGACCTGTCTCATGTGTCGACAACTGACTTGACGTATCGCACAATTCAGGATAAGCGATGCAAATTCAGCTCCCTTCCGGAACCCCTTAAAAATTGCAATCTTTTTCTTTTTTCTTTTGGGATGTGCATATGCTTCTGAATAAATTCCATAATAAATAAAGCGAATCTCTCTAAAACTTGCCATGTGGATATATTTACTGCCCCCATCATGCGTATCTCTTACGGAATCGTCAATATTAAGGGCTCTTTCAGTGGGGATTTTGAAATTTTTGCATTCAGCCTGTCATTGTTATTGATAAGAGAAAAGTAAAACGTGAACATGGGTTTCAATTTCCACGTTTGTAATCCATTTTTTGGCTGGACAGTGAAAAAGGTTCTATCCTGCTTGTTTCGTGATTAATTGCATCGCTATTTGCTTAGAAGCCATGGGTGCATTTGGATTAGCTATTATAATGTATGTTTTTCTATTTTTGTGAGAACAGGAGGTTTTCTTACAACGCATGATTTTCTCCAGCCGTTGGAACGGATTGAGAAGACTTGTGCCAAGAAAGAGCATACAATGAATGTGTCCACTGTCGAACGAGCAGCGCCACCCTTGACAACTCTAGCACGTAATTCTCCTGTCGAGCGTCTTTTACCAGGTGGAATTGGGAGTTGCATTATTGGCCACATTTCTTATTTCAACCATAGGGTTCCAAAGACAGAAGGATCGGTATTTCCAGTCCCTCAGGCGAGCAATACTGACAAAAGTGACGACAACTCCCGTTGTAGCTCTTTGTCTGCAAGTGGTTTCACGTTGTGGGAAGAATCTGCTGTTAAAAAGGGAAAGACAAGGAAGGAGAATTTGAGTGAAAAGCCGGGTCTAAGAGGTAAAGTTTTTATCATTACAATCTTTTCAGTTCTAATTATTTGACTATTAATCGATCAACAGAGTTCTCATGGACTTTCTAGTTTCTAATGTTGGTGGGGTCCTACTGACTTCTTAACGTAGCTTTTTCTTTAGTTAGTAAGAACTCATGGCCGAAATTTACCACAAAACTTGAAATGTTTGGAGAGAAAACAAACGTGTGTGGGTGCATATGTGTGCTTTCTCTTATCATCTTTTTGTTTGTTTTGCTTGCATGTGTAAGAATTCTAAGATGGGGTTTTGGAATTCGCTCATACTTTTTCCACATCATTTGAGCTTTTTTCTTACGTTCCTTCCCATTGAACGGATCTTCCGTTCTTTCTAGCAGAACCACCGGCAAAGATGGAACAGTGGGCCGTTTCAACAGAGCGGCCAATACAATCATCATGCAGCAGCTTCAGCTCTCTCTCTTCCTCTCAGTCAGTCATTCTTGTTTCTAACTTTTCAAAACGTCAACATTATTTTTTTGGTTCCCGTGTATAAATGTTGAGACTGGACTTCCTGGAAATTTACGAACAGGCCTTCATGCCAGCAGAAACGGAGCTTCGGTGAGATGTTGAAGTCCGCAGCCAATGTTACCTCTAAGGAAGAGAAACTAGACGATGGCAAAGCATTTGTTATTAAGAAGGAATCATCGCCATCCACTGCCTATAGAGGTTCGTTTCTTTCATGATGCTCTGTTCGTTATTCCCCCCACCAGAACTTAAAAAAAAAAATTAGATAAGTAGTGCAATTTGCCCTTCAATTTGAAAATGTTGCCATTTTTACTCTCTTTAAGTTTTCCTTTGAAAATTCATTAAAAAAAGAAAAAGAAGAAAAAAAAAGGTGTTTTGATATACTTTTGATGAAGTGTAAAATATGTATGATACAAAATTGATAGGATTTAAAAGAAAATAACATTAGAATTAATTTTTGTGTCAAAATTTGTGAGCTCTGGCAAAATTAGTCCCTGAAAATCTCTCCTCAATTGTTCTTCTTTCTAAAATCTTGGATTTACAGGTGACTTGAGGATAAACGTCGGTGGAAAATGCTCTGATCAGAAGGCTAACACGCCGAGATCCAAACATTCTGCAACAGAACAGCGTCGAAGGAGCAAAATTAATGATAGGCAAGATTTCACAGATATATGTTAGTTCAGTAGCAGACATTACCTTTTCCAAAACAAGTGCATATATTTCCTTATAGAAAGAAATTCGTAGAAAAATCACTCTAGAAGTTATTTTATTTGTGATAAAGTTGAAAAGTTACATGCAGGTTTCAGAAGCTGAGAGAACTTCTTCCCTGTAGTGATCAGAAGAGAGACAAGGCATCATTTTTGTTAGAGGTAAATATGCATGTCACTAGGTGATATTTTACTTCTCTTTTGCATATGGTGTGCAGTAGATTGATTTCTGAACATGTTACCAGGTTATCGAGTACATTCAATTTTTACAAGAAAAGGTTCGCAAATATGAAAGCTCACCACCGCAAGGATGGTACGATGAACCAGCGAAATTACTCCACTGTGTAAATACTACCAACAAACTTTCTCTCCATTGTTTGTACATACTATATAACACTGTTCCTTATAAAAATATTTTGACCTTTTGTTCTTGTTTCACTAAATTTTAATTGATATCAGCTGCCTAATACGGAAACCCTCTGATCCTCTGTTGTGCAGAGAAACAATTGTAATCCAGCACAATGTTACATCGATCAATCTCAAGTTGCCAAGAGCGGCCCTGTGTTTATATTTGCTGGGTCTGACCAAAAAAATATGTCTCACTTCCCTGCATTTCTTCCAAGGTGCTCGCACAACCCAGTCGAATCTAATACTTCCACCACCTTCGGAGAAGCGGATCATCATCTTGGAACAACAAACAAAGCAACATCTTATCCAATGTTGGACCCACGCTATTTCATACCTGTCACAAGTGAAGGTGAAAAAACTAAAATCTATTCTCAAGTGGCACATAATGCGGACAAAAAACCATATGAAATGCAACAACTATTATGGGAGACGAGAGCATGTACTACCGATATTGCTGCTGTTGATAATAAGCTGAAAGAACCTGAGCAGAGCATTGAAGGTGGTAGAATTAGCATCTCAAGTGCATATTCTCAAGAGTGAGTATATTCATATTCTAATTCTTGTTTAATATGATACATTCTGATATGCATGATCTTGAGTTTTCATTCAAGAAACAATAAATTTGGCCATCTTCAAGACTGACATTATAATATTAGTAGATAGCTCTTCTAGACAGCGAATTTAACTGTTGGAAGAGGCCAATAGATCAATTTGAGACTTGATTCATCAATTAAGCGACATACATTTGGTTTCTCGATGAGCAGGTTGTTAAAAATTCTCACACAAGCGCTACAGAGTTCTGGAGTGGATATGTCACAGGCCAGCATCGCTGTACAAATAGAACTTGGAAAGAGGACAAATTGTAGAGATACTGCCGCAAATCCTGCTATTGTGGTAAACGAACTGCATACTAGTATGCAATGAATGTCCTTTTACTAGCTGCATCAACTTTTCCACCCTTTTCTTTGCTTTTTCATAGGATGATTCAGCTCGCCCAAGTGAGAGAGCGGTCGTTGTTTCCAGAGTTGCAGCTGTAGAAGAGGACATGGAGCAGGCATTCAGAAAGAAGCAAAATACTTGAAAGAGATGATATAGCAAAGTAATTCTCCCGTCAATTCAATTAATTATCACTTCATTTTTACGTTCCATTTCTTCCATGAAGGGTTTATGGCCTTTCAATTATTTGGGAAATGCATCTGACCCAGATTGATTGTACATTAGAATATAGTTCATTTTCTAGTTGTGATTTTTTGGGCATCCCCCATTTTAATATGGTGAAGCTGCTTTAGAAGTTAAGCTTCCCTTCATGCTTAGAGGCTGTTTTAGGCATAAAGGCTTTTGTTTGATGTAAAGTTCGTCTCATTGTCGGCTCTTGTCAAAATCTCTTTGGGAGGGAGGGAGGGAGGAAGAAAAGAATAAATCTGTCTACTTCCACTTTATCATATCCCTATTCTCAGGATTTCATCGCTCTCTGTATACATAATATTATTTTTATTTTTATTCAGAAATGATTATTTCTCCGCCGCTATAACTTAAAGAAGCATCAAACAACGATACTTATCTTGGTTGTCTAATTGATTTGCTTTTTATTTTTATAATAATAATAAAAAATGATGGGCAGCCACTTCTTCTCTACTCTTCATCACAATTAGAATTTGCCAGCTTCGAAGGCCATGTGCATTCATGATTATTCTCCATTATAATACAAAATCTCCAACAAAACTGCTAACCCTTCAAATTCTATTATTATTCCATTCATACCTTGCTTTTCTGTTAAACTTAGCATTCGATACAGATACATTATACTGCTGCTTGCTGCATAATTTCACATGATTTGATCAAAGAAAATGGCAACCAAGACAAGTTCGAAGCCATGAATATGAAGAAATAATGAATATCAAAATGTGAATACGAAGAAATCATCTTATCTGGCCACAGGAATTATCAAATGAGAATAAATATAAAAATCAATGAATAAAATGGCATCATCGTCCATAGAATCTGATTGCCTGCTGTCTTTCACAAGGCAAAAAGAAGATATCAGAGGTGGTGGGAGGAAAGCGATATGGCCTTTCCTAAATACATAAATATGAATCTTTCTGTGCTTATTGGGAAGAGAGTAAAATAAACAATTTTGGACCCCCTATAGCTTCCCCCTCTCTTGCCAATATATGAAGACTGATGCTAACAATGGGAGTGAGGCAATGAACTGTGGGGGAAAGTGGTTCTGCGATTCAATACCAATCTATCTGTGTACAAACTATGCCTGTCCTAGCAGTTTTATGTGCTTCTCTCATCCTGTAACAGCGAGGTAGCTGGTAATAAACGACCACGTTGAATAACAATTTCTATATGCCAAAGAAAACAATGTTCTCCAATTGGCTTCTTATATACTATACTCGGGCTTTTCTAGACGCAAATGTATGACCTTGAAAATCTTGATTGATCCGATTAGTTCAACTTCCATCTCTACTGAAATGTCACAATCCCAACATACAAACCTCAAAGTGTTCTCTTCAGCATTGGAGAAGAAACAGCCCCATTTTGTTCCTCCAACGGTGGCAAACATTCTTCAGGGTTGGCATAGAAATAGTCCTCCTCTTTAGGTTTGTCGTGGATCACCATCCTTTTAGCTGGTTTCCCCATGCGGTCTGCGTGGGTTTCTTTTACAGCCAAAGAGAACTCATCCCAGCTTAGCTTTCCACTATTGTATTGATCTATCAAATCAACAAGTATCTTTCTGTCCAACAGTATGGTCTTCTTAAACCCAAGATATCTAAAACGTCACAACACAAGTAGCCAGTACAATTGGTTGAATATCATCTCAAATAAAACGGTACAATTGATTTAACCATATGCAATAGATAAGCAAATGAGTGAAAATCACTTGGTACCTGCGATGACCTTCAACAACTTTAGCCATATTCCCATCATATGTAGGAATGAATATATCACTTTCCAACGAGACAAGGTAATCTAAAGCAGCCATCTGGGATGAGTGATTCTGAAAGAACCTGAGGTCAGAAGGTTTTAGCAATGTCTCCTTCTTGACCTAGTTAACCAAAACCAGAGACAATTTGTAAGGGCAGGAAGACATAAGGTTGGGATATAGAAACTACTGCATAGCTAATCTACAAACCAGTTTCGGATAAGCCTTTGCAAGACTCTTCATCCTATTTTGTCCTCCATAGATTTCACCAGCTGCAATATAAATCTGAAAATTAGGATCAATATCCAGCGCCCTCAGTGTAAGTGCAGTTTCTTCTGGGGTCAAGGGGCACAACCCATCCTTCCTTTTCATGTCAGAGTTTATTACTTTCTCTTTCCACCATGGATATGCATATCTGCACATATAAAGCGAGAGAGAATGGGAATGAGAAAGAGTTTGCTAAAAAGCCAAATGCCAAATGATCGAAATATACCTCATTCTTGTCAATTCTTCTATTTCTTCATTGTTACAACCTTGAGTACAGCCAGAAAAGGCCAGCATATCCATCTCATACCTAAGATGAAGCACTAAAAAAGGGCCATTTTCCCTAAGCAGCTTGACAACCCTTCTTCCTAACTGCTCTATCTCTGAGGTGAATTTCAGAGCACTATAGTTTACTCGACATCTCAGCTTCTGCATCTCCATTGGTTGGTTATTGTTGGCAAGTCGGGCATCAGTTTTGTTCAGATGTAAAACTTTGTGCTTCTGAATGAGCGGAAGAATCTATAATTGGAGAAGGGGAAAACTTTTCAGAATTTTGCAAGAAAGATAAACAAAACAACTAAATAAAAACCAGAGGGAGTTCATTATAATTAATTTGAATATCTGTTGGGAAAAAACATTGGTATGTCAGGGTACAAAAGTATCTAAGTGGCATATTTTATTGCTCGACGTTTGAGAAACACAAATAAAACTAACCTGATCATGATAGTATGAAATGTCAGACCAGCTAATAGGTGGCATTGAGTAGACCTTCCGTTGTTCCATTCTCTTCTTAAGCCTGACGGGCAACTCTCTTATGATGCGTACTTGATCTCTCAATGATCCAATAAAATGTTCCACATCAAATATATCTTGAAATTCACTGAAACGTCAATATAACTTCATGTCAGCTCAACCATATGAAATTTTGCCCAACCAAAGATGAATGGAAATGGATTGATAATTACACACCTGGGATCAGCCCAGAATGAGGTCTTATCCAATTCGGGTACAACAAGAGTGACATTCAAATATCTTGCAATGGCAACCATGTCACATATCTGCACAACATACAGAAAAGGAAAAGGGGGAGTGAAGGGGTAGAATTATTAGGGTATAGCATAAATAGAAATTGTCTTATGTTCAGATGGTCAGAAATACAGTCTTTTGCACACTGGACGATTGAAATCACCCACCGCTGCCCTCATTTGGTTGAGCCCTCCATTGCACGACACCATCAGGTAGCCATTGTTCTTGTAATATCCTGACGGAGAAAATAAAATTTCAGAGATAGGAGTAACAGCTCACAAACTCCCATTAACAAGCAAGTAAAGACTAAAAAAGGGAAATAGCTAATATAAAATTCGAACATAACCCTTCTGTGTATCTATAAATGAAATGAAAGATTAAGATTAAAAGGGGAAATGCCTACTAGATATATACATCATTACAAAGTAACAAGTTAACTTTAATTTTCTAGCAACAAAACAAGAGGATTAGGAACTGATATCTACATCATTTTCAGTGATTTCCAATTCCTTTAAGAAAGTAAAAGTAATCTTATCTGACCGGTTAGGAAGTTTTAACAAACAAAAATTGAAACCAGGTCTTAAAAGGAAAGAGCAAAAAAACTCACGTTTAGGAGGAAATACTATTTTGGGCGGAACTGAAAGGGGATTTTCCTCAACACCAGAAACAGCAGCGGCCGCAGATTCATGAGAAAAACAAGAAGGCCATCCTTTCAAGACCCCCGGTCCCCAAACCTCCCTTAACGAAATCAATTGAACGATGCAAGTCCAGAGCATAACAGTCGTCGTTAAGCGGATTAACCACGGCCGCACTCTCAACCCTGATGAGACCATCGAACTTTTTAGTTTATCGATCTTGCTCCCTCCTAGTGCTTTCAATTCCATCGCCGTTGAGTCACTAAGCTTCCTCCGATTTCCCTCTATCTTGCACATTTCTATTCCTCTCGCCCGTGCATTCAGGAGAGAAATCAACAGAGCAACCCCCCTTCCCCCTACCCTGATGTATTATTACTGCAGGAAATCAAGAAAGACCCCTCGGAAATCGATCTGCCCCTTATTTAATGAATGCCAAATCAGAAATCACAACCTAAAACATTCAACCAAAATCGAATTACATACATACATATATATATATATGGAAATAAGTTACGATAAGATCTCCAAGATTCACAGGGGGGCAGATACGGTTGGGAAACCAGATCAAAACAAGATAGCAACTAAAACAAAAATCCCGGACCTCAGAGAAGAAAAGCGATTACAGAAACAAATTCAAAAGACTGTTAGCAAACACTAAATAATACTTTCTTCCACAACGTACATTACCGAAATCTCAGTTGGGTGACTCCTCGAAGAATGAAGAACATTAATAACTTCGTTGAAAGATTCTTAAAAATTTCAATTCAAATTTGTAAAACGATCATTCTACAAATAGAATTTTCGGCGGAAGAAGGTCGTCTTTGCATCGCCATTCGCCCAGAACCTCGCCGCGAATATCGATGACGCCGTTGAAAATATATAGGAATCGGAGAGAGTAAGGAAAGGAGAAAAAAAAAAAAGAAGAAGAAGAAGAAGAAGAGATCCGTACCGGTAGATGCAGTCGGGTCGGGTTCTGTTCACAGTGGGCTCGGATTCACGGGCAAATAAAAAAACGTCCCAACTCGGACCCAGATACGTTGACCCCACTGTCACGTTCAGTCTAGCTTCTCCACTGAGATTCTTCCACGTGTCCGATCGAGAATATGACTTAAAAGAGATCTCGCGTAGGGTTCACTGTCTCCCACCCTCGGTAGGTGGTGAAATAACTACGCGAAATCTTTGATATCACGATATATTCCAATAAAACCGCGATAACTTTTAGTTTCAAAATATCGCCACGCGGTTTTTTCTTTGAAATTTGCAGTCGGTGATATTATAGATTTGCGTTTTTTAATATATTTTTTTTTGGCTTGTCATGGGAACCACTCAGAATTTATTTATTTATTGCTTCTTTTTGGACCATCATTATTATCGTATATTTATTGTTTATAATATTTAAAATATGTTTCTTACGCGGAGATTCTCCCTTATTCTGACAATATATATATACATATATATAATTAATTTTTATCCTATACTTTTAATTTCATCTTATAATTTTACCAAACACATTAAATTTTAATTAATTATAACGCATTCCTCCAAAACAAAAACACATTGTAACTATTTTTGGTGAAGTTTTTTGGTTTTTGGAGAGTTATACCTCACTTTTTGATTTTTAGTGTAATTAATGAATCGTGTAATATTTTATCTTTTTTTTTTCCTTTTAAAATTATATAAATTATGCCGCAAATTATTAATTTTGATACCCTAATATATAAGATTGAGAAATTAATTTGGCAAGTTTTTAAATTTCACCTTATGTAAAAATCCCCAATTATCATGTAATTTAATATTTTTTAAAATACAAGATATATATATATATATATATATATATATATATATATATATATGTTATTTAATTAATGTGTAAAATGATTGAAATTGGAATCATAAAAGTCAATACCTAAAATGGGCTGTTGATTATTCTTCACATTTACTATTGTAAAAAAAGGAAAATATTCTTCAAATTTACTTAATATACAATGCTTTTGACTTCCAAATTTAAACATGTTCGACCCAAATTTGTACATTTATATTTAATTGTTTTATTACAAGCTAACCTGCATACCCCTCTCTAATCAAAATTTTAATTTAAATGTTTGGATCTATTTAAATTTTCTATATCGATATTAATCGAAATTAAATGAGTATAATTTAATAATTATGGGGAATTTAGGTTGCCATACTTTAATTAATTTTGAAGGGTTTATGGTGTAGAACAACATGAAATTGGGAAGCATTAATAATCTTCATTTCATTTCATTTAATTTCATTATTGGGGCTCTGAATGACAAAATTATTAAATAATATCGATACATAATTAATTAATGTTTCTCGTAATTAGTGGAAAACATTATATGTATTTGAGAATAACGTGGCTTTGATTAACTGAGCATTACACCTTTCATATTATATAAATAGTTTTCAAAATCTTAAATTTATTATTTTAAACTTTTCATTACAATTTTATATTATCAGTTTTTTAAATACAATAATTAATATAAATTATAGAGAAATACGAAAATCAAATAGATAATAGTCCACAGAATATTTGCCAGAAATTTATGAAATTGTAGAAAAACCTTATACTAAATTTGTAATTTAACTTTTTTTATAATTAAAATATATTATAATTTTAAGTTATTGGTATATTCTTTAAACTCGAGCATAACTCAATAAACAAACAAACTGGATTTCCAGGCCTATACGTCATACTAAAAAAAATTGCTTCACGTTTTATTTTGCATCTTCTTTCATTTTCACTTCCAAAATCGACTTACCTAACTTAAAGGAATACTATTCTGTTCTTGTAACATGGCCCTTCAGCTAAAAGGAGTAAAGCATATTACTAAGAATATATGTGTGTGTATATATATATTATATTAATCTACCTAGGAGCGTTGACTCCATTGGAATTAGAACGAAGAAGAATCGATATCAAACTCAATAAAAAATGGAAATTCGTAGAATTAAAATTATTTTAGAATAGTTTTATTTAAGAAAAGTTGTTTCATGATGGCTCTTTTTTAAAAAATAAAATTCTACAATTATCAAACCTAATTAATATAAATGAATTTTTGTCGATTTTATTTTTCAGATATTAGAACTATTTTTAGTTCATTGTCAAACTTAATTCAAATATTTTAGAGTTGGTTTAAATTATATTTTTTATTTTTTATTTTATATAGAAACTAAATAATAATAAAAAATAAATTTGTTGAAAGAAATACATATTAATCAATCATTCATGGCCGACACAATCTTTTACACCAATAACAGCTATAAACCCCACTTTCATAACCCAAGCAGATTAATTTTTTAAATAATAATTAAAAGAAAATACATTGACCCGACACCTCAGCATTCTCTCCATGCTTACGTGGCGTTCTGAAAGTCAAAAATGGCCGACAAAGCCATCCTTCTCACTCCCCTGTTCCTCCGCGTGTTTCCTCATTCTGCACCCTCTTCCGCCGCGTTCCTCCGGCGCTGCCGACCTCAACTCTGACTTCTCCTGTTCTCGATCCTAATTGCTTCCCGTCAATCATTCCATTAAATATATACAGTCCGAACTCAAACCTCTCGCAATGGCAGAAGTAGGGCACATGGATTTGCAAGACATTCGATCCAAGCCATGGAAGTGCCCAAGGTGCGATTCGCCCGACACCAAATTCTGCTATTACAATAATTACAATTAGTCTCAGCCTCGCCACTTCTGCAAGACCTGCCGCCGCTACTGGACCATCGGCGGTGTTCTTCGCAACGTTCCTGTTGGCGGCGGAAATCGCAAAGCGAAGAACAGTTCGAAGCCGAAGCCGAAGGCTGCAATGATCGCGAGAGATTCACCGTCGTCGTAATCGAATTCGTGGAAATTCGATTTGGAAATCCTCCCGACGCCGCTGAAGTTGAATCAGGCGGGTGATTGGTACGGTTGGATTGAGAATGGAAGGGAGTCGGAAGGTGGGATTGTGGCTGCGGCAGGGGGATCGGCCGGCGGAGAAAGGGGACAGGGGCGAGGGATTTGGATCGTTGGATCATTTGCCGACAAGTGATGAAGCCGAATGAATGGTTGAGATTACCGGAGGCGTCGCAATCGGAAATCACAACTATTTAAATTATACAAAATATTAATTGTTGAGTAAGTTTCAATTATTAAATATTTTGTTAAAATTTAAATAAATATAAATTTGAAAAAGTTGAGGGCAAATAAAATAAATCCAAAAAGTTATAAATTGAAATAATAGAAATTTGGAAGGGTATTTTAGCAAAAGAAGAGTTCTCTGGCATTTTTGTCGATGATCCTAAAGAAAAACGAATTTCAAAATTCGACCCCAACGACTCTCACTATCCAATTTCTTCTCCTCTTTACGCTTTTCCTTTCCTCTCTGGTTTGCTAATTCCAGAGGTTTTTTTCATTCCTCTAAAATTCTTCTGTAAATTACTGGAGATTTCGTCTTCTCAACCATGTTTGAGCCCCAACATTTCGTCGATTTGCAAGACGACTCTGCTTTCGGCGATCAGAAATCATGGAATTCCGGCGACCACAACGCGTCCCCGACTCGCCGCCTCACTCACTCATCACTCCCAATCCCACCCATTTCAGCTTCGGCAACTACTGCTGCTGGCGCTAATGGCAATGTGGATCGTGAACTTTTCAACAATCTCGTCGCAATCGTACCCCTCGTTCAGTCTCTTATTGTAATTCGTCTCTCTTTGAGTTATTTTTTTTGCTATTTAAATGGAATGGGAATTTTGTTATTGTAGTACTAGAGGGGAGGGGGTGTGTCATGAGTCTCGTGATGAACGGAAATTTTGATTTTGGAATCGTACTATTTTTAGGTTTGTATAAATTTTACTCATGAGATGCGAAAGGCTGGAGGTGTTCATTTTGAGAGATGGGAACCGGGGGAAAGTTAGGAAAGAAATTAATTCGTGCACTGCATCTTTCTGTATTCGATGAAGGTTCAATGGTTGAAAATGTAATTCAATTTGTGATTTCTTTTCATATTCGAAGTTTTCATTCCATTTTTCGCTTCTTGTTCTTCTTCTTTTTTTTTTTTTTTTTTTTTTTTCTGCGTTTTTGATGTTTGTTGTTTACGGATATTTGGTTTGAATTAGGATCGGAAAGCGAGCAGTTCATTCAGGAAGCGGGGTTCAATGATTTACACTAAAACACCTTCTAGAGAATCATTACACAGGAAGGTAACCAGTCAAACTGTTCTGTGATTTGGTATTCTTGTATACACTTCATCTCTGATTTTATGAATCCATCGATTGGTATATGGCGCTTTGATTTCAAGGCAGGACGAGTTTACTGAATTGTTTGTGACGTATTCTGTTGATTTAAGCGCAGAGCCCCATGAGTTTCTAATTTTGCTTATTGTGTTACCAATAGCCTAATATCAGTTCGTTTTTTCGTTGCAATTGTCTCTCGGTTTTTGTGCATTCCTCAATTGATGAATTTTTACTCCCTTTGTGGGTATTTTGAAGATGGAACAGAAAGGAAGGCATAACGGCCAATCTATTCCAACCAAGAAGAAGAAAGACCATGGGGTGAAGGACCAAAGTAACAATGTTGATAGTAATTCAGATGCCGATGGCTTTTCGGTTTTCTCCTCAAGTTCTCTGGTCTCTGAAAGGGATAAAGAAGAACTAATCACATTGAGAGAACAAGTGGAAGATCTGCGAAAGAAATTGCTTGAAAAGGATGAACTTCTAAAATCAGCAGAGATGTCGAAGGACCAGATGAACAACGTTTATGCAAAACTCGATGCTTTGAATCTCCAGTCTGCAGAGAAGGATTCTCGAATAAAGATGATTCATTCCCAACTTTCAGATGCAAAGGTTCCCATGAATTGCATTTTGTTCATTGAAATAATTATCATTTTGACGGGTTTGTTTGGTTGAGGTCGAATATAAGTATCATTAAGTAACTTATGTCGATTGATCTTGAAAATATTTCCAAAAACGGATTCCTTGTAGTTTTCCAATTGTAAATCTTCTGGTTATGTAACAAAGATGGATGAGTAACTACTGCACAAATCATTACATAATTCATTTTCATATGCAGATTAAGCTTGCAGATAAGCAAGCTGCGTTGGAGAAGATACAATGGGAGGTAATGACATCAAATTCAAAAATAGAAGAACTTCAAGAAGAGCTAAAGTCATCGCAAGGAGACGTTTCATCATTTATGCTGTTACTCGAAGGCTTGTCAAAGAATGATTGCAATGAACGTGTTGAAGATTATAGTCTTTCAGTGTATCTCCCGGAGAGCTGTCCTTACATTGTATGATCTGCAGTTCGATATGCCATATGTTTTATTGATTGGAAAGATTAGCATACTTATTCTTTCTGTGCTCAAGCGTATCATGTTGTCCCTTTTGCATAAAATATTAGCTTGTTTTTGGTCACAAGTACCTGATCTTCATTGTTGACCTCTAACGACTGAGACTATTTCTCCTGTGATTCAGGATGATTTGGACGATCTGAAAATGCAGGAAATGGAAGAAGCAAGACAAGATTATGTAGCTGCTGTTGCTGCTGCAAAGGCAAGGCAAGATGAAGAATCTATTGCTGCTGCTGCAGCTGCAAGGTCACGTCTTCAGGCATTTGTTTTCGAAACGTAAGTTTCAGGCGATCGATGCTAGCATAAGTTTCGGCACAGGTTATTGCTTCATTTGGTATCATCTGACATTTCTCTCTGATAGTTTGTAGGGCATAATAGCGTTCTCTATAGGGTTACTTGAGTCATTTATTTGTAATAAACATATTTATGGAAATGTTGAAGAGGAAGTATTTATTTCATTTTGTATGTATGATGTATCTAGCCTTCCCCATGTTGGTGTGTAATGGCAACGAGCCATGCTTGGTTGTGCGCTAGAGAGGCATCTTGTTCTGCAAGTATGGAGCACATCTCTCTCATTTTCTGATGCAGTTTAGATGATCAAAACAACCCTCGTAGCTTCGGAAGAAATTCTGAGGATTTATGTATGATATAAGAAAGGAAGGAAGATCATAGGTTATAGAATGGATTGAATTGGTCATTTTAGGACCTTCTCGCGGTCCTACGGGATGTTTATTAGCGATTGTGCGACACTCACTGTTACCACTAAGTGAGTAAGCCAACTCGAAATCTTGTCGCCTTCAACCTGATGACGTATACCCAAGCATTTAACATTAACATTGCTTTTAAGTCGAAAGTTTTAGAAAACGGAGGTTCAAAAAAAATTTAGAGGAGTTTGAAAGCTAACATTTGAGATAAATATAGAAAACAATGTTACATGCTATAAGCGAAAGAGGTAACACAACGATTTAGATAGTGCATAACATAACTTCAAATAGAAAAAATTGATACAACTCGAGGGTTTTGGATGTAACGAGCATGTGACTATAGACAACGTTTTAGGCAAGTATTGCTAAGAATTCACAAATTGAAATGGCACTTCTCATCTTCTCAATGCCAGAATTGATACTCAAAATTATATTATTTTGATCCTTCTATTTTGTGTTTAATAATTAATTCGAGCCTAAAAATTATGAGTTCATTGAATTGGATGATTAAAAGTTTAAAGATCTATCCGACATAAAATTAAAAGTTCTAAAAGTTCATAGATATGTGTATCTTTTAGAGTTGTTCGATATAAGCAAAAATTTATGGATGTATTCTATACCATTTTAAAAAAAATAGAAATACTTTAATTTATTTTGGTGCAAAATTTAAAAGATTTTTTTAAGCATAAAATATTATGATTTATTTTGTAATTTTATTTTTATGGAAAGAGGATGTGGAAGGAGCATGTAAAATAGATGAAAGGGAATCAATTTGTTAAAGTTAAATCCACGCCTTTTTTCTCGGCAATTCAATTTACGCCGCCATTTTCATCTCTCTCTATCTCTCTCCTCTCCCATTTGCCTTCCTCTCTCAATCGTACGTTTTATGGTTCTTAGCTATTTCTAATTTGATGGGTTGTTTTTGTTTCCTCTCTTCTGTATTGGGTTTAAATGTTTTCTTGCAATTCCTTCTGCAGAGAGAGAAGGAGAAACAAATGGCGACCAAATCCGAGAAATTTTCAGCTGATTTTGTGATGGGTGGTGTCGCCGCGATTGTGGCTAAAAGTGCAGCGGCGCCGATTGAAAGGGTCAAGCTTCTGTTGCAGAATCAGGGAGAGATGATAAAGAGAGGGCATCTTAAGAAGCCTTATCTGGGCATTCATGACTGTTTCAGAAGAGTTTTGAGAGAAGAAGGGCCGTTGTCACTATGGAGGGGAAATCAGGCTAACGTCATTCGATATTTCCCTACTCAGGTACTTCTTTTCATGAACTTTCAATTTGTTATCTCTGCAACAGAAGCTTCATTTCTTTCAGCAGCTACACAAGCTTTTACTCCCAATTTTATATTTGATTCATTGTTACTTTTCTGGTTATGGATTCCCGTTTTCGTTGTTCTTTGTAGCCTCTTTCATTTAGTAGCATTAGCATAAAGTGTTGAATTAGCATTTGGCTGAAATCATGAATTTATGACCACAGATTCAGGAACTAATGTAACCTTAATCCCTATGAAGGTTTATGATGCATTCTAATTGATGAAACTTTGGAGAATATTCAAGATTCTAATGAACTGATTGAGAATTATGGTTTATTGTTATTCTTAATGACCAAAGCTTTAATTTTACGATATCATCTCCAAATGCTTTTACAGAAGAGAATTTGAATTGCCCATAGGCTTTCAACTTTGCATTCAAAGGTTACTTCAAAACGAAATTCGGGCGCTCAAAAGAGAAGGATGGATACATCAAGTGGTTTGCAGGAAATATTGCTTCAGGAAGTGCTGCAGGAGCAACTACATCGTTTTTTCTGTATCATTTGGATTATGCACGCACTCGACTAGGCACCGATGCAACGGACGGTGGCAGAAACAGCCAGCGCCAATTTAAAGGGTTGCTAGATGTCTACAGAAAAACCTTGACAAGTGATGGAATTGTTGGTCTATACCGAGGATTTAGTGTTTCAATTGTGGGAATTACTCTGTATAGGGGCATGTATTTTGGGATTTACGACACTTTGAAGCCTCTTGTTCTTGTTGGGCAGTTTGAGGTAAAAGCATCTATTCTATTCTGTGCATCAATTAGCCAGTTTTCCACAAATGATAGTCTTGGGAGCTGCATGTTGGAGAAATACATCATCTTACTATCATAAACATGGATATCTTCAATTTATCTGGTTGCTTTTTTTTAGACCTTTCCTTCAATGTTCTTGAAAGTTTGTGGTTTGTTGTTTTATGCAGGGGAACTTTTTTGCTAGCTTCTTATTGGGGTGGAGTATCACAACATTTTCTGGGGTATGCGCTTATCCTTTCGACACGCTGCGACGAAGAATGATGCTTACCTCTGGACAAACCCTGAAGTACCACAGTGCTTTACATGCATTTTCCGAGATCATTCGCCATGAGGGTATCGCTGCTCTTTTTCGAGGAGTCACTGCCAATATGCTTGTTGGTGTTGCAGGGGCTGGTGTTCTTGCAGGTTATGATCAACTGCACGAAATTGCATGTCGACATGGTTACTCCTATGGCGGGCAACAACATCAAATAGCCTCGAAATGACCGAAAATGGTATGTTCAACTTCATAATTGAACCTGAAGTAGATCTAGGGAATTAAAAGGCTGAAGATGTTTATTCACTAGAAAATGCCCTCCTAGAATTTACAAAGAATTTGATGCCTTTGTCTGTGTATAGTTCAAATACATCTACATTTGTTGGTTGTTTATGTAATTCATGACTTCAAGTTGAAAATAGAATACATTTGTTGGTTGTTTATCTATGGGAGTCCAACATATGTTCTTACAGTTTCTCTTCCTGTTTTTCCTTTAAATCTCGGTCTGTCGAAGAAAGACGATCAATCCAGCCTAACAATCTGTATCGGTCCCTCCATTTGAAGGACGGCCGACTAACTTTCATCAACCTCTGCTATAGAATCTGATTGACTAAACAATTTGTTTGAACAATAGAATTGTAGAGCTGGATCTTTTTATAACTCTTTGTAGAACAGAAACTACAGTTTTTAAGAACCTTTATATAAACCTAAGAAGGTGAAAGAATATGATACACAAAGAAAAGAAAAGAAAAGAAGAAAAAAGATCAAGCCAAGAGCCAGAAGTTCTTGTGACGTTTGGTCGTGATCAAATATCCTCCAATCTTTTTGCTCTTCTTCCTCACTGCAATGGTCATGCAAGAGGAGTTCTGAATGCAATACTCCGCCGTTGCTCGACAACTCTTCTTCTTCCTTCTCCTTCGATAGCGTCCTGTCGCCCATCTTTTCAATAGACGCCGAAGGATCGGCCTCTTTCTTTGACCAAGTACCAAAAGAGAGAGTTTATGCTTCTTAGCTTCTTCCACAATTATTGGACCTCTTTCTTTCCCTTCTAGTAATGCCATCTCTACTTGCACCTACTCAAGCAATTGAGGTGTACACATTTAGATACATATTGATATGCATATGTCTATAAGCATAGTATGAACATGAAGTTACCTCAGGCCTTCTCTTTAAGCACATGTTTCTCATAGAAAACAGAAGCTTATAGGCCTCCTTTGTGGAATTCACCTTATTCCCAAACTCAAAACCTGCAAAAAGTAGAAACAAAAACAATCACTTCCATGTTCCATCTCAACCCAGAAACACAAATCTCTGAAATTCTCACCTCGAGGCTTCAAACTCTTGAGAACATTAACAAGAACAATGGTGTCATGGCTCCGAACAGCATGAGAGAGTGTCCATTCCAAAGCCCCTTCAGCCTCAACGCTCCAATCCACAACCACCATTACTCTGTTTCCATTTTCAGACGAAGCTTTGGAGCTATCAGAGCTGAACTCTTCTTCCCCACTAACAACACTTCCTAAAAGCTCCTTCTTTTGGACATTTTCCACAGAATCTGAGATGGGTTTTTTGTGTTGTGGCCTAGAACAAACCCAGAAACAAGCCATGAAAACAGAGACCAAACAAACTTCAGCTCCCTCTAAAACTCAAAACCCACCATTTTTCTGAACTCAAAACTCAAAACCCACCATATAAACAACTTGAACATAAATACAAAAAAAAGAATGGTGGATAGGGACAGCAATGCATTGACTTTAATAGTGTGGAATTTGGAACCCAAAACTTGATGCATTAAAGATTCAGTTGTTTTGTTGTTTGAATGTCAAATGACGGTAGGGCTGTTCCAAGCCAGCTTAGACGTGCAGAACATAAATTTTTGGTAGCCAAGTCTTCAGAAATGGCTGCCACATTCATTATTCATTAATTTTTGCTTCCCTTTTCATATGATTGGAAATATGAATTGTTTGAATTATTTCACACGAGGCCTCCTCTCTTTTTCCAGTCGTCTTCTTGTCCGAGTGATTGACTCATCCACCTAACACTCTGCTCTTTCCAATGGCGTTGAACAATCAATTATTTGTTCATATTCAATCTCTTCATTCCGTCAATTATGTTAAGTTTTGGTTCTAAATTTTGCCATTATTATCATCCATCCTCTAAATATGCAATCATTTTTACATTTAATTGGCTCTTAATTAAATATGAAAGAATATTGCTAAATAAATATGAATTAGTTATCTTATTTGAACCACATAAAAAAATTTAGACAAATTGTAGAACTGTAATGGCAATATTAAATGATGTAATGGGTTCATTAAATTTCGATTTAATTATTGTTGTCTGTTGAGTCACCCACCGACAATATTAATTCTGTTTTTAATGTAGCTTCATAATATAAAATTATTTGTACCTTCATTTACAATGGTCAAATTTTTATACAAACTTTACTATATAGTTTGATATTTGCCCTCCAGCTAAGTTGTTTATTAATGCTGATATGTTAAACTTAATTTGACGCATGGATACTTAAATGGTAACCGTGACAATATTTAATTATAGTCGGATCAAAAAAAGGAAAATAGAGAAGTGATAGACCCAAGTTTAAAAGTATTGATGCCACACGGACTTGTCTGCTTTGGCTTGTTACGTATCAACGTCAGTCGGAGAGGTTTCACAGTCTTATAAGAAATGCTTAATTCTCCTCTCCAACCGACGTGGGATCTTACGATCCACCTCTCTTGGGGGCCAACGTCCTCGCTGGCACACCGCTCGGTGTTTAGTTCTGATATCATTTGTAACAACCCAAGTTTATTGCTAGCAGATTTTGTTTGCTTTGATACCAATCTATTGTGAGATCCCATATCGGTCGGAGGGGGACGAAGCATTCCTTATAATAAAGACATAGAAACCTCTTCTTAACATATGTGTTTTAAAATCGTGAGACTAATGTCGATACGTAACGAACAAAAACAGACAATATATGCTAACGGTGGGTGTATCAACAATACTAAGGTTATGAAATAGAAAATGAAAGAAGAGGGGAGAAATGTTGGTAAATTAGAGTACTAAAGTTAGTTAGTGGCTGCCATTTACACAACTATATACAGTCATATGTCACTGTGTGCCTTATTCTATAACAAGGTCTCATTTTGGAACCCACAAGCCTGCCATGCTTCTTAGCTCATTATACCCTTTTCTGAAAATTACTTACTAAAAGCTACAACTTCCACAAACATCCATTATCCAAAAGGGTTCATACAGCAAAAAAATTAGGTAGTGGCATATGATTTTAGTTACCAAGGTGGTGGCCGAGCATCCAGGGCGGCAGGAGGGTGCCGGATCTGTCGTGGTTGGCGGCGGATTCTTCGTGTCCGGTGGCGTGTGTTGGGTAAGGACAACTGGAAGCAAACAAACCCAGTTATTATGAACTCCTAATCTGAATGAATGTAATGTTTGTAATTAAGATACTAACGGCATGTTAAGAGATTGGAATGGCTGAGGAAGAAGAAGTGGAGAAGGTTCAATGGCATGGCTATGCTGCTGCTCCATTTGTGGATTTTGAGCTTGTGCTTTCTCCTTCTCCCTTATCTATTGTTCAGATTAAAAGAAAGCAAATAAATTAAGTAAGGACATTATGGTGTGCGTGTGTGCATACATGAAGGTAAGAAGAAGAAGAGAGTCACCTTCTTGGCTAACATGTTATTTTGGTCCTGAAGCGCCTTGTCCTGATCAAACATGCCACCATAATGAAATTGTTGTTATTGTTCTTGTTGTTAGAGATCAAAATTGATATTGCTACGTAAATTCTGTAAGTTTTCTAACCATCATCAATGTTATTCCATAAATGTCTATCAGATTAATCCAAGTAAAGAGATTTAAGGGTGTGTTTGTGACTGTTACAGATGCCCATCGGACAATGCTTCCTTGTTTTCCTTCCTTGTTTCGGTCTATATCTTCCTTCTTCTTTTCATTTTTTTGCATATATATATATATATATATAAATAAATAAATGTTGGGTGGGACTGAGACAAAGAATATAATTGTTGTCCTCGATCCTGTTTAGTTATTAGGGAGAGATTTTTACCTGTTGCGTCCACCCCTCATTTTTCGCCCCTTTTGAGAGGGTGTCTCGCAAGTTAAATGGACATCTCTACTCTTGTCACGTTCAAAATCATTTTAAAACCTATCTTTAACATTTATAGAGTTGAAGGGTTTTGTTGAGATTAGTTGAACAAGTTTATGTAGGTATATAGAATGATTAATCTTTGGTGGGAGTTGCATTTTTGGAGATGTGAGTGTGTATAAAAGGCAACCAAGAAAGCTTACCTTTTTCTGAAGATCTGAAATGGATTCATGCATGAGTTGGTTCTGTAGAAGAAAAGGTTGTGAAGATGAAGTGTGTATAATGATGAACAATAGTCCAATCTAACATAATCATATCCATACCTTCCTGGCTCTTACATGCTTGAGCGCAGAATCAAGTTGTTGCTCAATATTTTGAAGCTCTTTTAGACTCAAGGACTCAAGATCTTCCCCCATGAAATGCCTGCAAATCCCAACCAACTTTATACCATTCCCAGAAGAAGAAGAAGAAGAAGCAGAAGAAGCAGAAGAAGAAGAAGAAGCTAAGTTTTACCTGTGGTTCTTCTGAAGAACCTCTATTCTGGCTTTAAGCTTTGCATATTCAAGAGTCCAATTTCCCTAAACACACAAAACTTTTTCATTATAATCACCACCAACTCGATGGGACGGGACGGGACGGGATGGGTTGGGTTTGGTACGTACGTTTGATTGGCTATCATTCGCAACAAGCCGCCTCTCTGCGTACGAGTACCTTTCATAACGCTCAAGGATCTTCTCCATGCTGCTCATCAAAGCTACACTCATTCATTATACACACAATAATAATGCCAATCCAATATCAACACCCCATTCTAACTATATACTCAATTCTTTGTTGCGACTCTCTCCTTTTCTCAAACAAATGAGTTACTTTTATTAAAGTGATTTTGGCATTTTGTTTGCTGTAAATGAAATCCTATAAATCTGGTCTATTAATCTTGCTTTCGAAGTCCAAAGTTTGAATCCCTACTCCATATTGGAACTATAAAAATAAAGTACGGTAATGTCGAGAAAAATACAAATATTTAGGATGGATTGAAATGGTTGATTAAATAGTAAATTTGTAGAGTAATTGAAGTTGATCCAGTTGGTTAGTGCAAGAAGAAGAGGGGGAGGGGGCCAAGGGTTGTTCTTCATTTGTTCAACAATCAACACTAAAAAAGAGAAATCTGATATGGGTCCAATCTCAATGAGTTATGCTCATAATAAGTAGTGTAAAGTTGGAAAAAGAAAAAAAAAAACGCGACAAGGAGAATGTAGTGATTGGACTACAATACTGAAAATCCAAAATAACAATGATAATGGAATTTGGGTGGTGGGTTTTGTTGATAAGCAGCAGAAGAAACATGGGTGGTATTGATGAAGAGCAATGGAAGAACATACCATGAGTCAGTGGAGTATTCAAACAGCTTGCCCTTGGTGGAGAAGACGATAAGAGCAACCTCAGCATCGCACAGAACTGAAATCTCATGAGCCTTCTTCAGCAGACCAGACCTTCTCTTGGAGAAGGTGACTTGCATATTAATCTTGTTCTCAATCCTCTTCAACTGCACTCTTCCTCTCCCCATTTACAAACCCTAAACCAAAATCAACTCCAACTCCCTCCCAAAATATGAAACTGATTCAGAAGGGAACGAATTCAAGCAGATGGGGGCTGAGATTTTCGGATGGGTGGTTTTGTAATACCACCTTGGTTTCGTCTAATTCGTTGTCGATTTCTCATTGGCTAATCCTTTGTCTGTGACGTATCCTTTTGCCTGTCACCATCCCGCCTCTCTCTCTCTCTCAACCCTTCTTTTTCTCTTCTTTTTTTTCTTTCTCCCATTTATTTATTATTATTAGTTTTTTACTATGGTTGGGTGTGTGGTGATGTAAAACAGTTAAATTACTGACACAAATTACCCTTCGTTTTGGGTAACTTTATGAATCAGTTCCAGTACTCTCCACTGCCTCCCATATCTCACTTATACAATCATTAGGAAATATTAATTAAATTATCTCCCTTGTTTAAATTGGTTAATGTATTTTAGTAATTAAATTACAATTTAAAGCTTTAATAATATTACTTAACTTTATTAATGTGTATATATATAAAGTTAGTGCAGGAAATTTTGTCCAATGGGCCTTTTTTTTTTATTCTCTCTCTTCAATATTAGATAGAGATATTCTTTATAATATTAATATCAAATATTCCACATTATTTTCAAATTATTTTTTAATTACTATAAAACAAAAACAGCATGAATTCCCATTTTAAATATATATTTTTAATTTCCACTTGTCATATTTGTATCTTATATTGAAGTCCCGATAATTTTGAATATTTATGTATATTTAGTTGCCTTTTTCATTATTTTATATTTATTCCAATTTTCATTCTCATCAAAATAATAATAATTTATTCCAATGGACTATAATAACATTTCTCTAAAAAAAAAAAAAAAAAAACTTCTAAAGGGATAATTCTCGATATAATTATTTAAAAAATATTATAAAGCATACGAATAAAAACAATAATATTCAATAAATAAAAATATTATGTAATGTCGTTTGAGATCTGAGCATCCCTAATCTTCACTCGTCCCTATTTCACATATTGTTATGTAAATATAGATTCTACGTCCTGTTTAGGGTGGGTTAAACTTTTTCAGCAAGAAATACAAACTAAATTTATAAATGGACGGTACCATATGAGCTCTATCCTTAAAAACTACAAAAGCATCATCTATAATACTCGAGCCAACTTCGAATACAGAATCAACCGAGTTGCACTCTGAATCAAAACCCTAAAAAAGATGTCATGGAACTAAGAAACTACTAGACTTGATGCAATTGGTGCAAAAAATTACTCGGTGCATTCACATGTATGGGGAGTTATTTGGTGTCTAAAAGAGGCAACTTTCCTACAAAGGGGTTGTTTTTTTTCAAAGAGAAAATAGTGTTGAAATTGAAATTGCACATAATGGGGCAAAGGTGGCTTGTCTTCTCAACCCCACAATTGACCATTTTATTGCCCTAATTTGGATATCGAACCCATTATTTTCGCTCGAATATTTCACCAAACGTGGTGCTATCTCTTCCTCTTATACACACTTACCTCAAATCTACGTTACTCATTAAACACCATAAAATTTTGGTTACTATACTCAACCTGCAAAAAGTTCTCATCTTCTTATCTTAACTCTAGATATAACAATTATCGATTTATTTGAAGTATATTATTCGATATGTAATACACTTTTAATAATTGTTTTCAAATGTATTTTCTCATCCACGTTTTCCAAAACATTTCTTACAAACGTGACTTATGACTCGAACATACGTCGATATGTCCTCAAAATCTTTTTTTTTTTTTTTACTGGGTTAGAACAAGTGTGGTACAATCACTGTCTACGTTGCCGCAAGAATACGATTGTGATAAGTGACGATATTTCGAAATATGAATGTTGTATAACGATTTTATTTAATTTTAGTTTTAGATGTTAATTCTTTGCTTACTTCTCACCCTGACAAGACGTAGAGCGATTAGCTTCTTCCGAACAAATTCCTTTCTTATTCTTTTGGATTGAAACCCTTTTATATTCCACAAATCTTTTATTTATTATTTATTTTTTTTATTTTAAATCAATTAATTTAATAAATTAAGGTTTTGGGGTAAATATTTATTTAAGAAAAAAACAATACTTTTAGTGTTGGAGAAAAGGGTACGTAGCTTTCTCTCACCTCACTGGGCCTCAATTTTGGGCCCAATTTTATAGTATGGGCTGAAGCCTTATTTCTCTTTCACAAATATTTTGGTTTTAGTTCTTTTATAATGGGCCTAATTTTTTAATTACATATTTCTCAAACAAATTTAAAATTTTAAAAAGGGTCGGAAAAGGTTGGATCCTCTTATTTTGATTTCTCGGAATTGGGATCCTAATGCATATAGATACAAATGGTCCAATGGGAGCAAGAATTTCCAGGAACATTTCATTTCATTTCTGAGCAGAAGAGCCATTTTCATTTTCCAAGTAGTGTTCGCTCGATTACGTGTTGATCAATATTCGATTGGTTGGTCTGAGGTTATTCCAAAATAAAAGAAAAGTATAATGGTTTGAATGCATTTGGAACCTCGGATGGTACATTAAATTGATTTGATTGTCCTAAGTTTAGAAGTATATGATAATGTTATTTATGATATTGGGGTATCCTACAGCACATGAGAGAGAGAGAGAGAGAGAGTGCCCTTTCAACAAATTAAACTCTCTTCACTATTTGCACAGCCCATCAATCCTGTGCCACGTCAGCAGAGTCGGTTGGAAAGCAGGTTTATGGGCCGTGAATGGATGTCGGCCCAACATGTAGTAAGCCCATGTCCTGTGAACACTACGAATTGCATAATTAAATTAAAGTCGGATTCTGCGCGTGAATAATGACATACAAGAGACACATCACAGAGAGAAAACTGCACCAATTAAGTCGCTTTATATGAGTTGATGAGATAGTGAAAGGGACGTAGGGTCGGAATAAATTTGCGTAGTTGGGATTGTTTCCCTACCATTCCTTCTCCAATCTTTACTACGTCTATGTTTGCACATTTTTTTTACGATAAAAAATTTCACTCATTATTCTCTCTATAAACTTTGGTTTCAAATTCTCCGCTTCGAGAGTGACATCTGAAAGTGGAGTAGGCAGTGGACAATATCGATACATAGAGATGGAAGCAAAACCTTTCTAAATCCATCATTTTCATTTCTCTTCATTTCAAATCTTGGGTTTTAGTTCATCAATCTTTTCAATAATAACATCTAATAACTCGAATTTATTGAAAACTTCAAATTTAAAGATGGTGTTTACCTCTCTGTCATAAACAAATGATTCTGTTGGTTTAGAGACATTAATTAGATTCCTAACTGCAAAAAAACACATTGAATTATTAATTGAGGAAAAGAGAAAATAAATGGGGTTTAATGAACCATATGGGGATGGCCCACCAGTGGTTGGATAAAAGACAAAAGCTTTTTGTATTGGGAAAGGTGGCTGGCACTTGAGTTGGACACCATGAGCCTTTGTTTCTCTTATGGATATCTATTATCACACACCATACCCTAACTCTCCAACAACAAAATGCCTAAAAATTCAATCTTTCTCCATTTTTGATACTCATCTTTTCTCTATGCACATCTCACATTGTAACCAAACTTGGGTTGATCAACATTTTCTTATTTAAAAAAAAAAACGTTAGATTTTCCGTGGATGGCTGTAACTGTCTATGCTCACCTCCAGTAGATATCGTCCTTTTCCTTTTAGGCTTTCTCTCAAAGTTTTAAAACGCATCTGTTAAAGAGAGATTTTCACACCCTTATATAAGAATGTTTCCTCCCCCTCTCTAACTGATGTGAGACTTTCTTTCTTGAGGATCCAACGTCCTCGCTAACACATTGCCCAATACCTGATTCTGATATCATTTGTAACCGTAGAAGCTTACCGTTAACAAATATTGTCCGTTTAGACCCATTATGTATCATCGTCAGTCTCACGATTTTAGAGCGTGTCTAATGTAGAAAAGATCTCATCAAAATCATGAATGCAATCTAATCTCTTGGGGGAAAAGAAAAAAAATGGAAGCTTTAGATGAATCCACTAAAGGGGGAAACTTCCTGTTGGCCCTTTTTTCTAACCAAAGGATGTGACAAGTGACCCCCACAAGATGGGTTTGTCAAAGATGAGAGGAGGATGATAATTGATGGAGCCCATTTCCCCAATAACAAGAAGCTGCCAAGTGCCATTTGGATGTGAAACCATAGATGGAGATTCATTTGTGTTTGTTTTTAAAGTAGTGCCTGCTTTTCCTTTCACATCCATAAACACTAAAATTTCTTAACTTTCACACACAAAAAGAACCAAATAATGCAATTTGATTCATCAAAGCCCTTCGCTTCACAAAAGGGGGTGTTTTTTTGTATTCCATAATTCATTACCGGGTTTGGTTTTAATTAATGTCGATAATCACCTTTTTAATCACTCATCATTAGAACCAACGCTCTATCTCTCCACGATATTCCTTAAATTATTGGTTTGGTCAACTCTTCATTTTTCTTTTCAAAACCCTTTCTTTTGGTCTCTTTTTAATGAAGTATTAGCTTTTGAATCCGATGATGTGTTGCACATGACTTGTAAAATGAATGAATAGTTCTTCAATTTTTTTCCAAAAGGTTGTTAGATCACGTGTCTCCAATAATACTTTATTCCTATTCCAGCTACATTTTTTATCCCTTTAAAATCTACATTCTTCTTAGCTTCGAAACGAGTTTGACAGCATTCAAAAGAAAAATCGTCTATTATATAAGATTATTTATATTTGGAAACGACAACCCTATGGAGTAGAAAAATTGAAACTTTAGAAAAAGGAAAACATCAGCGTCAAAACTAAACACAATAAACTAACTACAAGACACATGTACTAAAATAATGTAGTATAGTGACAAACGTATAGTACAAATAATTAATTATTTATTGAAACGTTACCTATAAATTATTCTCTTTCACTATAGTATTTGTTCGGAGAGATGTGGCAACAACCTCACCATAAGTAAATTTTCACTGGTGAGGATGAAAAAAATGATCCAAAAGTTTAAAACTTTAAATTAACTAAATATTGGTTGGAGAATATGATACACAAAATTGCATAGTTTTGAGAGGATTAGAAGTAATCCTTTCATGGATTTTGGCAAGTTTCAAATGCACTTTTTGATATTTTCTTTTCCTTTTGTTGAACTTTATGTTGTGCAAATCCGATGTCAGTAGATTACCATTGATTTTGTACGCTCTTTAAAGCAGGTCTCATCCATTTGCAAACCCGCAGTTTTCTCTCTTCGTCTCTCCGATCATTGGGAGCAATTGAAGCTTCATTTATTCAGGTTATTTGCTTGTTTTTCAGGCTCCCATTTCAATCTCTTTACTGTAGTTGCTCTAGCTGAGCATTCTTGTTTGTCTCTTGAGCTCTTCCATTCACGTGAAATTCAGACATTCTTTTGTCGTCTTGTGCATTTCAGTTGTCTGTATTTGGATTCTCTGAGATGGGTTTCTCTTTTGAACCCAACTGATTGATTGTTTCAACCCGATGGTTGCTTCGGGAAGATAGTTTCTTGACTTTCTTTCTATTTATGCTTAGTGGGGTGGAGGGGTTAGCTTCTGGGGATTATGCGGATTGCTTTGATGATATCTCTTATTGTACCAAGGTTTTGTTTGTGAATCATGATTTGGAGCTGTTGGGGTTGAAGAAGTTTACAAGAACAAGGATAGTGATTTGGGTGTTGGGGTCAGGTGGGTTTGTTTTCAAACCTCGCAAGCTTTGATCTTGCTGTATAATGGAGTCATGGAACTATGGTTCTCAAGGGAAGGGATTCGTGTCTGATGAGATGAATTCATCCACTAATTCACCTCTGAGAAGTAAATATTCGTTGTTGGGTTGGGAATTCAAGAACCCATGTAGTTTTGTGGAGAATCAGAGCTTTGGGGAGCTGGAATTTCCCCAAATGGTTGGCAAGCAATTAGCTGATGAGTCTGTCAGCCATGGCCTGAATACCAAAATTGAAGAGGAGTCCACTTCTAAGCTCTCTGGCTCCATTGTAGACTCCAACAATCGGGATTCATCTCTTATTGATTTGAAGCTTGGCAGATTTATTGATCAAGGCGATGCTCATAGTTCCAAATACTCCAAGAGAGCTGCAATTTCATCTTCCACTGAATCATCAACTTCTCAGAAGAGAATGCGAAGTCAAGGAGTGAATTTCCAGGCTGCGTTTTGCCAAGTCTATGGCTGTAACAAGGATCTCACCTCCTCTAAAGAGTATCACAAGAGACATAAAGTTTGTGAGGTTCATTCAAAGACTGCCAAAGTTATTGTGAACGGCATAGAACAGAGATTTTGTCAGCAATGTAGCAGGTTGGTTATATTTTCCCTGATTACCCTGCTTGATTTGGGCACTATGATTAAGGACTTGGTTTTACCTGCAGGTTTCATTTGCTGGTTGAATTTGATGATGGTAAACGCAGCTGTCGTAAAAGGCTTGCAGGCCACAATGAACGCAGAAGAAAGCCTCAAGTCAGTTTTCACTCGGGAAGGGCACAGAGATTGCTTCAGCCATATAATGGTATTATTTCTCTATGTTCATTGTAGATTAAAAGTATATGAAGAATTATGAACTATGAACTTTTTGAGAGTTGATCCCTTCCTTTTAGCCTTTCTTGTTAATCATTTCTGAAGAACCTTCTAATGATTTTTCCCCTGGGTTGAAGAAATTTTGATGGTTATTTGTTTATTACTTCATTTGGATCATCCAAGCCAACAACCACATTTAAAGAAGTGAAAGTAAAGTGTTACAGCTGTTTATTTAAACTTTGTTGGAGTGTTGTTTGGTACTTGGCAGATGAATTTTGCCTTTTATGTTGCCATGAAAGTGAACGTAATGTCATCTGATACTAGCACCTAGCAACATAATAGGACTTTATCCGTATCAATCTCATACCTTACTGGGTTTGATAAGATCAAACTCAGAAAAAAGATGAGCGAAGTCTTCAAAATTCTTTTCTTGGAAACATGCATCCATTTGGTGTAAATAGTTGTGAAATCCCACGTTGGTTGGAGTGGGGAACGAAACATTTCTTATAAGAATGTGAAAACCTCTCCCAAGTAGATGCATTTTAAAACTATGGGCAATACGTAACGGGCCAAAGCAAACATATCTTTTAGCGGTGGGCTTGGGTTGTTGCAAATTGTATCAGAGCCAGACATCGGGCGGTATGCTAGCGAGGACGCTAGGCCCCTGGGGGGGGGGGTGGATTGTGAGATCCCATATCGGTTGGAGAGGGGAACAAAGTATTCCTTATAAGGGTGTGGAAGCCTCTTCCTAGCAATGCGTTTTAAAATCGTGAGGCTGACAGCGATACGTAACGGGCCAAAACGGATAATGTCTACTAGCAGTGGGTTTGGGCTGTTACAAATGGTATTAGAGACAGACACTAGGCGGTGTGCTAGCTATTGTGAGATCCCATATTGGTTGGAGAGGAGAACGAAACATTCCTTTTAAGGGTGTGGAATCTCTCCTTAGCAGACGCGTTTTAAAATCGTGAGGCTGACAGTGATACGTAACAGGCCAAAGGAGACAATATTTGCAAGCGGTGGGTTTGAGCGGTTACAAATGGTACTAGAGCCAGACACCGGGCGGTGTGCCAGTAAGGACATTGGCTCCCAAGGGGGGTGGATTGTGAGATCCCACATCGGTTGGAGTGGGGAACGAAACATTCCTTAGTGTGGAAATCTCTCCTTAGAAGACGCGTTTTAAAACCATGAGGTTGACGACAATACGTAACAAGCCAAAACAGACAATATCCGTTAGCAGTGGGCTTGGACTGTTACAGTAACGATGGGACAATATCTTAAATCTTTCCAGTAACATGACACTAGAGGTTCGAAGTCAAAGATTCCTGACAACCATCCATCCTGAACATGTGCTGCTTGATTGCCTAGCTGTTTTAATGTCTTCAATATCTAGTTAACGTGTTTCATCTATTTGTTTGGGGTAATCTATGTGTATGTTTGAATCTGATTATGCTGTTTTCAGCATCTTTTAAAATCTTCATTGATTCACTATATTTGTTAATATTGGCACCTCCTTGTTAATATTCACAGTACTGGTTGAAAATTTCAGGTATTGGGGACAGCAGATTTCAGGAGAAAACTCCGACAGCAACTTCATTTATCTGCAAAGATATATTGTCTAGTGGTCTTTATTATCCAGAGAAGCTTGGAGACAATGATTGGTGTAAGCGTGTTCTAGTTGAGGGCAAGAATGACTATAATCCTATATCTGCAACTTCATTGAGCAACAGGCATTTGAATGTGAAATCTCCATTGCTTCCCTATGATTTTGAAGTACAGATTCCTCCTTTTCAAGAACATGGAACTAGTACAGCTCCTTCAGTAAACAACATGTTATGCGACACAACTTGCCAGTATTCCCATAATGTGGGAGGTCCTCATATTGATACAACACATCCTTTGTTCCACCACACTACCTTATCAAGCGAAGACTTTGGAGTTTATGATGCAGCATCAACCATCCAAGGACTTTCTGGAATTCCAGACTCTGGTTGTGCTCTCTCTCTTCTGTCATCTCAATCACAAACTGCATCGAACCATCCATCTATAGTTCACATTCCTCGTGCTTTCGTTATGTCCGAGAGTCCATCGAATTACAGCATGAGCGAACTCTCCGAAAAGCTCATGGGAGTGAGCTCACAGGCTTCTTCGACTGGGATTTCGAGTAAGTTTGCCTCGGGGATGAGTGAAGCTCAAATGGGTCCGATATTGACGTGTGATCGTAATGATCGTACTGTCGCCTTTCAGATTCCTGATGGGGTTCTTCATAGATCGGGTTTGGTGAATTCCAAGGCTAATCTTTCGTATGAACACACTCCAACTATCGACTTACTACAACTTTCATCACAACTCCATCGAGTTGAACATCAAAGGCACTCCATGCAGGTACATAAATAAGAACATTATACTGACAGAATCAATGAGATCAATAAAGTAAGAGCTCAAATTAAAAGTAATCTAGAAAGTACTTGCTTTTCATGTTCTTAGCCAGACAAGAAAAGCGGTTGCATCACTGTTAGTGGGAGAATGCTACAACATGTTCTATTTCTGGTATCATTATACATTATATAAAAGATTTTTTAATAGTTTCGACTGAAACCGAACACGTCTTCTGATACAGGACTCGGCCTAGGAGACTTCGTGAAGGCTGTTGTGAAGTTGAAACTTGAACCTATTGGACCTATGTCAATGATACATTTTGTTAGCCAAGGAGAGAATAAATTGTTGTATAATTTTCCTATCTAGTACACCTCTAACCTTGTCTTCTTTCTTGATTCTGCTGCTGTTCCTATAATACCAATGCTTTTATTTTGAGACTAACTCGTCGAATCCCGAAAAAATTTCGTTGTAAAATATAGTTCATATGGTTATTGTAGTCCTAAGAGACCTGCCCTTTGATTAAGATGCTACACTTATGCTTAACGTCCTCATTGCATATGCCTACAGTAGAGGTTCTTGTCCCGAGAACTGCTTCCATTGCTTTCATCCAATTCCATTTGGGAAAGATTCAATATTTTTGTCAAAAAGGCATCAATTTTCAAGATTTGGTTGAAGTTTTTAAGGTAGATCAGTTCATTTTAACAACCAGGACTGGGATTTAGATGTAAATCATTAGTAATTTGTTTCAAAAACCGAATATGAAAGTTGGAGTTTACTCGAGATGAGAACGCAACAATCCCAGACCGAATAGATAGATACTGCTCATCAAATTATAGAAACCATATGAAAAAAATCTTCTTTAACTGTGGCTAAGATCACTGATAAGTGAATCATAATACCACATTCTCTACCAATACTCTTAGCTTCCAAACAGATTCTAAGCCGGTACCATTGGAAGGTAGCTAACATCAGTAAAAATGTTTCGAGAAGTATCGATAATCTGAATCGGATACATCTACTTCTAGGCACCATTAGGCAGATTGGTTGGCAGCTTTACTGCCTGATGGGTTCAGCTCATCCCATGCTTCAATCCAAGTGACCATGGCATCTGCAAGCTTGTCGAAGTATTCGTCGATGCCACCGAGTTTTGCTTTAACTTGCTTGGAGAGTTCGATGTAGCATTCCTGCACTGTGGTGCATTCTGCTGGAAGTTTAACAGCTTGGAAAAATGGTATTAGTTCTTCTTGCCAATAGATTCCCTTGTATTCTTTCTTCAGGTTCACAAATGGGTTGCTTGCTTTGCTATGCCAAATGTAGGGCAATCCCGTCTTCACTCCGAACCCTAGATGGTCGCATATAACCTAGTACACAAGATTCAAATACGATCAGCTTCGATCGAGGTATTGCAGAATGAATCATCTGGTCATGGAATGACAATGTACCTTCATGCACCAGCCAGCCCACATATCGTCGTAGCGTCCAATTGGCTGACCATCACCCATGAGACCGAAATACATCGCTGGACCGATCAGCTCACGGTCAAATGCCAGATTCATACCACACATGGGGAAGAGGGTTGACTTTGGAATAGTCAAGACTGCATCTACATATCTATGGTATAGCTAATCAATCAGCTTATGATAATTGACCAGCCAAGAAAATGCTAAAATGTAGTGTAAATCTAGAAGTTTATACCTTGTATTTCTCTCGAGAGGCTTCACGAGCTGGGTGGGTGCGTCATAATCCGGGATGTTGAGCCACAGGCCATGAGACACTGCGGTTGGGACACCTTCCCGGAGACTAAACGGATAACCACGGACAAAGTCAGCACCCTCACGGTATGGGTCGTACAAGGTATTGAAGAAGTGCGGCGTAGCTGGGGTCAGAAGGTTCTTGATGTGCTGCTCAAGTGCATTGATGTTCTTGCCTGATGGGTCCTTTGCAACCTGCAAGATCAAAACCAAGAACAATCCTCAGATCCAAATGGAACGATCTCATCATTCACACCCACATAGAATTAAGAAATCTACATGGATCCACAAAGTTGGACCTTGTAGATCATGGATCAGAAAGCTGAACTAACAGAATCTTAGCTCAAGCCATCTGAGTTCACTTGCTTGACTTAATTATGCAGCAAATCCATGAGTTTGGTCAACTACATTAAGAAATCTAAATTGATTTGTGATCTTGGGTGAGCTTCCCGGCAGATCTATAACTAAGCAGAGAGTTCATAAATCCAATAATCTAAAACTCAACAATATCACTAAAACAGGGGAAGGCAAGGCCAAGATTACCAGAACTAGCTATCAAAAACACCTCAAAATCGACTATTCAAATCTCAAAACAGATAAGATCCAAAATCCAGAACAGGGAAAGGGAGGAGAGAGGAAACTCACGAAACAGTCATCATCAATGGTATAGATATACTTCTTCTTGGAGACCATGTAGCCAAAGCAGCGGCAGGCAGAATCCTTGAAGGAAATGCAAGAGGCCTTAGGACCCAGAATCCGATTGATGTCGTTGCGATTGTAGAGCTCGTAATCGAAACCCTCGGGGACGTTAATGACCTTAGAGGGGTCACCGTCCTGAACAATGATGAGATGGTAAGGCTGGAAAAAGGGCCTCCACATCTCCAGAAAATCCAGGTTTCGGATGGTGGGTATCACTATATCCAGCTCTTCTTTCAGCAGGGGCACCGGAGAAACTTTCGAATCCGCCATTTTCAAGTCGAGAGAGATGAAATCAAATTGTGGGTTTTGAAGTTCGAGCTTGAAATGCAATGAGATTTGGAGAAGGGTTTATATAGTTGAACAGAAGACGTCCAAAACACACTGAATTACAGAGATGAGAGACTCCAAGTTGTAGAATATTCCGCCCTCCACTATTCAAGTGATCGCATCTTCCTTTCCCATCCGTTTTCTATACGTTACAACCCTAATCTCATTCAAAGTTTCAAGCTTTAAATTTAGTTCGCTCAATCCATTAAAAAATATATATTTTTTTTTATAAAAAAAAGTTCTTAACTTTTGAACTTAAAAAAAATATATTATCCTTTAAAACTTATTGATTATATGCCAATCATGTTCTTAATTGTTTTAGTTTAATGTTCTTAAAATAAGTATTGAAAACAATTTAATGTTTCAAAAGTATATATTAAAATGAATAAAAATTGAAATTATAGGGATATAGGCAAATATTTTGTAAATTGGGATTCCAAATATTAAAACAATAATAAAGGAAATTTAGTTTGTTGGTGAAAATATATTACGACACGTGGCATAAAGCTAAAAGCCAGCGTGGATTACGGCATTAATTTTGGGGTACGAAGGTGACGTGTCAGGCAAAGTTTTGGTTGGTGGTGGGCGATCGTCCAGAATGGACTCCTTCAAAGCCGCCGGTGACGAAGTTATGAGGGCATCTGCCGTACGACGTGAAAATAGTCTTGACAGAGATAATAAATGCGACTTTAAGTTTTGAATATAGTAGTCGTACACGTGGCGCACGGACGTTGCGTGTATCTGACATTTCTGTCGTGTAATAAAACTCCCGAATCCTTAACGGCGTCGTTTTCTCGAGCATGAGCCTTTGACTGGCATTTAAATAGTATTAATTAAAAGTTCTGTGGTTTTTTTTTTTTTTTTTTTAATATTTCAATCCAAACAACTGATTTTTTTTATAAAAAAAATTAAAAAAGTAAAATGTTTGAAAATTCAAATATTTAAATGTAACAAGGTAAAAGGTTGAGAGGGAGTTCAAAATTTAAATCAAAGAAAAGAATAAAGTGAGAGTTTTTCCATTTTTAAGGAAAAGGAGGAGACCAAAAAAACGTCATATTGATGATTTGCCTACTCATAATTCAACCCCCCTTTCTTTACGAAATAACGTGACAAAAAAGGGGAGAAAAGTGTCCAAAATATAAAGAATATCAATCGATTGATATACTACACGTTATTGATATACCAAATTTAATGTTAGAGAATGGTTTGGAGTGAATCCTCCCTGAACTAATTTAGAGAATGATCATAGATTAGAAGACATTGGGGGAAAACCCAAAGCACTCAAAGTGGACATGTCCATTTTACCTGTTGGGACCCCCTCAGTTAGATAAATGGGGTTGGAGATGAGATTATATTTCCTGTCCCTGTTCTCGCCCAATAATTTATGAAAGATTGAATATTAAAAAATAAAATAAAACAGCAGATAATTTTCATAATTTAGTCTTGCAATAGATAACAATACACATCCGGCTTTTGAGCATTATGTGGTTGGATATAACACGGTCGTCTTCAATTTGATAATGACATAATGTGTTTTGTTATATAGCTTCTTCCAAATGGAGCTTATACAATTTTCTTCCTTCTATCTGAGAGCTATCAGCATTTGGCAATGGTTTGAAATGGTTCAACCATTTGATATCAATATACCTGAGCTTGTCTTGTAGCTTTGTTCTTTTGTCTTTTCGATTTTCAGACTAGTTAGATCGAGAACATATGTAACCACCTACGTCTACCGCTAGTAGATATTGTCCCCTTTGATCCGTTATATATCGCCATTGGTCCCATGGTTTAGAAACGTGTCAACTTCTATAAGGAATGCTTTGTTTCCATCTTCGATCAACGTGGGATCTCATAACGCGTGTTCTAACTAATTGAGTTATTCTCATTCCCAAACGAACTCTTTTAACCCGAGTACGCATTCCTTCTTTTGTAGCTCTGGGGAAGCTAATGCAGATTTAAGTGGAAAAGAATGGAGAGTGTTGGTTGACTTTCTCTTCCTTTCAGTTTGTGTTTCTTTGAAGAGTTCAGAACTGTCTGATACTTCTTATATGCAAGTCAGCAACGTAGCTGCTGAGAGCTGCAATATATAAGGCTTGGTTTTGAGGCTGTGGATCATCATATAATTCCTCCCAATTTCTTCTCTATGTGAATCAAGTCTCTTCCAAGTTAGGAAAATGAATTCAGACCAACACAAATTCCTGACTGTCGGTTTCTTTTTAGCTATGATTTCTGTGGCAGGTAACCAACAGTGTAATGGAACTCTGTTTTCCTCTGTTCCAACTTGTTTCGTGCTCATCTTTTCTTTGTTTTTCTAGGGGCATACGACTCGCTCGACCCGAATGGAAACATCGAAGTCAAATGGGATGTCATGTCCTGGACTGCAGATGGTTATGTGGTAAGTATCTAATTTCACACATATTATCCTCTTTGAACTTTTCCTTTCGAACTTTCCTCAAAGTTTTAAAGCGCGTATGCTAGATTAAGGGTTCCTTACCCTTGTAAAGAATGTTTTGTTATCCTCCCAATCAATCAACGTGGGATCTCACCATTCACCCTCTTTTGGAGCCACCATCCTTGCTGACATTTGTTCCTTTCTCCCATCAATGTGGGACTCCCTAATCCACCCCCTTTCGGAGTCCAGCATCTTTGCTGGCACACCGCCTCATTTCCACTCCCTTCGAAACTTTTGGTGTATGGTTTTGATATCATTTGTAACAGTTCAAGTTCACCATTAGCAGATATTGTTCTCTTTGAGTTTTTCCTTACGAGATTTCTCTCAAAGTTTTAAAACATATCTGCTAGAGAGAAATTTCAAACTGAAAATAATTTTGCAGGCGACTGTGACCATAACCAACTTTCAGATGTATCGACATATCAGGAGTCCTGGATGGAGCTTGGGATGGGTATGGGCAAAGAGAGAGGTCATCTGGTCCATGCAGGGAGCTGAAGCTGCTGATCAAGGAGATTGTTCCACATTTACAGAAACTATGCCACACAGCTGCAAACGAGACCCATTGGTGGTTGACTTGCTTCCTGATGCTCCTTATAACCAACAGGTGGCTAGGTGCTGCAAAGGTGGTGTCTTGACCTCTTGGGGTCAAGATCCTTCTTCTGCTGTCTCTGCCTTCCAATTGACTGTTGGTCACTCTGGTAATTCAAACAAAACAGTGAGACTTCCCAAGAATTTCACCTTCTATGGTCCGGGGCGAGGCTATACATGTAGCCACCCAAAGATTGCTCCCAACTCAGCTTTCTACTCATCTGATGGTCGTCGAAAAACTTACGCATCGAGTAAATATCCTAACTGCACCAAACTACACGAAGAGATATTCATACATAGAGAGAATTTGTGAGATCTCATATTTGTTGGGAGGAGAACGAAACATTGTTTATAAGAGTATAGAAACCTCCCTTAATAAACGCGTTCCAAAACAGTGAGGCTGATAGTCACACGTAGCAGACCAAAACGAACAATATCTACTAACGGTGGGGTTAACACTGTTTTCTTCCGTTTTGCAGTGACTTGGAATGTGACATGCACTTACACGCAGTTTCTTGCTTCTGAAACGCCAACCTGCTGTCTCTCCATGTCATCTTTCTATAACTCAAAAATCACTCCTTGTCAAGCGTGTGCTTGTGGCTGCCAAGACAGAACGGCATGTATTCTGTAAGCGTGAGGATCCTTTTGGTCTGTTTTCAAATTATCCTTGAATATCTAATCAGCAACGTGGAACATGCCACAGGAAGGAATCAGATCTTGATGAAAGCGTTACGGGGTTGAATGCTCTATTGCTGCAGTTCACGGCACATAACTGTCCCATTCAAGTCCACTGGCATGTCAAGGAAAACTACAAGGGGTATTGGCGGCTCAAGATAACCATCACCAATCTCAACTATCGACTTAACTATTCACAATGGACTCTGGTAGTGGAGCACCCAAATTTCAGCAACATAATGGAAGTTTATAGCTTTGTCTATAGGCCAATTGCCCCCTTCATCTCTAACAGTAAGTAACCAATCAGTAGTTGTAAGTATTTATAGATGTACATTTAAGTCGTGTGGCGGAAGATTCATGGAGACCCTCGTTAAAGAGATTTAAGTGTAACTGCGAAGAACTTCATCTAAGTGTTAACTTATTTTTGTTTCCTTTGGACACGCAGACGGTACAGCTCTGTTCTATGGCTTGAAATCTGTGAATGATGTGCTACTTGAAGCAGGGCCAAATGGAAACGTTCAGTCAGAGATGATTTTGCAGAAGGATTCAGCCTTTACGTTGGAACAAGGCTGGGCTTTCCCTAGAAAAGTGTACTTCGATGGAGATGAATGTGTGATGCCGCTGCCTGAATCCTTCCCCTTCCTACCCAACTTGGCTAATGCAAATCCAGTGCCATTGTCAGCGCTAGCTTGCATTTTGGTTGCCATCTTCGTTGCGCTGTTATCTTAGATCTGAAGCTCACCCCGCATGGGTAGAACACAATTATGTACCCAAGGAAATCAGAATGATGAAACATAACAAAGTAATGACTTTTAATTGAAGCAGTACGAGGAAATTAAATGACGAAAATGTCACTGTATGGCTCGGTTCATTTTCACCTAATGCTGAAATGAACCGTGATACACTGGTTCGATCAGATCGAACCGACGGATCCCATAAACCTAAATTCATTCTCAATCATCACTAATTGAGTTGTATTGGAATGAAATCAGAATTATGAAACATAACAAAGTAATTGAAGCAGTACGAGGAAATTAAATAACGAAAATGCCACGGTATGGCTCGGTTCATCTTCACCTAATGCTGAAATGAACCGAGATGCACTGGTTCGATCCGATCGAACCGACAGATCCCATAAACCTAAATTCATTCTCAACCATCACTAATTGAGTTGTATTGGAATGAAATCAGAATTATGAAACATATCAAAGTAATGACTTTTAATTGAAGCAGTACGAGGAAATTAAATAACGAAAATGCCACTGTATGGCTTGGTTCATCTTCACCTAATGCTGAAATGAACCGGTTCGATCCATCGAACCGACAGATCCCATAAACCTAAATTCATTGTATTGGAATGAATTTACGATCTTCTTATGAAAGAATCCCCCAAAACCCTTTCAATTTACGATCTTTTTAGTAAAGATTTCTCTTTCTTTTGTTTTGTTTTATATTATCTAAAGCCACGGCATACGATTGTGCCTATCGAGGAAACCAAGCACATATTGCTAGTGGGTCCCTGAAGAGTGAAGAATGCCAGTTAGGGTGGTGAGCTGAGAGAACTGTGGTGTTTGATACAAGATGGAAGGCAGCTTCGAACAGACCCTTCAAGATGGAAAGCTTTATAGACAAGTCAATTCTCTCATTGTTGCTCATCTTCGCGATCATAACCTCACCCAGGCAAGCTTTTCTCTTCAAGCTTTGATTGTTTAACATCTGGGTCACCTTATTTTAGACTTTGTTTATCGAGTTTGGTCTGTGTTTCGATTTTCTTAGAAATTGAAGTTTTCAAATGGGAGTAATTTTGTGTTCATACTTGAGGGAATAATATGATAATAAGTATATAACTATGTCGCGTAGGCTGCAAGTGCTGCTGCTTCAGCTTCAAGGACACCGCTGAATGTTGATGTTCCGCCTAATAAGCTTATGGAGCTCGTTGCAAAGGTCTGAATTTGCTTTGTAGAATCTTTTTGTTTTAAGTCTTTGTGAGTTTGGGTTGCTTAGTTGACGTTTCTGTATTAAGATGATACCAGGGTCTTGCGGTGGAGAAAGAGGAGATGTTAAGAGGGAGTCCTGCTTCTGCATTGTACGAATTTGGTTCATCGGTGCCCTCTACATTTGGGTCTACACAGCCTTCTCGTGCTTCTGCCATCGACTTTAGGTTGTAAAGCTTTTTCCATATTGGTTGTAGTATTGCAGTTTCATATGTAGGACTTGTGGAAAAGCAGAGGTAATCCAACAGCCTTCTTGTGTTTCTTCTTCTTTTTGTTTCCTCCATACAGCACTGTGCAGGATACAAAAGGTTCATCGAAGAATTTTCCAAAGCACGAGACTCGACATCTTTCAGAGCATAAGGTGATTAAACTTCACGCAATACTTTCCTTGTATAATGCCAAGACTAGTGTAGAGGAGGAATGGATTTTCATGGTCTGAAAGTTTTTACTTCTTGTGAGGTTTGGCATTGGAAAGACTCATTTTGAGAGAGAGTGTAACGACCCAACCCCACTGCTAGTAGATATTGTTCACTTTGGACTTTCCCTTTCGAGCGTCCTTGCTAGGAAGAGGTTTCCACACTCTTATAAAGAATGCTTCGTTCTCCTCCTTAGCTGATGTGGGGTCTCACAATCCACCCCCTTCGGGGATCAACGTCCTCGGTAGCACTCTTTCCCTCTTCCAATCAATGTTGGACCCCCTAATCCACCCCTCTTTAGGGTCTAGCGTCCTTGCTGACACATCGCCTTGTGTTCACCCCCTTTGGGGCTCATCCTCCTTGCTGGTACATCGCCCGGTGTCTGATTCTGATACCATTTGTAACGGCTCAAGCCCACTGCAACAGATATTGTCCTCTTTGGGCTTTTCCTTTCGGGCTTCTCTTCAAGGTTTTTAAAACACGTATGCTAGGAGAGGTTTTCACACCCTTTTAAAGAATGTTTCATTCTCCTCCCCAACCGACGTGGGATCTCAGAGATAGAGAGAGAGCCCTCTTTATAGGTTGCCACCCTTGTGCTTGTATTATATTTGTTGGTCAATAGCATTGCCTTATTTTGCTGGGTAGATCCTACTCATGATAACACGCAAATTGGATGTATATTGGGCTGGAGGAATAGATTTTCATTATTGTCATATTTGATTCATATGTTTATGCTTGGCTGAGTTTGATTATTGCATCTTCATGCTGGGCTGATGGCTTAAACTTGTCCAGAATGTTGCCAGATGTGCAAGGTTCAGCGCTGACGGGAGATTTGTTGCCACAGGAAGCGCAGATATGTCGATAAAGCTGTTTGAGGTATTGGTACTTTTTCTTCAAGTTATTTGATGGGATACTATAATCAACTCGAGATCTGACTAACAAGCCATTTTTGTTTATAAGGTGGCAAAGATCAAGCAGATGATGCTGCCAGATTCGAAAGATGGTCCTGTCCGACCTGTTATAAGGACGTTTTACGATCACATTCAAGTTAGTTCATCACATTCAGAAACACATCTGTGCTGTGTTGATAGTTTTTTGTTCTCCATTGATGACTGATTCCTCTAGTAATTAATTGCAGCCAATAAATGATTTGGATTTTCATCCTCAGAATACTGTTCTTATATCTGGTGCAAAAGATCAGACTATAAAGTATGGTTCTTTGTCGATCCATTTTTACCTGATATCCTTTGCACAAGATCAGTTGTATTAATTCATTTACGATTACCTAATGCTTTGTTTTCCAGGTTCTTTGACTTCTCCAAATTGACTGCTAAGAAAGCATTCAGAGTTATCCAGGTTTTGCTCGTGTCTTATTCTACATTTGGCTGCAGCTTTTACTTCTTTTACTTCAGAAACCATTGTCTTGAATTCTTCCTTTTACCTCTGTTTGTCATTAAGGATACCCATAACGTGCGTTCGATATCACTTCATCCTTCAGGAGATTATCTTTTAGCGGGTATCGTCTTCCTCCTTTCCATTATGTAGTTGTTATTTGTTGGTTGAAATGAAATTAAATTGCAGTATAAACTTGAGTTCTTAACCAAGCTTTCCGCCTATTTCATGACGTTTTTCTTTGCTAATTAAATGAACACATACATGTACCCCTCCATCACCTTTCTTTCCCTCTTCTTTTAAGAAAAGTCATACATTGCAATAGAGGGCTAGTTAAGCAAGCTATCCACCTACCAAAGTCATCTGCTCGGGTTTGGCTTTGTTTTTATAAATGACTACTAGTAGATATCGCCCTCTCTGGACTTTCCTTCTCGGCTTCCTCTTAAGGTTTTAGAACGCGTATGCTAGGGAGAGGTTTCCACACCTTTATAAAGAATGCTTCATTCTCGTCTCCAACCTATGTGGGATCTCACAATCCATCCCCTTGTGGGGCCTAACATCCTCACTGGCACACCGCTCGATGTCTAGCTCTTATAACATTTGTAACAGCCCAAGCTCACCACTAGTAGATATTGTCCTCTTTGGGCTTTCCCTTTCGGACTTCCCTTCAAGGTTTTAAAACACGTCTGTTAGGGAGAGGTTTTCACACCCTTATAAGGAATGCTTCGTTCTCCTCTCCAACCAATGTGGGATCTCACAATCTACCCCTCTTGGGGTCCAACGTCCTCGTTGGCACAGCGCCCAATGTCTGACTCTGATACCATTTGTAACAGCCCAAGTCCACCACTAGCAGATATTGTTCTCTTTGGGCTTTCCCTTTCAAGTTTCCCCTCAAGGTTTTAAAACGCATTAGCTAGGAAGAGGTTTCCACACACTAATAAGCAATGTTTCGTTCTCCTCTTCAACCAACGTGGGATCTCACAAGAGAGAGGATTGAATGAACTTGATCCTTTTCTTATTAAGTAAGTAATATGACAGAGTGCTTATTATGTAGAGATTAATTTCAACAAAACTAGCTAACTAACGCACTGATACTTAATTAAACACAACAAAGAATGGTTACAACAGAAGTAGTCCTACTGCTACTCTCTGTGCGAGTTTTGATCACCACTAGCTGATCTTTGGACCTAAAGTTAATGAAACAAAATAAGAAGAGACCTCGTTTTTACATTAGTCACTGACGTGGGTGAACACTTCAGGAACGGATCATCCGATTGCCCACCTGTATGATGTCAATACTTTTCAGTGCTTTCTTTCTGCAAATGTTCCAGAAATAGGAAATAGTGGAGCCATAAATCAGGTGCTATGAACTTCATTTTTCAAATTATCCACAATCCAAATCCTATGAGATGTTCATGGAGCTCTTACAGTTCATTCTTAATGATTATACAGGTCAGGTATTCAGCAACAGGCAGTATGTATGTCACTGCTTCAAAAGACGGTGCAGTTCGTTTATGGGATGGCGTTAGTGCGAAATGTCTTCGCTCCATTGTTAGTGCACACGGTACAGCAGAGGCAACCAGTGCAAAATTTACAAAGGATGAAAGGTAAGCTTGTTAGATCTCTTGAACAACTTTATCAAGCTAGCAATAATCATAATGGTTTCTCCAAGAACATGGAAGCTTTTGTTGAAATGTTACAGCAACCTTTCATTTAATCGATTGACTTCCATACTATCGGCCACAGCTCTTAAAAGAATATATTTGATCTTTTTATTGGTTACTCAATCGTCGATATCTCAGGTATGTTCTTTCTTGTGGAAAGGACTCGACTGTAAAGCTCTGGGACGTGGGGACGGGAAAACTGGTCAAACAATATGTTGGAGCTACTCATATGCAATTGAGGTGTCAGGTCTGGTTTCATTCCGAACTTGTTTTCACTTTGAAGAGTTACCCATATTACTGGAACTGAATCTGGATGTGTTTGAAAACCTTTTAGCTCCCTAATTTGGCCTATCGGTCAATAAGGGCCGTGAAAATAATAGTGTTTTAGAGGGTATGTGTAACTACCCAAACCCACCGTTAGCAGATATTGTTCTCTTTGAGTTTTTCCTTCCGGACATCCTCTCAATGTTTTTAAAACGTGTCTACTAGGGAGAGGTTTTCACACCCTTGTAAAAAATGTTTCGTTCTCCTTCCCAACCGATGTGGGATCTCACAATCCACCTCTCTTTTGGGGCCCAGCGTCCTCGTTAGCACTCGCTCCCTTCTCAAATCAATGTGGGACCCCCAATCCACCCCCCTTCGGGGTCCAGCATCCTTGCTAGTGCACTGCCTTGTGTCCACCCCCTTCAAGGTTCAGCCTCCTCGTCTGCACATTGCCCGGTGTGCGGCTTTGATACCATTTGTAACTACCCAAGCCCACCGCTAGCAAATATTGTCCTCATTGGATTTTCTCTTTCGGGCTTCCCCTCAAGCTTTTTAAAATATGTTTGCTAGGGAAAGGTTTCCACACCCTTATAAAGAATGTTTCTTTCTCCTCTCCAACTGATGTGGGATCTCACATTATGGGTTCAAACCATGATAGCCGCCTATTTGGATTTGAAATGTAATAAGGCTAAGCAATTGTCTTACACAAGTTAACCAGGACACTCACTACAGCTGATGAAAAGCATCTTTTATACTACACACTACCTTTCATAAATCAAGCTCAAACTTTTTAACCCCCGAACTTACCTAAAGCTTATTATAACAAAGAACCGAACTTACCTAAAGCTTATTATAACAAAGAGCTAAGTTTCTCTTAGGAAATATTCAAAGCTGTTTATAATTCCATCTGACAGTTTCGAAACTTTTTTCTCATTAGGCTGCGTTCAATGATAATGAGGAGTTTGTGCTATCAATAGACGAACCAAGCAACGAGGTCGATCCTGCTTCTTGTTTTCACTTCTCAGAGCTGTGACATTCGTGTCCTTTGCTACCCCATGTTTTGAATCTGAAATTGATAAGAGGTTTGAATGTTTGCAGATTGTTATCTGGGATGCTCTGACAGCAGAGCGAGTAGCAAGGTGGCCTTCGAACCACATCGGTCCACCCCGGTGGCTCGAGCACTCACCAACAGAATCAGCCTTCATTTCGTGCGGGACTGATAAATCAATACGCTTTTGGAAGGAAACTCTCTAGTGAGTGCATCTGGCTAGAAGATGAGAGCTGTTTCCTCAACCTGAAAATGTATGAGATGTAGCAATCTCTTGAGCCCTCTCCCACAATTCTTGAGAAGAGATGGGCTCTCACTCTCCATATAAAATGTGGGCCAAAGCCCAATAAATCAGTGGGCTTTGACAATTGAATGACCAAGGCCCAATTGTTTAAATTTGTACAACTCTCATGAAGGACCTCTTAGTTATTGCCAAACCTTGGTTTAAACTATAAAAGCAAGTTTCAAGGGATCCATTACATTAAAACATGTTCTTATTTGGCATCTTATTGTCGGTCAATAGCAAAAAATAATAATAATAATAATAATAATCATAAGAACATGTTTTGTCTGCATAGAACAATCAAGCTTATTAGAACAGAAACATAGGATGGAGGATTAAAATCTACCATCTTAGAGAAAACAAGGATGCTTTGATTACGAAACGATTCTCATATCGATGATTTTAGTTTATTTTTCATTTATTCTATCGAATTTGATATTGATCTTCAATTATATTTTAGTTATATCTCGTCACACTTTATTAAAAAGGTTCATTCCATTTGGAATAGATATAGTGTCACATTCGTCACACAAGTCCTAGTACGACTACCCCACTACATATTGGAATGGTCCAACAGATTTCATGCTCTTTCTACCATCCATCCATCTTCACTTTAATCGAAATGATTTCTTCCTATGGATTTACTTTCACTTTCCCTAATAAAAAGGAGAAACTTTTTCTTAAAAAAATGCAATAATGGGCCCATAATTCCATTAATTACTATAAAATAAAATCAGTGCGTATGGTTTCTCGATTAAACATTGAATAATTCGAGCTTAAGAAGAATCCACAAACATAACTTTACACGACAGATGTGAACTAAACATCCTATCAAAGTTTCAATCTTAGGTTATATGAATATTTATTCGTAAACTTTAGAGGAATATATTCGTTTCGATGGTCGATTATTATTAAATTTGTTTGGATCATGCATTTAACATAAATTTTATGCTCATAAACTATAAAAAAGAAATGGGTTAGTGTAAAGTTTAGAAATAATTTGTTTAGAATGGTTAATGGAATACAAAAATTAAAATGATGAAAGCTGAATAAAAATGTGACAATTCATCCACCAAAGAAAGGTTTCAGACCAAAAATGAAGCAAAAACATATATATAATATTAGAAACCATTACAGCTGTAACGTTACACATTACAAAATTTAATGTGGGATTGTCATATTTTAGGACAAACTTTCAAACATTAAACGATTATAAGCTGAAATGGAGACACCTTTTGCTGTATACATCATAAAAAATAAAAAAAATTAATTTGGTAATAGAATAAAATTTGTGGTTGGCAGCTAATCATTGGTCTTTGTGCTCATAATTATTGAGTACCATTTATGTTTTAAAATAAACCTGTCTCCATTATTGCTAGCACAGTTAAGAGCTTCCATCCTTGGCCCCTCCTCACTTTCATTTTAATTCTCTTTATCAATGACAATTTTTGTTGCTCAATTAACAACCCTAATTTTTTTGATTTTATAAACTTTTTAAAACTTCTATTCAGATGGTATCCGAAACAATGTGATGGTGTGAGATCCTAGATCGGTTGGAAAGAGGAACGAAGCTATAACGGGGTGGAAACCTCTTTCTACTAGACGTGACGTGTTTTAAAATCGAGATTGCAAAATGGGCAATATCTGCTAGCGGTGGGTTTGGACGGTTAAAAATGGCATTAGAGCAAAACACTAAGTGGTATGCCAACAAAGACGTTAGCCCCTAGGGGGTGAATTGTAAGATCCCACCTCGGTTGGAGAGGGGAACAAAGTATTCCTTATAAGGGTGTGAAAACCTCTCCCTAGTAGACGCGTTTTAAAACCGTGAGATTGACGGCGATAATAACAAGTCAAAGCGAACAATATCTAGTAGTCGTGGGCTTGGGCTATTGCTGACAATGACTTAGAACAAATACTGATCTAAATTTTTATAACTTTAGGTTTCATGCAATATATATATATGGTAGACAATTCGAGCATAGTACAGTAAATAGAAAGTTGATTACTACTTCAAATGTTGATAATTCGATCGCATAATCGATGAATTAAAAACAATAAAAAGCATGGGTACTTTTGAAATTTGAAAAGAATATTTAGAATGGATTTGATGAAGGTTTAAGATTTAGATAAGTATATTAAAAAGAAGAGTGGTTTGCACATTATGAATAAGAATCAGAGTCTCTCACACATCTCGATCATACTCAAAGTGATTATCACTATTGCCATGATTGATATGAATAATGGTGAAGATGATGACACTTATAAAAATTAGGTAAATGTACTATATGGCTATAAATTAAATTTTAAGTGGAACTCATAACACAAATCCAATCCCTAAAAAAAAGAAGAACAACAAAAGGAAAAATCCCCTTTGAAAGGTTCATCATGTTCATGTGTATGGGGGACCCCAACTTTTTCCAAAAAGCCATAAGTTCATTCAAAGAATGAAATCAATTCTCTTTGAAGCCGCCTATATATATATATATTTCTTTTGGTCATTTTAATATCGTACAAAGATTTAGATTTGATTACGAGAATAAGAATTGAGAGGCGTTAATAGAAGCACTTGTTACATATTAGGGTTAACAATTCTCACTAGGATAGATTCGAATATTGAATTCTCACTCGATGATAGCGACGTAAATCATTGTAAGTGCATTACCCTACTTGCATTAGAATCCCACTCATATCTTGTAACTGTTCAAGCTCACCGCTAGCAAATATTGTCTATTTTAGCTCGTTACGTATATTCGTCAGTCTCACGGTTTTAAAACGCGTATACCCTTTTAAGGAGTGGTTTGTTCTCTTCTCCAACCAATGTGAGATCTCACAATTCACTCCACTTGAGGACCTAACGTCCTCGCTGGCACACTGCTTAGTGTTTAGCTCTAATATCGCTCGTTGTGAGAAAACGAAACACTCCTTATAAGGGTGTGGAAACCTCTCTCTAGTAGACGTGTTATAAAACCTTGAGGCTGACGGCGATATGCAACGGGGCAAAACTAACAATATTTGCCAGCAGTAGGCTTGAGCACGATTAAAAAAAATACAAAATTCTAGCGAAAACCCATCGTTCTAGTTCTTATTCTACATTGTAGGATTAGAAAAACATAGAATTTACGAGGTGAGCTAGGTTCAAATTGGTTGGACGATATTTATTGGAGGGTGGGTTTAATAAAATAGTAAAGAAATGAGATATAATAAGGGAAATGGAAGGTTCAAAATATAGATGATTAAGAAACTTAAAAGAGCGTGACTAAGCCACATTCTTACTTTATTGCGCATGCAATATGAAATGAAGAATGGCCTTTTCCATGTAAATGTTTAATCCAAAATGGGAGGTTTGTGTGTAATTAAGAGTGGTGGATGAGAAGGATGATTGGTTCATATGCTTTCCCTTTGTAGCTGTGTGGCTTCCAGGCCATAGCTACCTAGGGTTTATAATGCTTCCAATTGATTGTCTACTTGAAACAAATCATATGAAACCATACAAATTCTTATTATTAAACTTGGTTTGTGGGGCTACTCCTCTTATTCTATCCTTCATTTTTCATTTTTTAAACCAAATTTAGTACTCAAAACCCAAACCTATATCCAATCTTCTAATCCAAATCATACAACATCATATATACTATTTTGCTTCCAACTTCAAACATTTTAATACTCCAACCGTATGCATATCATCCAGGTGTGTTGTTACTCTGTTTAGTTCAACAACATGTGACCCGATCTTTGTCGAGGTTAGACCATTTTTATGTTAGAAAATATTTGTCGATAAAAAGAGTTCGTCGGTAACACCGCTATGAGATATTGGACATCTACTTGGGCTTGTTACATATCGTCATGAGACTTTAAAACACGTCTACTAGGGAGAGGTTTCCACACTCTTATAAGAAATGTTTTGTTCCCTTCTCCAATTAATGTGGGATCTCACAATCCACATTCTCGTTGGCAAACCGCTTAATGCCTACCTTTGATACTATTTGTAACAGCCTAACTATGATCTTTTTGAAATTCGTCTTTTCTAGAGTTCATCTTGACGTTTGGATCAAACTTTATTCGAATTTCGACCCATTCATATTAAATCACAACTATACCTCACCTAAAATTTTAAGTGGATAAGTTAGGTAAAAATTTAAGTTTGGCATTCAATATATTCTTTATATAAATTTTGTTGAGTTGTTTAAAAATACCTAAAACTTTGGTGGATGATATGTTAATTAATTAATATACTTAGAATAAATCAATTAATTAATATAGTTTTTTATGCCATTGCAAATTACACATGGGAATAATTTATTCTTTTTTAATAAAATAAAAAAAAAAATTTGTGTTTGGCTAAAATCCCATTTGTCGTCAAATATAATTTTTTATGTAATACAAAATTAATTTTATAAATAGCTTTTCACTTGTAGGATATATTAAAGAATTAATTAAAATTACCTCTAATTAATTAAGTGCATTAACACTAAACCGGCATGGAAACATATCCAAATATTTATTTCAATTCCTCTTTTTATCCTCAAAATCTTACTTACCTTGTTTTATTTTAAATTAAATTATTTAATCTCCTTAACCTTATTCATTAACTCTATCTAAATTAATTTTTTTTCTTTGTTTTCAAATGAAAAGGATTAATATACGTTTAAAATAATTTTTTTAATTTTGTGATCAAAATATTACAAAAAATAATAATAATAATAATAAATCTTATATTTGTATATTTAAATTTAAATTTTGAAAATGTGGAATTGGAGGGAGGGAAGATGAAAACTTTGGTATGATGTAATATTTTATGTCATTTCATATAGAATTAAAACATGTGTAACACAATATATGATAAATTATATAATTTTAAAACAATATAATTATTAAAAACTTATAATATGAACCATGTTAATAAATTTATTAAATGAGTTGAAATCCAACAAATTACACTACCATTATTCTATAGGATTAAATACATATAAGATATTAAATTGAGATTCATTTCTAAATCTACCATTAAGCACATTTAAAAACACTAATAGAATTTTGTTTTTTTTTTTTTTTTTATATTTTAAAAACACTAAAGAATATTAGTTCAGCTTTAATCTTCTCAAAAGGGAATATTAACGTGGCATGTGTGTGTAAATAATTTCTAATATTATTATATTCATTTTGTCTTGGATTATTCATTTATAGTCAACTAATTTTAATGATTTTATATGTTAATAATAATTGGTATGAAATATATTGAAAAATCAAAAGTAAAGGCATCGGTGGATAATTATATTATTGTGGAGGTTCTACGAAAATAGACATAACATAAACACATGACTTTATAAAAGCTTTAGTCCACACTGTGGCGGATTTATGTTCGTGTTCGCGCACATAAAATTTAGAATCAGCCACTCACTCCACACACATACAATACCAAACCCAACCACAATAACTAAAAACAAACATTTAGTTTCCCTACTTAAAGGAAACAAAAAAAGAAAAGAAGAAAAAAAAAAAAAGCAAATACATTTAATTTTAAACATATATTATATAATAAACCCCCTTAGATACCCTTTCTTTTGCTCATCACGGCCGAGTCCCCAACCCTAAAACCTCGGAACAGCCCTACAGATTAAAGGCTGTTTCATCTCCAGCGACAGCTTCAAACACTCAGACAAGTCCACGCCATTTCCACACCCACCATCCACCTGAACCCATTTGAACCTCTGAACCAACTGAGCTAGCCAAAGCTCCACAGTGGCTAACCCCATGGCTTTCCCAGGGCACACCCGTCTTCCAGATCCAAACGGTGCTAACCGTAGGTCAGACCCCATTATAGCCACCTCCTCTTTAACGAACCTCTCTGGGTCATATGTTGTCGGGTCGGACCAGATATGTTCGTCGTGGGTTATGGCCCACATATTGACCATCGCCGTAGTACCGGCGGGAATGAAGTGACCGCCAACGTGGGTGTCGTAGATGGCGAGGCGGGCCCACGAGAGAAGTGGGCCAGGAGGGTGCATTCTTAGTGTCTCTTTAACGACTGCATGGAGATAAGGGAGATTTGGGAGGTCGGAATCGGAGACATTCCGGCCGGGTATAACAACGCGGTCGATTTCCGATTGGAGTTTGGCTTGGATGTCGGGATGAAGAACCATTCTGGCTAATATCCATTCTAGGAGAATCGCCACCGTGTCTGTTCCTCGGAAGATCATTTCCTGCGGCGTTTTTGAAAAGAAAATGGTGAAGAATATGAATTAGTAATAAAATAATAAGAATAATGAGACAACAACACATACCCATAACACAGCAATCATATCAGAGTCGGTGAGCTTGTTTTCCTTTTCCAAATCAAGCAATACATCAACGAAATCTCCAGATTTGGTGTCATCATGTTCATCATCATTATCATTATGAACAACACCCTTTCCTTTTCTATTCATTCTATGATCTTCTATGATTTTCCCAACAAAAACATTCACTTTCCCCACCAAAATTTTACACCTTTTTCTCACGCCTTGCAAATCCAGCCAACCCAAAACAGGGAAGTGATCACTCCAATTGAAACTCCCAAGCAAATCATACCCTTCACTCACCAATCCCTCAACCTCGGAATTACTCCCACCATCACCAAAAAACTCGTACCTTTTCCCAAACACACTCCCCATAACATTATTCAACGACCCAAAATGCAAGACTTTCCTCACTTCAATTTCCCCATTTTTTTCCATCAAACCCTTAATTTCCTCCACCATTTCAACCCCAATTCTCTGCCTTAATCCCCCAAAATTAGAAATCCTTTTGGGGCTAAACAAATGAGTGGCTGAGATTCTCCTGAGGTTCCTCCAATACTCCCCATATGGAGCGAACCCCATTGCTCTATGGAACAAAAGCTCGTAAGCTGACTCCTTAATGGGACGATCAGCAAACGCCGAGCTGTTTAAAAGCTCTTTGGCAGCGATGGGGTTGCTAGAGATCACAAAACGAGTGAACCCAACAGAGAATGACATCAAAGATTTGGCCTTTAAGGTATGAGCGAGGTTGGCAAGAACTCTATGAGTGAGAGAAGTAGTAAAGGTAGAAACTTGACCTAAAAAAGGAGTGCCACAAGGGCCAGGAATGATGGGTTTGTTTCTTGGCCTTGAAACCAGAGCCCAAGCTAGACCACCGGGGCTAAGGCAAAGGCCAAAAACAGCCACAAAGAGAAGGAAACAAAGAAAGAGATTGACATTATTTGCCATTGTTGAGGCAAACCCAGATGCGGGAACAAACAGAAATTCATGCTCTAAAGACATTGCTCACATAAAATTCAAAGGACAGAGCTAAAGAACTCAAGAGCCAACACAAAAAAAAAAAAAAAAACCTTAAAATGGATAGAGAGCGAGAGAGAGAGATGAAATAGAGGAGGGAGAGCGAGAGGTTGGTGAAGACGAAATGCGTGAGCTAACAGTATATATAGAGAGCTTGTGGGTATGAGGCAGTTGGAGGGAAAGAATATTGCTCTTAAAAAAATATATCATTTGGTCCATACTTTAGCCTTTAATTTCTTTTTATATTTTTTTTTAATTTATGCTTGAATTAGTTTTAAAAAATTAAAAAAAAAAAAACTTAAAAAAATTGCTAGTCTCCATAAGTGTGCCCATGAGGAAAGCATTGTTTTTGCACACAAAAAGCTAATGCCCTTTTTTTCTCACAGCCCTCCAATCATTTTCTCCATCTCCAACATATTTTCCTCTGTTTTCTCCTCTCATTTTTTTTCTTTTCAATGCCCTAATTATTCCACATTTGAATTGAAATTTATATCCCAAATCACGTTTATTTAAGCGAAACAAAGTTTGGAAATATCGAAATCAAATCAAATTAAGGAATTTCTTGTCTTCACCTCATTATTGATTTAATACAACACAACACATATTTGTTTAAAAATAAACAATTAAATTTATTTATATTTTCATATATCATTCTAAAACTTTAATTTCATTCACGTTTAAACCCAAACACAAATTTCCCATTCTCAACTGCTTCCTCAAAAACTGCTTCAAGACTTGGTCAAACTTTAGGTAATACAGAAAAAGGGATTTTCCAAATTAGTTTCTAAAAAGTATATTCAATTTAATAAAACAATTTATCTCAAATTTTGCTAAAAAAATATAAATAAAAAAAGTACTTATAAAAGCTGTTACTGTCTGGTTTGAAGCATAGGTTTCTTTGTGGGTATTAAGATGTTGGGTCTGTTTGGCAACAGGTAAAAATTAAGAATCCAATGTGTTTATGTTACAAAAAGGTGGGATTGTTTGGTTAATTAATCATTAACCATTAATTAATGCAATTAATTAGGAATTGGGTGTCGGTTAAATCATTGTTTATGTGCTCGAAATTTGAATTAACTAGACAATTGAATACTTGGATTACAATGGCTCTACGTCACCTAATTGGTGAGCAAAGACAACCTTTGGGCAATGTCTGGGAAATATCGACAGCTTATGGACAGACTTGTAAATTCTCAATTCAAAACTCCTCAATTCAAAACATTATAATAAATTTGGCTCCTAACTTGTATGGTATGATTTGATGACATGATCCTAACAGATTTTATATTGATCATTTCTTTTTTCAAGTATCGTAGCTGAATAGGTACCATCGTAGATGGTTCGGAAATCAAGGCTAGGGTTTAACCTACGTGATAATGTGAATGAGATTGAGAAACATTTATAGGGTAGGTTTGTTAATAATTATGTAAAAATTAATGATGAAAAGGGTTGTAACGTAGGCAACAACTAGTGGACAACATTGATTAAAGAAAATTACGTATAGTATTAATTTGATGAAGGCAAAAGATCTTTGACCAAGTCAACCTGTTGGAATCTTGGAGACATTTCAACGGGTTTTAAGTAAAAACAAAACCTAACTCTACAAACCCAAACATGATTTGCCTTTGACTTGGTCAATCAATCAATCACCTTAAAAGTTTTGTGAATTATTTGCTTTCTTTATATAAATTTCACCATATTATATATAACAATATCTTGTTATCTGCGTAATAGTAAAAGGTTGTGTTCGTTGTAGCAACTTCGACAATAAACTCGAGAGAAAGTAATTATAACGGCCCAAACTCACCACTAGTAGATAATGTCTTCCTTGGACAGGTTTTGTAAAAAATATTTTGTTCTCCTCTCCCACCGATGTGGGATCTCACAGTAACAAAAGTTTCTTTAATAATAAAGGTCATATTGGTTGTAGCAACTATGACAATCAAGTTATAGATGAAAGAAAGTAGCAAAAGTTATTTTAATAGTAAAGATCGTGTTCGTTGTAGCAAGTCTGACAATCGAGTTACAAGATGAGAGATGCTTTTTTGACGCACATAGAAACGCGTGCGTAAAAAGAAAAGCTTTACTTAAGATCAAGTAATGAATTATCTAAAGATCGAAGCTAAGATAGGTAGGTTTAAAGAGCGGGTAAATTGTAATAAAAGTTAAGTTTGAGACATAAAATATGGGTTTAGGAAACAGGAAATGAACAGTATTTGAAAAGGCAAAGGTTGTGTTGGGTTCTTAGGCTTCAACAGCTGAAAATGGTTGGGGTGTTGGAGACATGTTTTACAGCTTCCAAGGGAAAAAGATCATTACTCCTAATTCCATGCCTAATTACACTTTTAATTTAGTATTTAATTTAGTATTATTATATACGTTACATTAATATTGTTCCACTTTGACAAAATGATTTATTATGCACATTTTATTTTTCAGCCTAATGCAGGTATTAATTTGTGGAAATTCAATTTCTTTTAATTGGGCTAGCAAGGCCCATTCTTTCAAGTCTAATCGAATGAAGTCCAGTCCATGTGAATTAAGGCCCAACTTCTAAGGCCCAAACTTTTCGCTTAAGAAAAAAAGGGCCCAACTCCGTAATTTTACTTAAATTGCTACTTAAATTGGTAATTTTAATACCTTTATCAGTAACTAATTATTAAAATTAACCATGGCTAAGCTTTTTACTTATTTATTAAGAAGTCATTTTAAACTAGAGAACAATTGCTAATATAAACCTATTTTAACATATTATCGACTAAAATGTAAAAATTGAATTTTCACTCTTTTTTTTTTTTTTTTTTTTAAAACAAATTATTTTATTTCTTAAAGATTAGTCAGTAATCACATTACTTTTTATTTAAAAAAAAAAAAATTAGTCAAGAGTCATTTTTTAAGAGCACAAAATTAATGAAAAGAAAGTAGACTTAGTGACCATTAGTCATATTTTATTTTTTTTTTATTTTTATTATTTTTTTTTTAATATGACTTGCTCGGATTAACTAGTTAATGAGACAATAGCTTACCAAGGCGATGATTGACTAAAAAAACTTAAGAAAAACGAAAAGAGCTAAGGCTAAACTAAAGTGGGATCAACAATCACCCTATGTTTTAAGGCGCTAGAAGATGGAAGAGAGTTTCGAGAACAAAGCTCCTGAATTTCAAAGTTTATCCGAGATAATAAGAAGAGGCTAGGAAAGATTCGATTTCTTCCCACTAAAGCTAGCGTGATTAACTGTTCAACGAACCTAATATTCAACCGAGATTTGAAAAATCATCAATCTACAGTCATGTTGAAGAATAGGATCATAATTTTCATAAAACTTACTTTTTTTTTGGTGGATAGAGATCATATATAAAACTGAGTCTCAAGAACACAAACTTATAAATATTAGAATTGGGTTAATAAATGGAGGAGGCAGAAGGAGAAACATAGATTTCCAATATTTTATATGATTTTCTGATCGGACAAACGTGCCCAAACTGAGTACAAATTCACTGGAATTGCTAATATCGATCAACGTGATTCCCCTAATCATCGCAAGGAGAGGACAAGAACGACGATTGGCAGTCGCCTCGAAAACTTTTCCACAACTTTTTCAGCGTCACTTGGGCCCTTTAATATGTGCTCTTGGAGCAGAAGACTTCACCAAAACTTGACTTTGCGCGCACCCCTCGTCGCCCGGTTCTGATTTTCTGAAGTTTTACTCGCTTATTCAACAGTTTTGCAACCATGAGAGACATGGGAAGGCAGAGTATTCCGTTGATTGATCGTGGGGTAAGCCAGTTTTCATTTCCATGGATGAATAAATTGTTGATGCTGCTCATACTCCCAAATTATTTTTTTCACAGGCAGCGGGGAGGAGCCATGGCACATCTCAAGAACATCAGTTAACAGTCCTGGAACATGGGAATGCTGAACCGGTAATGTTTTCTGTTACATCATTCACTGAGCTAGTTGTTTCTTGTTTGTTTTCTGATGCTGACTATGCTTGTAAATTTCAGCCTGCAAATGTTGGGTTTGGCAGAGTACTTTCACTTGTAAGTGAGTAGGTGTTTTGTCATTTTGCTGTCAAAAGCTTTAAAGAGTTCAACATTTGAATCTTGTTGCAGGCAAAACCTGAAGTGGGGAGGTTGATAATTGCTACCATTGCTCTTCTGATTGCTTCCACCTCAACTATATTGATTGTATGCATTTTTTTAGTGTTCTTATGTATCTCTTCCCTAGTCCTGAACTTAGTTATGATTTTACTACTCTATAATACTCTTTGAAATGCTGATCCTGCAGCCGAAATTCGGTGGAAAGATTATAGACATTGTAACTGGAGATATCGACACACCCGAACAGAAAAGCAAAGCTTTAAAGGAAGTCACAAACACCATTGTATACATCACATCAATCGTCTTAGTCGGGTATGATAATTTAGACTATTGTAACAATTCTACCTCACCGCTAGTAGATATTGTCTGCTTTTCTTCTTGGATTTTCCCTCAAGGTTTTAAAATGCGTTTGCTTGAGAGAGGCTTCCACACTCTTAAAAGGAATGCTTCATTTCTCTCTCCAACCAATATGGGATCTCACAATCTACCTCCCTTGGTGGTCCAGCGTCCTTGTTGGCACACCGCTCGGTGTCTGATTCTGATACCATTTGTAACACCCTTAAACTCACTGCTATCAGATACTTGGGAGTCCAGAGTCCTTGCTGGCACACCCCTAACTCACTGCTAGTAAATATTGTTCTCTTTAGGTTTTTCCTTATGAGTTTCCCTTCAAGGTTTTAAAACGCATATGTTAGGGAGAGGTTTCCACACCCCTAGGAATGTTTCGTTCCCCTCTCTAACCAATGTAGGATCTCACAATCCACTCCCCTTGGGGGTCCAAGGGTCCAGCGTCCTCATGGGCACCCCGTTCAGTGTTTGGCTTTGATACCATTTGTTATAGCCCTAGCCCACCGCTAGCAGATATTTTTCTCTTTCCCTTCCGGGCTTCCCCTCAAGGTTTTAGAACATGACTGCTAGAAAGAGGTTTCCACACCCTTATATGGGATGCTTCGTTCCTCCTTCCTATTGTGGGATCTCACAATCTACCCCCTTGGGGTCCGGGGGGGTCCAGCGTCCTTGTTGGCTCACCACCCGGTATCTGGCTCTGATATCATTTGTAACAACCCTAGCCTACCGCTAGTAGATATTGTCCTCTCTGGACTTCCCCTCAAGGTTTTAAAACGCGTCTGCTAAGGAAATGTTTCTACCTCCTTTCTCCCCCAAACAGTCTGTGGATTGGGATCTGCTCTATGTGATCTGCCAATTAGACGTCTATTTTAAACGTATATCTGGGCAAATCAAATTATATTAGGTCCAATATGATGCATCTGCGAAATTTATGTCACTCACACATGAAAAATATGATTTCAGTTCGGTTTGCTCAGCTATTCGAGCTTGGTTATTTTATTCTGCTAGTGAAAGGGTTGTTGCTCGTTTAAGGAAGAATTTATTCACTCATCTTCTTAATCAGGTACCTCCCAATGAAAAAAGTGGAACAAAAAGCTAAAACTTTTAACTTATAATCATTATGTTTAGCACTTGGTTAATGAATTTTGTAGGAAATAGCCTTCTTTGACGTTACCCGAACAGGGGAGCTTCTTAGTAGGCTATCTGAGGATACCCAAATCATTAAGAATGCAGCAACTACCAATCTTTCAGAGGCTCTAAGAAGCCTATCAACTGCATTAATTGGGTTGACCTTCATGTTTTCAACTTCTTGGAAGTTAACATGTAAGAATTTGAACATTGAGGCAGTTAAAACACATCTTTTAAGGTTCCAATATGCTCATTGTTTTGTCTTCTCTATCATTTCTAGTATTGGCTTTGGTTGTTGTCCCTGTTGTTTCTGTTGCTGTTCGTGAATTTGGTCGCTATCTTCGTGAGCTGTCTCACAAGACTCAAGCAGCAGCAGCTGTCTGTGCTTCAATAGCTGAGGTATAAATTCACTGTCAGATTTTAAATTTACATTGTCATACTTAGATATACACATTATTAGTAAAAAAACATAGACATTGTTTTGGTTTTGTAGGAATGTTTTGGTGCCGTGCGCACTGTCAGATCTTTCGCTCAAGAATCCTATGAGATATCACGGTACTCTCAGAAAGTAGAGGAGACATTGCAACTTGGACTTAAACAAGCTGTGAGTTTAATGTGTATGCATCTATCTTTCTGCTGTCTCATAGCTCTTACTCCCGATCTTATCATGTAACAGAAAGTGATTGGATTGTTCTCTGGAGGTCTCTTTGCAACGACGACCTTATCTGTTATTATCGTCGTGATATATGGAGCTAATTTGGCAATCAAAGGGTTCATGAGTCCAGGAGCTCTGGCATCTTTCATCCTCTATAGTTTAACTGGTAAAATTTCTTTGTTTAATGGAGCTTCACTTTTTCATATTGCACAATAAAAATGATTGTGATCGACTCTCCGTTTGTAGTTGGAACCTCCATATATGGGTTGTCAGGATTGTACACTGTTGTCATGAAAGCTGCTGGAGCTAGTAGACGAGTTTTTCAGCTCCTTGATCGTGTATCAACAATGGCAAATTCAGGAAATAAGCTCCCTATTGGGTAATAACTCAATCAGCTTAGTTTATAAAGCTTTGGTGTTGATTGTGTTCTTGTTCTTAAGGTATAAAAGCAAAGGGTAAGTTGTGATGCTTGCTGTCTTTGTTCTTGCTTCTATAGTTCTTTTGAAGATGTGAAGAAATGGATTGAGGAAATCAGTAGGGAGTTGTCAGAGTTGGTTCTTTCATCTTGCTTTATCTTATTAGTTATTGAGATGAATAGGAGAAGAACTGTTAGTTTTGATTTTCAAAAGGAACAGAATGATAACACGCAGTGATTTAATGCAGTGATCAAGATGGAGAGGTCGAGTTGGACGATGTCTGGTTTGCATATCCGTCCCGCCCGAACCACACGGTGCTGAAGGTATTGCTATCTTAAATTCTAGTTATGTGGGAACAGGTTATGCAGTGTTATTGAGTTATAAAAACTTCCATGATACAGGGAATAACACTGAGATTGCAGCCTGGCACAAAAGTTGCTCTAGTTGGTCCGAGTGGTGGTGGAAAAGTAATTACTTTCTTTTGCTTAATGTTCTTTTAGTTAATGTTCTTTTAGTTAGTCAGTGCTGATGTGAGATCCCACGTCGATTGGAGAATTGGAGAAGGGAACGGAACATTCCTTATTAAGGGTGTGGAAATCTCTCCCTAGTAGACACGTTTTAAAACCGTGAGGCTGACGGTGATACGTAACGGGCCAAAGCAGACAATATCTACTAGCGGTAGGCTTGGGCTGTTACAAATAGTATCAAAGTTAGACATCGACGGTGTGCCAGCGAGGACGCTGGACTCCTAAATGGGGTGGATTGTGAGATCCCACATCGGTTGGCGAGGGGAACAAAACATTTCTTATAAGGGAGTGGAAACCTCTCCCTAATAGACTCGTTTTAAAACCGTGAGGCTAATGGTCATACGTAACAGGCCAAAGCAGACAATATCTTCTAGCGGTGGGCTTAGACTGTTACAATTGGTATCAGAGCCACACACCAGTAGTGTGCCATTGAAGACGCTAGATCCCCAAAGAGGGTGGATTGTGAGATCCCACATCGGTTGGAGAGGGGAACGAATAAGGGTGTGAAAACATCTCCCTAATAGACACGTTTTAAAACCGTGAGGCTGACGACGATAATGTAATGAGCCAAAGTAGGCAATATTTGCTAGCGGTGGCCTTGGGCTGCTTACTGCTTATTTCTTCTTTTCTGAGTCTATGACAAGGAGTGTGTGAGTTATTATGCGTTAAAGGTCTGCTAACATAGTGCGTGTTTCATTGTTTGCCACAGACCACCATAGCAAACCTGATTGAAAGGTTTTACGATCCTATTAAAGGACGGATTCTGATAAACGGCGTTCCTCTAGTAGAGATATCACATGAACATTTACACAAAAGGGCAAGAAGTTTACTTTTCTAACTTGATTGAAAGTTCAAGTTCCTGTTACAGATCTATCTATATGATCTTTTTTTCGAACTTTGACGGTCGGCTTGTCGGTTGCAGATCAGTACAGTGAGCCAGGAGCCTGTTCTTTTCAACTGCTCCATAGAGGAGAACATAGCCTATGGTTTAGATGGCAAAGTTGATAGCATTGACGTAGAAAATGCAGCTGTAAGATCTCATGTCCTTTTGCCTCTTGCAAACCTTTAAGGCCAAACCAACCTGCTGTTTTACTTAAACTTATGAAATGACAGAAAATGGCCAATGCACATGACTTCATATCAAACTTCCCTGAAAAGTACAAAACTCAAGTCGGAGAACGCGGGGTAAGGCTGTCGGGCGGTCAAAAGCAAAGAGTAGCTATAGCAAGAGCTCTACTTATGAACCCAAGAATTCTCCTGTTGGATGAAGCCACAAGTGCTCTAGATGCTGAAAGTGAACACCTAGTACAGGTCTGCTGCGAAAACTTCTTGTTGCACACTTATCATTGTGAATTCTGATCCATGGACACATTTTCAGGACGCAATGGATTCTTTGATGAGAGGCAGGACGGTGCTAGTCATTGCTCACAGGCTATCAACTGTGAAGACCGCAGACACTGTGGCTGTTGTTTGTGATGGTGAAATTGTTGAAAGTGGAAGGCATGAAGAGCTTCTTAGCAGGGATGGTGTCTACACTGCACTAGTCAAGAGACAACTGCAAGATACAAGAACAACCTAATGAAAAAGACCCTTTTCTTCCTTTCCTACCACTATACACAGAAATCGTCCTGAGTCCGATTTCCTTTAGAAATAAGATATTTCGATTCTATGTTTAATAGATGTTTGAAATTTCAAATTTTATGTATAATAGGTAATTTACTCGATCAATGATTTAAAAAAATTATAGATATTAACGTAAAATTGAAAGTTTATATCTATTAAACGTTGACCATTGAAACTACTCGCACTCTTTATTAAGATTCATCGAGAAAGGATTACAAGATGCTCGGTAGAAGATAGAAAAGTGGAGGGTATTTATAAAAGAGTTTATATAATTTATTCTTAAAATATTAAGTTTTTTTGGTAAAATATTTAAGTATGATTGCTAGCTTAGAGAATAGAGATCGCGGGTAGCCCAGCACTCAAAGTATAAACCTGTTTTCCAAACTCCCAGCCAGAGCTGTCTGTAGACCATAATCAAGGAAAACATGAACAAATTCTTTTCTCGCAAACTTGCATCAAGGCTTTCGAATTCCTATGGGAATTCTCACTATTGCAGGGATTGCGCTTCTTTTGCCACACAAGTGCGAACCAGTAACCAAAACTACTTCTATGGCTCCTTCATCACTCGCCCGGTTAAGGATCACTCGCGTTCATGGAGTTCACATCGAAGTTGTACCGAGAAAATTCATGGGTTTTTCTCAGGCCCGGTGGTCGGAAAGCGATTCATATTGAATCCTTCAAGCACCCTTTTCAAGGGGTCCATTAAGAGTCTAGTAGAAAGGTCTCTCTTTATGGGAAGCCCATTTTCGAAACTGAAATTTCAGTTGAAACCAGGTTTTGATCATCGATGGCCAGGCAGGTAATGCGTTTGCTCTGTTAGTAACTTCTTTTAATCGCTGAAGAATGTGAAGTCCTTTCATATACAAATGAATTCGTCGCTGAAGAATGTAAAGTCCTTGTTCTTCATTCAGCGCTGAATATCCTAGTGTCCATAATTTCATTTTCGATGGTGAATGCGAATTTTCCCAATTGCATTGTCCTGTTAAAGTTTGCAAACCATTATGCAATACAATATATTGAATGTTTGCATGAGCAATTGGGAAATCTGATTAGTTCAAGAACAATTGGTATGCTGATTACTACTTGCTGGCATGAGGAGAGTGCGGAACTTCCAACTTCGTCAAATAAGTTCAGGCACTCCAATTTTTAGATGCCCCCCGTAGCATAGAGACTATAACCTAGATTAGTGCTTGCTGTTTTGAAACTTCCTTCTTTGTTATTTTAGAATTAGCATTGTAATTATCATGGGTTACTTAAGTTATTGTATAACATATCAAAATAACTTATTAACCTTCTAGATTTGAATAGGCTTGGTGGGTCTTTTAGTATTGAATACAATAAAACAGGTTATAATCATTTGAACAAAGGGGAGGATACTTCCCGATAAACATTGTTGATTATTTGGGGAAGTCCTTATTTTTGTTTTCTTATTCACAGGAGGGCATGGTTTCAAAGGCTGACGACTAATGATGTAGTGTTGGGGTTGATTATAGCTAATGTTGCTGTTTTCCTCCTCTGGCGGATTGCTGATCCTATCTTTATGTCAAAAAACTTTACTGTGAGTCCTTGATTGTTGGCACGGATAGACATTATTTCTTCTCACTGATTTTGGTTAGGATCCATTTCTCTTGAATCGAGAGACTATTGATGTTCCATGGGAACTCTTAAGGGGCCATCCATGAGGGAATCAGGATCCATCGGAATCAGTAATGTCCAGAAATCTAGATTATGGGTAATTTCATGTCTAGGAATCAAGAATAATCGTGTTTGTTTGGCATGATATATTCGTGAAAATTTTGTAATTATGGCTGAAAATATTATTACCTATGTTGCTATAATAGTCCAAACTCACTACTAGCAGATATTGTTCTTTTTGGACTTTTCCTTTTAGGTTTCCTCTCAAGGTTTTAAAACGCGTTCACTAAGGAGAGGTTTCCACATCTTTATAAGGAATGCTTCGTTCCCCTCTTCAACCGAGATCCCACTCCTTGGGGCCCAATGTCTTTGCTGGCACACCGCCTAGTGTCGGGCTATGATACCATTTGTAATAGTCCAAGCCCACTGCTAGCAGATATTGTCCTCTTTAAGCTTTCTCTTCCAGGTTTCTCCTTAAGATTCTAAAATGTGTCCACTTGGGAGAGGTTTCCACACTCTTATAAGAAATGCTTTGTTTCCCTCTCCAACCGATGTGGGATCTCACCGTTGTCAATCCAAGGGCACCAATTACCATCCCAAAAGTGGATGGTTCGATCTCCCTCCCCGCAATTGTTGAGAGAAAAGAAAAAAAAAAAGATAACTAGGTCTGTTTTGTTAGAACTGTCCATATAATTGTAATAAAATATCAATTTGTTCTACTAATGCCTCTATAATTTGAAACTAAAGGATTTGGATTAATGATAGGATATCCATCTTCAAAACCCATTTCATCTCACTGATATCCAAATCACCCCTCCATTGGCATCTCAAACACCAAAGATGCTTAGTAAACCACATTTCTTGGAAGAGAAACATGGGATTCGACATATCCACCACATGGCCATTCAGGACTTTTCAAGATGAATGGCCCCTGAAAGTTGATAAACTAACATCATTAGTAGTTTTTATTTTCATTTTTTTAAAACATGGTTTGAGAAATATTTGTGGCAATGTTACGACATTAGATGCTGTTTTGGAAGTTTTAAATTTCAAAGCTTGGAACTTCAATTCAACTGTTATCTGTTGGCAACATTATATTTTCAATATTTCAATTTTCTGTACACAGATCTCTGTAGAAAATGTTAGAAGCGGACGCATACATACATTGATTACATCAGCCTTCAGTCACGTAGAAATTGGCCATATAGTATCCAACATGATTGGACTATACTTCTTTGGGATGAACGTATGGCTATCTTTCTTCGAACTTCTACTAGGTCCTGATTTTATTTGTTTTATTTTCTCTGTTTATATGTGGGTGGCTTGTATAACTTTTTCTTTTGTTATGATCTTTACCGCTTTCCTCTTTTTGGCTTAGATTCTGATCTTATAGTTATTTTTTTAACACATAATCTTGTTGGTATTTTCTCATTTTGAGGTAGCTATGGTAATATAATATATTTTAACAGCCAAATTCGACCACTATCTTAGAGTTATGCCTTGTGAATAAAAAGAATTTTGAAGAAACATAAATATTGATTAATGAACGTTATTGTGCCTTGTATGCTAATTTTAGAGTTGATATTGGATTTGGAGTAATATATTTCGATTCAAGTTGTTTTCGGGTGAGCTTGGTATGACTTTTGGATATAATGTGTTCAGCTTCAGTAAAAGTATTTTTCAAAATTTCCACATAGTGTGGTTAAATAGACAAAAGTAATTTAATAAGTTCTAAAAGTGCTCACCTAAAAATTGCGCATCCCATACTGTTAGTCTACTTATGAACTATAACCCAGTCTATTCTGTTGTCTCAAGAGTTTGTATGCTGCTTCTAAAGTTAGCTTTAATGTTTTGAATTCTGTCTTTCCCGTCAGAGTTAAAACTGACCTTTGTCATCCTTTTTAGCATTGATAGACCTTATATATTTTGCCTTTAACAGATCGGTCGAGTGTTTGGTCCTGAGTTTTTGTTGGGATTGTATCTGGCTGGAGCAATTGGTGGGTCAGCATTTTACTTGGCACATCATCTGTTTCAAGCATCATCCTCAAAGGTATGCAAATTTTGTCCCAAAAATTGTGTATGGGCTCAGTTCTTTCATTGAAATTTCTAGGACGCTTATCCTGCAAAATTGTTTGCTGGTTTTCTGCTTTCTACAGAGCCGGCCATTTTGGGGCAAGGATCCTGCACGAGCACAAGGATTGGTATGCTCTTGGAAATCCTTCTGGTTCTTTACTATTACTTTTTCAACTATAGAAGCTCTTCCTATTGTCTGTGTTTAACCTTATACATTGTACTGATCACCTTCAACGTCCGAACGTCGGGATACTTAGTAGAACTTGAATATGATTGGTAGTCGTTTGAATTGATCACTTAGGGTGCAAGTGGAGCTGTAAATGCTATCATGCTGCTTGATATATTCCTCTTCCCAAAGTCGACCCTCTATCTCGAATTCTTTATACCTGTTCCTGCCATCTTACTGGTAAGCTGAACTCTAACTGGTACAAAGATTCACAGTCCACTATGAAAAGTCCTGAAAGACTTCTTGTGGTTTCATTACAGGGCATTTTTCTCATTGGAAAAGACATGTTGAGGATACTAGAGGTATGATGCTTAATTGAGAATACCTAAACTTTCCATCGGCCTCCACCCTCAGTTCTTTTCTCTGTTGCATATGGCTGAACTCCTACTGTTAAAATCTGTTTGGTCTCTGCAGAATGACAGCCAAATTTCAGGATCTGCACACCTGGGGGGTGCTGCAGTTGCAGCCTTAGCCTGGGCCCGAGTTCGCCGGGGACGTTTCTGAATATCAAAAGAACTTCCGTACTCGCAATCCAGATTTGATGCAGCAATGCACATCATCATCTTCTTTCCCATTTCTCTCATTCTACACTATCTTCTTTTTAGTGTATAGAAGCTGAAAGAGTTTTCGGGGCTTAATTGGTTTAATACATTTATACTTCATTACATAGTTTGTTCATTAAACTTCTGATTGTTTATATATATGTCACGCTGCCTACCTGATGGCAATCCATTAAACTTCTGATAGACCCTGTTTGGAAACATTGAGAAGCTCATTCACGACTAGAATTAAATTTTGGCCTGGATAAGCCGAGGGTGGAGACCCATTGATTTGATGTCATTTTCTCAATTATGATGAACTTAAATTTGTTTAGTATTAATGATACAATTTGATGGGATGGTAATTGATATCTCCTAGAACTTATAATTTCAGAGGAACCAAAAAGTTGTTCCTTGTCTAATCTTTTATGAAAAGTATGATACTATTACGAAATATTACAAATGTCTTGAAACTTGTAACGTCATATTCTTATAATATATACTTCACAATTCGCTCGATTACTATTTTTGTTTCTTTTTCGTCTTGGAAAGAGTTAGATAACAAATTACTACTTTTATTTTTTTTCTCGTCTTGGAAAGAGTTAGTTGTGTATATAATTAACATAAAAACAGTAAATTTATGAGTTAAACTGTCAAGATTCCAGTGTTATAGGTTATGAAAGAGAGTGAGAAGCATGTAATTTATTTGATAATGGAAAAAAATCAGAGGAGAAGATTGAGGGTCAGTGAGCCGCCGATTCGCAAATGGGCTGCCCCCGTGAAGAACGACGGCGCTACATCCAACAAAAGAAGGGAAATTTTGAGCTGCCCTCTAACGATATTCAATGCTACGATCTTCTTTTTTATGTCCTGCCAATTATTGATTATTCCCTGTTCCTCTGCGTTCGATCCCATGTTCGATCTGTTAAGTCCCTTTGTCTTTCTCTCGGATTTACCCAATTTCCCTTTTTATTTTTTACTATTGGGTCAGGTTCTGATGGGAATTCGACTGGTTTTCTTTGTTTTGAGTTGGGTTTGACTTGTGCTGCTTGTTGCTCGTTTGTTCTTTACGGTGCAGATGTAGACTATCTTTCCCATAACTTTTGAGAATTATCTGAGTTTTGCTCGTTTAATTGTTACTGTTCTTGATTTTTCACTTCAATTTGTTTTGTTTGAGGTCAATAAGAGGGCGAATCTTCATGAAGCTTTGGAAATGAAGTTCCGCAAGTGTGTTCTTATGTAACCTCAAGATTAACCCATGTCGTGCTATTTGCTGATATAGTTTAGAGTCAGCTCCGTACTCTTATTGCCGTTCTTTTTCTGGTATATGTCTGATTATATGTATATATGGCTTTGTTCTGTAAGCTGCTGAGCTTTGAAATTATTGCTTTTAACGACCCTATGCTTGGTTTGAACTGAAGTTAGGAGGATTTAGGCTATGTCTCTTCATTGATAAACATGTATGATTTGGCATTGAAAGGAGATATTTTGATTTTGCTGACCATATGTTATATATACGTCAGATAGGAGACGATTCCCTCAAGGAAAAACTTACATTTTTGCATACAAGAGGATATAGTGTTGGATTTCTGCAAAATATCTGGAAAGATTGGTCATGGATGTTTCAGAATGTGACACAACCGAAGGCTTGGAGCATAAAATGAAAAAGAGAAAGCAAGAACAGTTTGATGATGCTCCTGTAGGAAACAATATGAGCAGTGTTCATTCTGGTTCTGAAGATGCATCTTCAATGGATAAAATCCTCTCTGAAAATGATTCTGCTTCTGCCATGTTCATTATATGCTCTAAGTTGGAATCTGAAACAGAAAAGATGTGTAATGTTCATGAAAAGAAGCAGGACGATGACCGAAAAATGTCCGAGGATATGGCGACAGAGCATGGAAATATAAATGGTTCTGGTAATCTTATATATAGTGTTGAAATGGAAGAGCCAAGTTCCATGGATACTTACAAAGTAGAGTCTGGAATCTCTGAAGATACAGGTGGTATGAGAAATCATGATGATCATGAAAACGTTGTCAATGTTACCGAAGAACTGAGCGAGGAGACGATAGATGCAAGGAAGGATTATCATTCTAGAGAACAATTCTCCGACATTGGTAATTATTTTCCATGTAAAGAGCAGGAAAATGAGAGGGATCACTCATTGAAAAGTTCCGTTGTAGAACAGATAAATGGGGGAGGCACTGTGGAGGAAGCTTCTGTTTTCGGTTCGGTTGGTGAGCATGATGATGAGACTTCAACAAGCAAGGAACTGATTACATCAACTCCTTGCTGCATACCTCCTGAACTGGATAATGCTGAAACTGTGAAGGAAGAAGTTGTATGTTTCTCAGGTTCTGGTGAGACGAGCAGTGGTATTGACGCTATCATCGAAGAGAAAACTCCGACACTAGTATTGGATACTTCAGAGAAAGGGGATTCTATTGGTTGTTCAAGGAAAAAGCTTCTTGTTCTCGATGTAAACGGACTGCTTGCAGATTTTATTTGTTATGTTCCATATGGATATAAGCCAGACCTTGTAATTGGACAAAAAGCAGGTGATAATCATCATCGACCATCACGTTCTTTCGTTTTCCATTTTCCTTGAATTGACTTGTATCTCTCTTCCAGTGTTCAAGAGGCCATTTTGTGACGATTTTATCAAGTTCTGTTTCGAAAGATTCGAGGTGGGCGTTTGGTCATCGAGAACTCGGTAATGTTCTATCGACAACGTAATATACCTTTACACTTAAACTTTTCCTGCATTGTTTGATTGTGAATTGTGAATCATCCACAATTCTGCAGGAGAAATGTGGACATGGCCATAGATTTTCTAATGGGAGACTTCAGACAAAAATTACTATTTTGCTGGGTAAGGCTACTTTCACATATAGTACAATATATTGTGACATACCCAAATATATATGTTTATGTTCCCTTGGGGAGAGGGTGATTTTTGTATACCTTTAAGTGGTTTTGTTGAAGTAAGAGATGCAAACAAGTATGGAAACTTCTCCCTAACAGACGTATTGTAAAACTTTGAGGGGAAGCCCAAAAAGGACAATATTTGCTAGCGGTGGGTTAGGGTTGTTACAAATGGTATCAGAGCCAGACTTCGAGCGGTGTGCCGCGAGGACATTGGGCCCTTAGAGGGCGGATTGTGAGATCTCACATCGGTTGGAGAGGGGAAAACATTTCCTACAAGAGTGTGGAAACCTCTTCCTAACAAACGCGTTTTAAAACCTTGAGAGGAAGCCCAGAAGGGAAAGCCCAAAGAGGATAATATCTACTAGTGGTGGGCTTGAGCTGTTACAAATGGTATCAGAGCCAGTCATTGGATGGTGTGCTAGTGAGGACGTTGGGCTTCCAAGGAGGGTGGATTGTGAGATCCCAAATTCGTAGGAGAGGGGAACGAAACATTTCTCATAAGGGTGTAGAAACCTCTTTCTAGCATACGCATTTTAAAATTTTGAGGGAAAGTCCATAAGGGAAAACCCAAAGAGGACAATATCTGCTAACGGTGGGCTTGGGCTGTTACAATATTCAGCTCAATGGTCAGCAATTTTTAAGTCTATAACTCCTGTATTAATTCATTTATATTTGGCATGAGATAATGCATTAGAACTGTTTCCTGAACTAGTAATTTATGTATCACAAATATTGATTAAGAGGGTCATGCAGGTTTTGGGAAAAGTTTGATCATTCAGTTCTCTAAACCATACACAGTTTTCAAACGTCAAGTCATTTCATATGAGTGTGCCATCATTCAAAAGTAATGTCTTCTGCTAAATCATGCTACCATGCCTTTTCTTTTTGGTCATCTGACACTGCTCGCTACAGGATCAGTCACAGTGTACCGACACCACGTTCTCAACCGTTGAGAACAAGCACAAGCCTTTAGTCTTGAAGCAAATCAAGAAGCTGTGGAAATACCTTAAGCCACGAGAGTTCAATGCATCAAACACCCTACTGTTGGATGATTCCCCACACAAGGCATTGTGCAATCCGGTAGATCTCTCATCTCTTCTTTCTTTCATATTTTAGTTCCTTGTTTCATTTTCTGAATGAGGTCGTTCCCCCTTCTTTGCACTCCAATCTAATGGCTATCTAACGGGCATTCTTCGTTTTTCGGGTGCTTGTTATTGTGTAGGCAAACACTGCAATTTTTCCTGTAACATATCGGTTTAGGGATACCGACGATACGTCGTTAGGTAACTAACTGCTTTTAAGCTATACAATATCATGATAGTGCCAAGTTTTTGTGCTTCATCCTTAGTTCATATCTTGACGTTGGTTTTATAGCAAGTCATCTTCTTCACAAATTTTAATTCAAATTGTTACTTCTAAGTGATCTTTCTTGTTCTTTTTACTCCTGCTGCACATCATTTCTTATGATTAATGGTTCACGTTAGGACCAGGGGGCGATCTTCGGGTTTATCTGGAAGGTTTATCAATGGCAGAAAATGTTCAAAAATACGTCGAGCGGAATCCTTTCGGTCAACGCCCCATTACAGAAAAGAACCCGTCTTGGAAGTTTTATAGGCGGATCATATATTTCGTTGAGCGCAGAAACGATCAGGAGGATACCAATTCCTTCATATGGAACTGAAAAAGGTACACTTGAGAGGCATTTTCAATCTTGTTGGCATATCCCTTTGTATGGATGGAAAAGGTTTTCCCCTCCTGATGTGAAGGGCTTTTGATGCATGAAACCATCTATTTCTAACCTTAGTTTCTCTTTGGTTAAAAAACATGAATGAGTGAATGAAAAGTCTTATGCTGGTAATTGATGAACTTTGTCATTTGCTTTAATATTACCGTTAACCGTTCATCGTCCATAAACATTTTAAATCTATCTTTGAAGTAGAAATCCTTTCGATTCTTTGAGTACTAAATGATTCGATCCTTATTGATATTTGAATGAATGTTGAACTGATTGGTTGTTTATTGATTATGATGTGGTGGGTATTAAAAAAAAATCCGTATACTCAATTATTTCAAAGAGCCTTTGCAGGCAAACAATGGTAGCAAAGTATATTCTAGTTTGATTCATCATGTGCAGCAAACGATGTTGGATTCATATGGCCTGGCAAACCAACTACAACATCCTCCTTGCCAACTCAAGCCTCTTCCCCAACCTCATTTTTTTTTTTTATTTGAACTAACTTAAATAATTTGTAAAATATTCTATCGTTGTTTCTTTCTTATGTTCGTCGATCACAAAAATATTGATTATTGGATTAATAATTTAACGATGACATCATAACTTATCACTTGATTTCATCTATCATTTTCCGTTTTTTTTCTTTAATATCGAATTATTAGGGTACTTTTAAGGTGGTACCATGCACTAAAGCCACCAAAATAATTTGGTCCATGTTCACTCAATTGCAAACAATACCCATATCATGAAGATGATGAAATTATTGATTGTATGTGTTTATAGGGCTGAAAATCCCACCATTTTGAGCTTCATAATTCTTCCACTCATTGAGGGGTTTGAAGATGATAAAATATTATTGGTTGAGGATTGAGATAGATAGAGCCTTGAAAAGGTCATGATATCAAAAACACACATATTCATGCAATGAGTAGCAAGCATTGCATATTGTTCCATGGAACATGGCTTAGAATGATATTGATTGCTGAGTTGGTGACGTCCTAATCTTTCCTACGCATCCCACATGCCATGCAAAATGCACATTTTTGATGCTCTCGATACAAATTTATATATCTTGGATACGTTTTCATTATCAATATTGTCATTTCGATCCATGCTTTTAGATATCAAACAAATAAGGTTACATAAAGTTTCTTAATCTATTGACGCATTATGGTTCGAGGTTTTATGATAATCATTTCTAATGTTTTGTCCATTTTATAAATATATAAATTTTATTTTATTTATTGTGTTATGTGAGAGATTCCATTTTTACTAGCGATCAAATAAAAAAAATGTGATGCATTTGCATTTATAATGTTATTTGAAAATTTTAAAAGTAATTAATAATATTAAAAAGGAATGTCTCCATTGGTTGGTCTTCTTAGATCGTTGACTTTTTATTTATTTATTATATGAGTATAAAAAGTCTTTTTATCATTTAAATTGAATGTATTATATATTGGGTTAGTTAGAATAAATCTTTTTTAACAATAATTAAACTACTCCTTGATTCTTAATTACTACCTAATTGATCTCATCATTATAATACAAATACAAATTAGGGTGTGATTAAATAAACAAGACCAAAAACAAAATAAGATTTCTACGTCAATGTTATATTCAAACTCTTCATTTTTTTTAAGCATACATTTATTTGATGCTCGTGATTTGAAAACAAGAGATCCAAGGTTAGCATGTTTGATGAGAAACGGAACACCAAGTCTAGCCCAAGGTCCCAAATTTATGATAAGCGCTAATGTTGAGCTTGAATTCATCTTGGTTAAGAATGAGATAGAAAATAGAATTGGAAAGGTATATATTATCATTCATATTGATATCTTTAAATAGGATACTAGAAGTACAAATGAGAAAAATATAAAATAATTAAATATTAAGAATAAAATAAAATATACTCTAAATCAAATCATAAATGAAAGAATATTAAGATATAATATTTAAGATATATTCTAAAGAATATATCTCAACAATCTCGTTTGAGTTCTAAATCAAATTATAAATGAAAGAATATTAAGTTATATTCAATAAATAATATATGAATGGAGTTTTTATTTTTCTTTCCCCCAATATCTGTATGGTAAGCAAAATTCCCCTGTTTCTCTGTATGGAAGAGAGAACTGACAAGCTCACATGCACATGTAGACAGCTCTTGACCCACTCCAATACCCATTCCCACATGGAATTTGTGAGATGGGGAGCTCAGGAACGTCTGACCCACATTCTCTCTCTTCCGCTTCTCTTATTTCTTTCCTCTAAAAAAAATCCCAAGAAGAAAGAGAACAACCTTTTCTCCTTGCAACCCTCAATTGGGTTGTGCTTACATTTGTTCTTGGAAGATTGTTTTTCACACCTGTTCATAAATCCTCTGTTTCTTCCCTCGCCATTCGTCGTTGACCTTAACTCATTGGCTCCCTCTCTTAGTGAATTCTTCTTCGTTGCTGCTACGAATCAAGATTTGGGAAATTCGTGAGGAACCCAGAAAGGAATTTTGGGATTTGGGTGGAAGTTTTTGTGGGATTGGGAATTTACATCGCGAGCTGAGCTGTAAATTGCACTGTTTCTGAAGCTGTGCATATAACCCGAGAAGGGATTTTATTTGAGTGGAGAATCTCTTTGTAGCATTTTATTTCAGGCTTTAAAAGTTCTTTATTCTTCTTCCCTTTTGGTCTTTGGACCATATACGGCTCAATCGAATATGGGGGAATGAGATTTGATTCCTTATGCAGAAAGGTGTATGTCTTTTTAGTGATAGAAGGGTTCTTTGAGATGGGTTTCTTTCTGGGTTGAAGAAGAACTGGTTAGAATATCCATTGCACTAGCCATTAGAGTGTTGAATAGCCTTAGATAAGAGAGGTTTTTTGTTTTTGTTTTTGTTTATTGATATATCGAACCTGAAGATGGCTGCGAAGCTTCTGCATTCTTTAGCTGATGAAAATCCAGATCTGCAGAAGCAATTAGGATGCATGACTGGGATTTTGCAGTTGTTTGATCGTCAGCATATACTGGATGGAAGACATATGAAGCACAAGCGCCTCCCTCCTGGTATTTCCCTATCTGAATCTGCTTTATTTTCTTAATAGTTTTGGATGTTTTGATCACTTTGATGCATCTTGTTAGAATTGAAGTGTGTGTTTCCTTTTGGCTCTCTCTGCTGTTTGTCTAATGTGTGATTGGTACTCTTCATACATATGTGTCTAATCCAATGATGATCCTTGGAGCTTATATTATTGAAATTCAAATAGATGTTCCATTGCGTAACTCCAAAAGATGCGTTTTAAAACCTTGAAGGGAAGCCCGAAAGGGAAAGTCCAAAGAGGACAACATCTGCTTGTGGTAGGCTTGGGTTGTTACGAATGGTATCAGACCCAAGCACTAGTCGGAGTAAGGCTAGACTCTCACCATAGTAGACGCGTTTTAAAAACCTTGAAGGGAAGCCTGAAAGAGAAAGTCCAAAAAGGACAATATCTACTAGCGGTAGGCTTGGACTGTTACACAGTCATTTAATCGGTTATTACTTATAAATCCTTTGGCAATCTTGTTTTCCTGTCGTTTTGAGGAGCATTTGGCTTGAGCTGAATAGTATAATCTTTTGAGGAGCGGAAAGGTCCAGTAAGAAGTTTCGAGAGGCGATTAGATTTAACTCGTCTTTGTAGGTGTTTGTGGTATGCAAACTGATAGCATGCCAATTTATTTGCAAATCTTGTCTACTGCAGGCACTTCTCATCTAGATATTGGTAGCACAGGAAAAGAGTACAATGTCTTACAGAGAGATGCTACGGTAAGTCTCCGAATGACTATTTGTTTAAGCGGATTAGTTTACGAACTTATAATTATGCTTAAGCGTTTAAGTTACGGTAATTGGAGTTTTCCTGGATCTTAATCTACGAAATCGTGTTCTTGCAGGTTATGTCCCTAAATGAGAGTTTCAATGAGAAACAAAGGTTTAATAAAGAATTATCAAGAGCTTCTTTCTCTTCTTGCTCATCTTCCTTATCCTCTAGTGAGTACAACAAAACAGCTCCATCGCAAGCTTCGTCATTCGATCAGATACTCTTATCAAGAACGCCCTCAAGGGATTCCGTAGCAAACCAGTCAAATACCTCTCCTCGTGTCGGGAAGCAACATCTTGATCTTCGAGATGTTGTGAAGGATTCTATGTATAGGGAAGCCAGAACGTTATCAGTCAAAACGCCTACTAATGAGGAACTACTGAGTCGTTCTATGAAGCATAGAGACTCTCCAAGGCCTTCACAGCTATCCCAATCTGCAGATGGGGCTTGTAAGGTTGATACAAATTGGAAACAAAAGATGCCTACTGATCTAAAGGAGTCTCTTCTAGTTCTTGCTAAGCTTCGAGATGCACCATGGTATTATAATGAAGCCATAGAGCACGAACGACCATTTCATGAAGTGAAAAATGGATCTTTGCCATCATTCTCGAGAGATGCTCCTCGGTTTTCTTGTGATGGGAGAGAGGTTGATAGATTGTCCTTTGAATCACGAGATACCATTCGATCAGCTCCAAAATTTAAAGACTTTCCAAGACTCTCATTGGACAGCAGGGAGAGTTCAATTCAGGATTCCAAATCTGTGTCAAACTCTATTAGACTTTCAAAGAACTTGCACAGTAGCGACCCTTCTGATCCTCCAAAACCGTCAGGATCTCGAAAGCATCCTCCTAGTGTCGTGGCTAAGTTAATGGGATTAGAAGCACTTCCAGGTTCACCTTTGGCTAGTGATACTCAAGTTAAAGGTGACCCTTTTGTTAGCTCATTGGATGGCACAAGCTCTATCAGGCCAATTAGAACTTGTGACTCTCCTCGGAACACATTGAAAGGCCCGACTTCACCACGATGGAAGAATCCTGATTTAGTCATGAAACCTATACCAAATTCGAAGTTTCCAGTAGAAGTTGCGCCGTGGAGGCAGCCAGATGGAGGTCGAGCCTCTCACAAACGTACTCTAAAGCATGCTAGAGGATTAGCTGCATCGTCTGATCACTTTCCTTCTGTTTATAGCGAAATCGAAAAAAGATTGGAAGACTTGGAGTTTAAACATTCAGGGAAAGATCTTAGAGCACTAAAACAGATCCTTGATGCTATGCAACCAAAGGGGCTTTTGGATACTAGAAATGAGGAGGAACCTTCTAACAGTGGAACTCAAAGAGACAACGAACCAAAACAGGATAGCGCTAGCGTTAATTCTAGGTTGATCAACGAACAAAGTCGGAAAAAGAACCAAAAGGCTGCAACAACTAGCAGGCCTGATTCTTCTAGGTGTAGGGAATCTCCTATTGTAATCATGAAACCAGCAAAACTTGTAGAAAAATCTGGAATTCCAGCTTCATCTGTTATTCGAATCGACGGTCTTCCTGGTTTCCCCAAGCTTGAGAAAGCTTCACATGGAAAAAGGAACACCAATGGTAGCCGAGCAATTAAAGATACGTCGCCTGAAACTAGTCACAAGGACTCCGGGGCGAGTTCCACCAAAAAGAAAGACGATGCAAAAAATGTAAGACCAACGCATTCTTCTTCAAAGCCTCAACAAAACACCATTAGTTCAATAAAAACCTCAGGGTCTGTGAGCCCAAGACTGCAACCGAAGAAGGTTGAGCAAGACAAACGATCTCGACCACCAACTCCTCCATCCGACACAAATAAAACTAGATGGAAATCCAACCGAAAAGGAACCGATTCAGGTTCTCCCGTTGGAAAACCGAGAGTGAAACCTTCCCATGTCTGCCAAATGGATGACCAATCGAGTGAAATAAGCAACGAGTCGAGAACTTTGAGTAACCAGGGTGATGACATATCTCAACTATCTGATAGTAATTTATCCTTGGACTCAAAGACAGATATTGAAGTCACCAGCAGTGAGCTTCCTTCTGACATAAATGGCAGCCATATTTTACAAATGAAGATTTCAAAGAACTCGGATTCTTGCTTAACGGAAAACGTTGGTGACTTTTTTCATTTTATTTTCCCTTCTACTACGTCTATTAGATTGTTTCAGAACTCAAATTTGAGATTTTCATTTTGTGACTTGCAGGCAGAACTTGCTACACCTGCTCCTGAACATCCTAGTCCGATCTCCATTCTTGATGCTTCTATATATAGAGACAACGAACCGTCCCCGTCTCCGTCTTCTGTTAAGCAGACAAAAACCCTCAAAGGTGATCAAATCTATCACCAAAAACAACAATCCTTTTTTGATGATCAATCATGATATGAAGCTTCAATTTAGTCCCTTCTAATACTGTTTGATGCATACATTTCAGGCAATAGGGAGTTGGGCTCTGGAAATTGTGGTGAATATCAATGGAGTGCCACAGATAACAGTGTGGAGCCTGGTCTTAGCACAGAAATCAACCGCAAGAAATTGCAAAACATTGACAACTTGGTTCAGAAGCTCAGGCGCCTGAACTCTCACTATGATGAAGCCAAAACAGATTACATTGCATCATTATGTGAGAATACTGACCCAGATAACAGATACATATCTGAAATATTGTTAGCTTCTGGCCTCTTACTTCGGGACCTTGGCTCGGGCTTGGCAACATTTCAACTCCATCCATCTGGTCATCCAATCAACCCCGAGTTGTTCTTCGTTTTGGAACAAACCAAGACAGGCAGTTTGCTAAGAAAAGATGACTGCAGCTCTCATAAAGTTACAGATTCAAAACTGAGCCAGGAAAAAGCTCACCGTAAACTCATTTTTGATGTTGTTAATGAGTTTCTTGCCAGGAAGTTGTCTGTTGTTGCTGCATCAACTGAGCCTTGGACAACATCCAGAAAACTAGCGACTAAAACTCTTAGTGCTCAAAAGCTTTTGAAGGAGCTATGTTCCGAAATAGAACAGCTTCAAACCAAGAAACCCGAATGCAACATCGAGGACGATGGTTTGAAAAACATCTTAAAGGAGGATGTGATGCAAAGATCTGAGAGTTGGACTGATTTCTATGGCGACATCTCCAACGTCGTCTTAGACGCTGAAAGATTGATCTTCAAAGATTTAGTCGACGAAATCGTGTATGTTGGGGCTGCTCATTTGCGCGCCAAGTCAGGCAGACGAAGACAGTTGTTTACCTGATTTATAGTTTCTTCTTTAGCTTTCATAGTGAGTGATGAAACTTCCATTTTTTCTATAATATATATCATTGTGACTGGGAATTAAGAAGTGTTGTAAAGATGGTTGCAAGCTTTCAAACCATGAACATTCTTGTTATGAATCAATATATGAAAAGATCTGAATGATTCTGAAAGTTGGTTCTGAAATGCTAAATTTATGTAGTCCCTAATCTTAGGATATTTTCCCAATTTATTTCCTATTGTTTAATAGTTTTAAATTTTGAATAAATACTTAGAAATGAAGGATAAGAAGAGGTGAAGCGTCTAAATGCAAAAATTGAATTTCAACTATATAAAAAGACTAAAATTGTTGTTATTTATTTCAATTAAAATGATATTGTTGACAATATTATTTATAAAATCAATATTTACACATCAATTGTCATACACGTCCGATCATTAAATGAAACATTGTTCGTCTTACGAATAAAAAATATTTTTGAATTAAAGTACTTGTCAAATTCCATGAAAATTTGAATAGTATTTTTGAAAAGCCATCTCAAACACACCATTAATTTCCACCGTTAGGAAGGTAAGAAGAAACTTCGGGTGGCATCGTCAATGGACGGAACAGCAACTGCTCAGAAGGTGAGGAAAATGAAGCTGGATTGGCCTGATCCATTAATGGGAATGGAAAGCTTGGAGGGTCAAAATGGCAACAGTTTTCAGTCATGGCGTTGGTTTGAAGCTGAAGAGCAGAAAAAGAAGCATGGTTGGGTGAAGGAGACGACTTCTGAAGCAAAAGCATCCCAGTTTCTTCATGTTTGGCCTTCGCTGCAGCATCTGCAATATCAAAATGATGAAGAAACGAGGCATTTGGGTCAAAATCTTTCGGAAAATGGAGTGGTGGGAGCTTATCAATATCAAATCTTGTGACATCCATCAGCCAGTCTATGACTTTGCTGGGTTGGCTGAGGCCAAGTCTGTTTTGCAAATCATAAAGTTGAATAGCAGTGGGAGCTGAAAGCCTAATCCTTCTGTCTCTTAAGCCCTTCATTGTGCAAACTTTGCTGTGCCTGTCTTTTCCTCCAAACAAAGGAGAAACTCTAAAAATTCTTGGATTGCCTCTAAGAAATGGCCCTTGCCTTGAAGGCCCCTTCTTCCTTTTGCCCTCCATTTGTTTTGCTTCAACATGAACGCCCTCTTGCTTCAATTTTGAGATCATATTATTTACTCTCCCTGTCATTTCTTCAAAACAGAGCTTATAGAATAAAATGATACAAAAAATGATCTGTAAGTTCCCTTTTCTTCGAACCAGATGGCGTTCAGGAGTACGACAAACCCATATCAGATAAGAGAGAGAACACAAATTAGCAGCAAAGTGAAGGATTCGACAATTGCATACGAGGGGAGAAGGGAGAATGAGTAAAGAAGAATTGTTTGTTTAACATTGAGAACTAGGCATCATATTACTAATGAGTATTTATTTGCTTGCATTGATATGACGGCTAAAAGTCAACAAGAGAATTAAAAGCTTTATTAATTAGGGTTCGTAAAGAGGTGTAGAGAGAGCCCTTATACTGATGAAAAAATAGGGTAGGAAAATTTAGAGTCATTTGAGAGTGACTTCAGAGTATATTATAGCTTGTTTCAAAGGTAAAGGTGAATTGTGTGGTAATGGACATGCTACGTGAATAGATGAAGGACCAATTATATCGCCATAGACTTATTAAGATACCTCAATTTTGGCTTAGTTTTCAAAAATCAAATGGTTTATTGAAGGAAACTAAATTCTACAATAATAGATTTGGATTTATAAGATGAGATTTCAAAAATAAATAAAATAACCTTAAAATTATGCTATTGGTTCCTAAACACGCCTCCTCCTCCTTACCCCAAGGAAGGTATCAAAAACGGTTGTGGTTCATCCACTACCCCCTCTCCTTTCTTCTCTCTACCTTCTTCCGCAGTCCACAGGGTCTATGACATACTCGAGCAACCTATATACGTACCCTCCTATATATGCTAGTTGCCAACTACCAAAATCCATCGATATCCTCATAACATGATTCAAGGTATAAAAAGAGCACAGAAAGAATACATGCCTAATAAGAAGTTTCCCGAGTCAAAAGAAAAATTACAGCAAGAAGAGGATGTACAAGTGACCCCGGACGGCAAAAGATCATAGTCTAAACCAGAGTGGTGGAAAGAAAAATTGAAGACAAGGGAGATTTCAGTTCTTTATTCATATGTCCAGGGGATTAAAATCCCAGCCTTGTTATTGTTGCCCAGTCAAAGACAAATAACACAAAGCTCAGGATATAACAATACTGATATGCAAGAAAATGTCCTAAAATTCAGGAGCAATGGAAGTGTTTCCTGGTGCAACATTGTTGCAAATGGTTGTAGTACAAGCACATAACATTGCAAAAGAAACAAAAAAAATTGAATAGGAGTTCGAGGAGATGTACTTTATTGACGCCAAATCCCATGTCTTGTCTTGAGGTATAGGCTAGGCGTACAAACAACTATACCAAAAAAACCCACTCAGGTTAACAAAGAGAGGCAGAGTAGAGGAATACAAGCTGGAGAGAACATTTCCCAGAGCACACCGAACCTGGTAAAAATTCTGAAGTTAATAATGGTCATTTACAGGAATTTGCAATCAAAATTGACAATTATTAGACAATAAAACAACTGAGATCAGAATGCAACGGAATAGCAGCAACAAAAAACACGCAGAAAACTGGGTAACAAGAGGAAAGAATCCATAATGCAGCAAGCAGGTCATGAAAATTATAGAAACTCACCAAACCTGATGAAACAAGGACAACTTATTCATGTCAGAAAAACTAGCATACACTATCATTACAAGCAATAGCATTACTAAATAAAAGTCATTTTACTTCATAAAATTAACTCACTAGACCGCATTTATGTTCTTAATGGTATAAAAATATCAATATCAAGTTGCCCTTTTTTAGGAAACAGTCAGTAACCCTTCATTGATATGATGAAATGGGATACAAAAGAAGTTCCTATCCAATGTTAATAACTACAAAAATCTCCTCCATTGATTAAAGAGGAGATGATAAGAATATAGCTAGCGAAGTGCCATTTTATGAAACTGAAGCTTATGTCTTATGACTTCAAACTGAAGCGACCTCGGTATCAATCTGCATTTAAAGATATTTAAAAACTAAGACGAGAAAAGAAAAATCATTCTCCACCATCCAAAAGAAATGCAATTACATTGAACCAACAGATTTTACAGAGAACCTCAGCATAATGAAGACCAAGATAATGCAAATATAAAGAATCTAAAACAAAACCGATCTTGCATACCTCAGCCACTTCCTCCATGGCCCTTCACAACCACAAGCAAGCAACCAAATGATGAAAAGAAGAGCACAATTGTCTATTGAAGGTTAGGATCCAATTTTCTCCACAAGTCATCTTCAATGGGAAAATCAAATTCAAAGTTGCTTTTAAAAAAAAAAAAACTTCATACTGACCAAACCCCTTCCTCCATGTTGTATTGTAAACCAGCACTATAACAACCCCCTTTTCGAGGGACTCGAGCCACGGATTATTACTCACCGACATGGAAATAAGTAAAAATACGTAAAATTTAAAACACTAAAACAATTGCATGCACTTAAAAATTCAATTAAAATAGAAATGAAAATTTTGCTCTTAAACAAAAATATAGCAGAAAGGAGACCACTAAAATACACCCCTACAAAATCAAACTATTTAAAATACATTAAGTACAAGATTTAAAAATAAGTAAAAAAGAACCCCAGACTCTGTGATGGGACTCCCTATAGCCAACCACCCACGTGTACCTCTGCCTCAACTGCTACATCAAGCAACACTTGAAAAGGAAATTGAAGTAGCAAGGTTGAGTATAAATATACTCAATAAGCAGTTTGCTGGTAGTTCATAGTTCGTTATCGAATTTTATTAACCTTAGTTAATTCGTTTAGTGTTTTTATTCTCGTTTGGGGGTTCGTTCCCCAGTATAGGAACTTCCTAGGCTACATCCTAGGTTTACTCCTTCGATTTTCTTGGTTCTTGGTTCTTGGTCCTATCTGGACCTTCAACCCTCAGAATATTCTCAAGCTCTCAAGGTTTCCGAGTTGGTCCTTTCTGCTAGTCTCTTTCATCCTCATATCTTTAAGTCTTCAAGGCGCGACCTCGGTATCAATCTCATAAGGTTCAAGAATGCTAAGGCTCGACCAACACTAAGGTGCAATTGTGGACACCTGCCACTCGTGGCAGGTTCATCAAAAGAAAGCTAACTGGCAAACTTTCTAATAGTCCCCATAGGGCACAAATCATACATCATATGCCAGTTCTATGGTTATTCAGACCCCTGACAATCGAATCAGGTTTACGATTAGAGGGCTAGTTGGTGAACCCCTAATCATCCCCGTATAACCGCATAACTCACACGCATGAACAATAATCGTAACCAACTCGTAAAGAACAGCTGTGGACCCCCGTTGCTTGTGACAAGATCACTACAGGAAGCTAACTGGCAAACTTCACCGTAGTCCCAATAGGGTACAATCATAAGTCATAAAATATCATAGGCCAGTTCTATGGTTATCCAGACCCCTAAGAATTGAGTTAGGTTCACGATTAGAGGTTAGTTGGTGAACCCCTAATCGTCCCCGTATAACCGCATACATCACAAATAGATGGAATAGAGACATAGCACCTAGGTTTACTCATTCAATTTTCTTGGTTCTTGGTCCTATATAGAGGCAACTTTAAGGAATACATCATCTCCTATTTCAAATTTGAGTTCCTTCCTTCCGGTGTTTGCATATTTCTTCTACAATTTCAATGCAAGGGAGTATCCATGTTCGGCTCTATCAACACTGGAAAACCATGCCATTCTCCTTATCTCCTCTAAGTACCTTCATGTCCACTTGTCTATTAAATAGGTGGATTTCCTAGTATGACAATAGGTGGATTTCCTAGTATGAAGTGTGTCGACTTCGCTAGTCTGTCATTGGTTACCTAAATCACTGTGCAATGTTCCCTTGTATTTGGCAAGCTTGAAATAGAATCTATTTTCATGTCCCCCCACTTCCACTTTGGGATGCTCGAGGGCTGCGATAATTCTGAGGGTCTCTATCTTGTTGTCTTAACTTGCTGATATGTCAGACATCAATTCACAAACTCTACTAACAACTACATATGTCATACCAATACAATAATTTCGCTTCTCTATCACACCCACTGGTGAAAATGTACTCTTGTGCCATATTCCTCTCAATACTTGTCCTCATGCAACACCCTTCTCAAGTGTGATCCAAGGTTCGCCCCAAATTCCCCCCTTTTGTTGCTTCGTGAGTCAGCAAGGGCATTCCTTCACGGTTGGCTGAAATGCCTTATAGATGGCAAATCATCAGCTTATCTCTCCACACCTCTTTATTGTGTACTTATTATTAGTTCTTCCCTCAGAATTGACCGATGTGTTACTACCACTCATACCGACTATAGTGTTGGAATATCAAACTTTATGCCTCGTGATGGTTTTATAAACTCTTGATCGTATCATAAGTCTAGTTAAGGGTACCATGCTTTTTAGCTTGAGATCCTTCTCATTTATACTCACAAATTCACGTAATATTCATACACATGATCATGAGCTAAGTCCTTGGACCACAAAGAATTTCTGAACATCACACTGCCTTCCTGGCAATAAATAGCCAAACGTCTATACAGAACAGGATCAGTGCATCCACCAAGAATTTCTATAACTTCACTTGTGACTATCCAAATTAATTAAGAAAGGCTATTAGATGTTCAACCTGTCTTTTCCTCTTTTTCTTTCTCTCTCTATCTCTTTCTTTTCTTTTCTTTTTTTGAAAAGGAGTGATTATTACTGGTTTTCCGGTAGAGAACAAATATTCAAAGTTGTATCACTTCCCGTGTCCTATATTGGTAGTGCATAAACAGCCGAGACCTAGTTTATACTTAAATCCCTAAGAGCAGAAAATGGGAAAAAGAAATTGTCCAAGAGTCAGAAACCATGGCTAGGGATAAAACAGGATAGCACATTTGCTTTACGCAGCAAAAGTAGCCGGTTTCACTTATCCTAAGAACTTCAAGAAACGCATGACATACAACTATAGCAGCATTTTATTCAATATAAGTTGTATGTATCATATGACATTTCCAAAGAACAACCAAGGAATGAAAGCCAAATCCTAAAAGATCAAAATTCAAAAACAAAAGGCTATAAAGCCAAAAATCACTTCGTAGATCTTTAAGGCTCTGCTTATATTATGAACTAGAAATTGGGCTAGCCCTCAGATCCACCGTTTATTAAGGGGCAATGTATTCAGCAGCATTGACAATGATCCGAAAATAACCTATGTCATTTTAAACAAAAGGGATGACTAGTACACCAACAGCAAACGCACAACTTACGCAATTGACAGATTTCTGACTTGTGCAAAGAAGATGAGTCAGACTACCTTTACGAGGGCGGGGGGTAAGCCAAAAATAGAACAGCAATATAATGCATGAGGTATTGATAAAATCAACTTCATACCCTAAGATGCCTTTAGCGTTCGATCAATGACCAACGGGATCGTAAACCAAAAACCTAAATCCAAAGATCACCACATACGTAATCGGTTGTTGAATGGGGAAAAATGAAACATAAAAGACTTACCATACTACTTCTGATAACCACCTCCACGGGCATTTATATCCTCCTCGATCGCGGCAGTCAGATAAACTTTGGGAAAGTCAGCAGGGTCGAACTTCGTCTCCTTCATCATCTTCTCGACGTCAGGTTTCTTGAGGATGGTGCGTCGAATTGGAGGGCGATTGCGACGCTGGTCGCGGCTGTAATACTTAATATCAAAGACGGTCTCGGGATTGGAGGTAGGGACAATGGCTTTCTCCTTCGTAGATGCGGGGCAAAAGACCCTGTACTCTATGGCACTCGGGACGGCCAATTTGTACTCTGGATCTGCACACGGGCCGGTGATCTCCCAAGGCTTCTTGATGTAGCGCTTTAGGGTTTGGAAGAAGGAGGAAGAAGCTTTGGCCATGGTGAACGGTTGCGAAGCTGAGCGGAGCAACCCAAAAATTCTTCCGGCGGAAAAACGAAACTTTTAAAGATGCCCAATAAATTTTGTGAAACGCTTTTCTAATTTTTGATGACTGAAAAAGATCCTAGCCAAAACCCAACTGTGATTCTTTTTTTTCTTTTTTTTTTTATTATTATTTATTTATGAATTAGTTAAAAAAAAAAGTTACTCACATTTTTATAATATATTTTTATTAATTATTGATGAAATTAGATGAAAGGTTAAACCCATTCTTTTAATATTTTTTAACGAGATCTGATCGTAGAATATGTAAGGTTTACAAATGTCTTAATCATCATGTGTCAAATCTGAATTATAAATCCGTACATGAAACTGATCCAAGAGGGCTTCGGACATTTGAACGAGCTTAACACAAATATAAATCAGAATAAGAATAGTATGTCATATAATGTATGAAATTTTTCTGCCATTTCAATCGGCTGGAAAATGATATATTTAATAATTGCAGTATACCAAACGACGACGTCGAAGGAGAACTAAAGGTGGCACCTACCATTCATTCCCACGGCAGGAAAACTCCCTAGACGAAATTCAATTGGATCTCTGCAAATTGGACACCAAATTCGACGGAGCAAATGCCGCAGAGCCGCCCACGATTGAGACCAGAGCCACCGCCGCCTGCAAGGCGATTTCCCAAACACTCTCCTCCGGCACCAAATACACGCACGAAGGCCCCAATAGCAACAGCCCCAAGCTCAGACTAAGTAGCGCCCCGGGAGTTCCCGGATCCGTCGCGCCGATAAAATCCCCAATTCCTCAGCCTTCCACAGAAGCCCTTGTTAGAGGAACACGACTCTCCACAATGGTATGATATTGTACTTTGAGCATAAACCCATGACCATTTCCTAAATTAATGGATGTGGGACTTTCATCATCCAACACCTCCCCTCGAACAAAGTACGCCTCCCCTTAATCGAGGCTCTAAGGAGTCGTAGTCATTTTTGACTGCCTTCGTACCTTCGAGGAGGCTTGACTCCTTTTGGAATCCTTTGTTCGACATTTAAGGATTTGCCAATTTATTGGCACGGCTAAGTTTAGGGCATGGCTCTGATACCATGTTAGACGAACACGGCATGGCTCTGATACCATGTTAGACGAACACGACTCTCCACAATGGTATGATATTGTCCACTTTGAGCATAAGCTCTCATGGCTTTGTTTTGGGCTTCCCAAAAGGCCTCATGCCAATGGAGAGTGTATTCTTAGATTATAAACCCATGACCATTTCCTAAATTAACCGATGTGGGACTTTCATCATCCAACAGCCCTAATTTCTCAACCGATGACAGAGACAACCCGACCTTCTCTGCCGTGCTCAGTGTTAGACGAACACGACTCTCCACAATGGTATGATATTGTCCAATTTGAGCATAAACTCTAGTGGTTTTGCTTTTTACTTCCCAAAAGGCCTTACACCAATGAAGTTAGTATTCCTCGCTTATAAACTCATGATTATTCCTAAATTAGTTCGATTGGGGACTTTCATCATCCAACACTAAGTAGCTTCAATTGCTCCACCCTCTTCAGTAGTTTAATCGGCGGCGAGGTCGAGAGCGAGATGCTACTCCTCGGTCCTTTCTCCCCGAGAGGGAACACCGTCGAGTTGACCTGCAGAATGCTGGCTCTTGAGTCTTGGATTTACAGAAATTAAGTTTATGCGACGACATTGAAGCGATTCAGAGGAATAAAAAGGAAATATGCAAGCGAGAAAGAGGAACCGACCTTCTTGGTGGAGGCGACGGTTTTAGCAGCAGAAGGTGGAGGTTTGTCGGCGACCATGGAGCGTAGATCAAGAGATTGTTTTCTTGAATTCGTTTTGGATGGATAGGAGTAGACGAACGAAGCTGCTCTGCTGCTGCCACAGAAAGAAGTGAACTCCATAGCTGTGCGTCTCTAGCCGGGGAGTGTGTATGAGCTCTGAAGAATGGCGATGGTTAGGGCTGAATCTGACTGAGAGAATTGCAGAGGCCTGCACCATGGACATGAATGATGGAGAGGCAGCTGATTGGACTGGTTTTGAGGATTCAAATATTTGAATTTCCAGGTGTTCACATTATACTTCTCCACGTGTTCTCATTTTTCGAAGATCGAATATACACCTTACGATTTTAATTTTTAATATTTTCCAATCGGTGGTGAATTTTTTAATGGTTTTCAACCATAAATTAAATAAATAAAGGGTAAATTCGTAATCTTAGTCCACAAGGCCAATTCGTTAGCTCCCATGTCTCATCCAAGCCCAAAAACCTAAAACCCTAACGTTCTCATACGCCTTCCTCCCTGCAGTACGAGCGAAAATGGTTGACGCTTCGAGTTCAGTGAAGAAGGTGAAGAATTTTCTGTTTTCTGGAACGGCGAATTCGGTGGAGACGGTGAAATCCTTTTACAATTCTCAGGTTCATGACGAGGAAAAGTGGGCTTTGAACATGGTACTCTTTCGATCATTTTGATTTCGATTTTTTTTTTTCTTCCCTTCTTAATCTGGATTTTTTATGTCTCCCATAAAGTTCTAAGTTTGATTTCTAGGATTGGGCAATATCCGTTTTAGTGCTCTATTTGGTAGCGGAGAGAGTTTGAGAAATCGTGAGATTTTTGTTGATATAGGGCGACATAATTTGAAGTGTCGATCCTTTAATGGAAATGCGCATTTTAGAGTAAGAAGCTAGTAGATTTAACTTTTTGTTTGTCTCAAACTGCGATCTTCTTCTTTTTTTTTTTCTTTTTTTTTTCTCTCATTTTTTAAACTGCGTAATTGAAAACAAAGATTTTTTTTTGGTTTTTGATCATTTCAAACGAGTGGTAGGTTTGCCTGTCTTTAGCACCTGTATAATGGTTTGTAGGAGCTGGGAGGAATGAAGGGAGAGTTGAACGTAATGGATTTGGGTTGGTTCTCTGTACAGTTTCCATATCATTTAAATCGATGCTTTAACTCAAGCCAAGGCTCTTAACATTTTTAGCCTTGAGACTTGCACCTTTTTTGGGCTATTAGAGGCTCATTCCATCATCATAACGTACTCAGGCTAAAAGTTCTTAATGTCTTGCGTAATGATTTGAAGAATGAAATTAATTTGTTCAATTCTTCCACATTTTAAATGTTCCTCCGTGTGTAGAATGTTAATACATGAGCTGGGGCAATTTAACCTATTAGTAGATTTGTTACCTAAGATATAACAACATTGAAGACAAATAAATTATATATATATAGAATAATTCAATCCTATTAATGATTATAGTGGTTCAAAACTTGATGGAGCATACAATTCTATGACTTGTATAATTCTTTCTATTTTATTACATATGAGGCTTGCACCTATACCACCTCAAGGCCTATGAATCGCCTCTGCGAGAGGAAAGGCCTCGAGGCTACCCTTAGCCTAATGTTGATTCAAATTGAATAATTTGCAGAAAGTTCTATGATATGTTCTGTCTCTCTAAGTTTTGGGAAGAGTTGCCAATGCATGATAACGATCTTATCTCTTGTGCCTGTGGACATGCATCATTCCATCTTTTTTAACCTAAAACATAAAACTGAACATTATGGGGGTGTTTTTCCATATCCAATAAGCATCATGGCTTTAGCTACAGCTAAATTTGAAATTTGAATGCTTTGGCCTTAAGAAGAGGGATGAATTCCTTGAATTGGGTTACAAAGGGAGTAGTTTTATGTCGATCCTCTTTTGCTGTAAACACTGACTTCGAAAGAGAAGTATCTTCGTCACTCTTGAAATCTCAGGCACCAACACACAACATTTCCTTAGTATGGTTGTTTTGTATGGAACTGAAGTTCAACTTCCTCTTTGCTTTTGCAGAAATTGCTTCGTGCTGCTGGAATGTTTGCAGGATCCATCCTTCTCATGCGGAATTATGGTGATCTTATGGCAATATGAGAGAGAGTTAACGAGAGGGCAGCAATTCTTATCTCATAACTTTTCTCTATTTCTAAGTTCGTTACAGCTCTATTCAATTTCAGATAGGAAGTTTCAATTTTGTTTCTCTTGGTAATGCTGGAACTGATGAGAATGTGTTCTCCCCTTCTCTCTTTGAAGTAGACCCTTTTTTAAACGTACTATTTGTCACCTAAATCAGATGGACGGATGAAATCTGAAATCCAAAACACTTGATTAAACCTTGAAAACTATTGCCTTCCTTCTTCCCTCCCTGCACTGAAAGAGATCAATTCTTTTTTGCTTTCTCAGTATAATCTTTAAACCTTTATGGACTCTACTTTCATGTATAGATTATGAATATTCAAAGTATTTCAAGTATCATTGATGTTTCTTTGCAAGGATGGGTGTGTTTTAAGTCCTTGGAATAGCCGTTCTGCAGATCCATCATCCATCACAGCCTTGCTTTTAAAGGTGATTTTGTCACTTTTTACGCAGTTTTAGAAGTACTTAAAAAAATCATGAGAAGGGTAGAAAATTCAACACATGATTTGCGAAAATCATAGATAGAAACAATCTCTATTTGGTCTTGTGAGAACAAGCAGGGAAACATAGGGTTAGTAGGAGAGACAAAAAGCAAGTTTGTCCATACAACTTGCTGCTGTTTGAAACCAAAGCAGCTATAACCAAGCAAGTGGATTGCTTTAAACTTGTCTGTATCGGCCCACCCACCTATTCCCCTCTCATCTTCCTTTTCTTTTCCCCCCCACCAAAATGTTGAAAATCATACACTTCTTTTATTCTAAGGGTCTCTTTCACCAAGGATGGTGGATAGTTTAAGTGGGTAGAATATCACAACCGTATTCCTCATCTTCTACGGCCACACATACACTCGTCTTTCTTGACCTTCATAGGGCAATAGGCACCACCCACATGTTACCTTATGTCTATTTAGAAGTCACAACCTGCTCTCTCCTCCTCAATATTGTTGCCCGCCTTAAATGTTGGTATTATATGAACTTTTTCTTTTTAAAATCGTGTCCACCTCTAAGTAGAGTATAATCAAACAAAATTTTCATTTAAATTAATTTAGAAAAAAATGCCAATAAATTTTCCTCATTAAAAAAAATCTTAATTTTCACTGTTTCTTTTCACCATCAATCATTAATTTAGTAAAGATGATAAGTTGTAAACTTTTTTAAATTTAAAAAGAAAAAAAACAGTGCAGTCATGAGAATAATTTTATACATCACTGGCAAAAATAAAGTCATAGGTTTAATCCAGTAACCATAATTCTCCTTTTAAATAGATCGAGTCAAAGATATGCTTTAATTTATGTAATTAATCAAATTGCAGAATTGTAATCTTAGCTTAAATCAATTTAATTAAATTGCACTAGTCCAAGTTGATATGAAGTTGCCACTTGATTTGATGCTAATTGATTGATTACCCATTATTTTTAATTTAAATCAACTTGCTTCATAGTTTATTGTTTATTGTGGAGAATCCTATCATATCATACTCTCTGTGTTTATTTTAATAATTACCAAAGTCTTCATGATTCCATCCTATGTGACCACTTTACCTTGTCTATGGATATATCTTATTAAATCTTTATACAAAATCCTCTTATAATATTATATTTTATCTTTCTTTTCTCCTCGTTGCAACTTGTCTTTACATTTTGAATATTGGAGGGTCAGACTAAACGCTTTTCAAATTTTATATTCTTTTCCATGCATTTATTTGCATACACCTAAATGGTACTTGCGTTTTAGAAAATCCAATTAAATAATTGTGTCTTTAAAAACGCTCGCTCGTCATAGATTCATATTCAATAGCCAATCAAAATCGAACATATGATTGACCTAATCACCATTTAAGTAGATGTCGCGTAGCTTATTAATTATCACGTGTTTGATTATTTAATTTGTCTATTTCCTATTTATTCAAACAATAATGTTTTTTTTAATATTTAAATAATCGATTTAAAGGATATAACATTGTTTTTTTTTTTAACTAAGTAACCAATAACCATGCAATGAAATTACCATTTTGTACTCAAAAAAATCATTTTGATTATTGTACTTTAATATTCAATTAATTTATTTTAACATATAAACTTAATTTGAATTTTATTTTCCTAGTTAATTTAGGATTAAACTATACTGTTAATTTTCATCATTAGAATTTAGAGATTTAATAGATATTTTAAATTTTGAGAGAGAAATGTAATGGCTGACCATATCTTTTGAACTTAAAATATCAAATAAACACAAAAAATACAAATTTAATTGATAATTGATTATGAATAAAAGGTGACTTGTGGAAAAAATTGGAAGTGGTCCACACTCGATAGTTGGCGCGTGTGAGACACCAGCCTGGTATGTTGTGACAAACCTGTCAGATAGGGGGGACAAATCAAGTTGATGCCTCGTCATTCCGTACGAGGCTTTTCTTGACACGTAGCATGCAAGTTGCCAAGTGGCAGCATGTGGTTCCCATTCTATCCCTTCCATAATAAGCCACGTGTGTCTTACTATATATACATTTTTTTTCTTTTTTTAATTTTCCTTGGTTTTCTTTTTTGACCTTGTAAATCACTCTCAACTTGCTTGTCGGGTCCCACTTCCACTCCTTACTGGGCCCCACTCACGTCCAATCGAAATCACCACGTGGCGCCGCGATTATTTTCACCTGATTTCTCGCAATCGTCCGTTAAAGTGAAACTAAACTGCGCCAAGTTGCAATTTTGCGCCCAAATCAAGAATACGTTAGAAACTAACCCAAGAGCGTTGAAGTTGATTTCTTTATCCCTCGCAAATCACGTTCAAAAAAGAAGAAAAACAACAAATTTTCATAATTATTTTACCTTTTATTTTCTAAAAAGTTCATGTTTTTTTTTTTTTTTTTTTTTTTTTTTTACAAAAATCAGTATTTTTATATTAAATTATAAATTTAATCCTTTTATCTACTAAAATAAAAATTTACGGAATATAATGCATAAATTATTTAAAAATAGAATAAAACAAAATATTCCTTGCTACCAAAACTAATTCATACTTTATTTAATTTGTTTGCAAATAAAAGAATATTTCAATAAAAATAATTGAATTAGATTTATGAATAATATTTTGTAATTTTCTTTGGAAAAATAAAAAAGAAATTATGAGATTGTAAAATGTCCATGTGGATAGATAGCCAAATGGGGCTGGCACGTCCTCCTCAACCCTTGATACGGTCTATTTTAATGGATTTTCATGCTTCCTTTTATATAAATGTCCCTTTCAAAATCTTTTTTTTTTTTTTTTAAATTAAATTTTATTCCATCAGATTTCATGCCCATTTCTTCTAGTACAAGATAAAATGAAAAATTAATTAATTTATTTATATAATAATATTTTAATTATCATATTTTTAGAAATAAAATTAAAAGTTTTAAAACTATCCATTTAATTTAAAAAATTACAAGAATGATAAAATTAAAATGTAACAAATATTTTGATTTATATTCAGAGAGATCTTGATGTTTTGTAATTCTTGTAAAATGGAATTAAAGTTTATTATTTAAAATATAATATTGATGAAGGGGCGCTGACGCGGGAAGAAAAAGAACAAAACAGCGCCTGGAGGGGTTGTTACAAAATCCCAGTAATGGACACGTGTCAGATAGAGGATCGAACAGAGTGTTGGGGCACAGTTCCCAAAATGCCCCTTTCTCTCTCTTTTAAATTCCGTCCCCACTAATTCTCAATTAAAAAACAGCCACCGTTTGATACGGCCACCCAAATTTCACGTTCTTCTTCCACTCCTTTTTGCCTTCCTTTTATTCAAATTGTTTTTATATTCTTTATTTTATGAACGCAAGGGATAAAAATCAAGTATCCATCCAAATACTAAGTTGTATTTTTAATAAAAATATTTATTTATTTATTTATTTATTTTCAAATATTTAATTAAAATTTTAATTCAACTCCGTCTAACCCAAATAAATTCATAATCTTGTGTGCAGTCAAAGAGTTAGACAATAATATTTTAGCGTGGTCAAAGAATTAAAAAATGGAAATAGATGGCTAGTTATGTAAGAACAAGGTTCAAGTGTGTCGATTAGGATGGCTCGAGTGCATACATCATCGCACTCCCACTTGACGCCTATATGATTAAAAAAAAAAAATACTAAAATTTGATTGAGGTCGATGAAATTGAATGTGGGGAGGGGTGTGTGGGAAGGAAAGTTGAATAAAAGATGAAAATGAGATAAGAGAGAGGGAAGGAGGAAGGAGGAATAGGAGGGGTAGGAGGAAGAGGTGCCAGAAATTGGAGAAGGGCAGAACATTACGGCTGGTTGCAGGTGGTGGGAGTGGGTGATTGGAGCCCCAACCTGCAACTTGAGAACGCTCTCCTCACCAGCGCCTGCGTTTCACTCTAACCGTACACGATGTGAACCCCTCACCACTGATCACCACGTGGACTCCTCCATGAAACCTCCCCTTACATTTTTCCCCTTATTTTCTGGGTTTCTCGTCTTCTCTCTTGCTTTTGATCTCCTATTTCAACACCCTCTTCTTCTCTCAGTTTTTCACACTTCTGCCTCCCTTCATTTTCTTGGGGTTTGGGTTTTCTGTGCAATCTTCAAATCAATCAGCCCTGTTTCTGTTTTGATTTTTCTGGTTTCTGGGTTTTTCTTCTTCTTCTTGTTTTTGTTGTTTTTGTTCAATGAGGGAAGCAAGTAGTGGATGTGCGGATGACCTGACGCTGGGACTCTTGCCGGAGATGAAAAGAGGAAGGGAGGTTTCTGATTCTGAACCGCCGGACCTTACTCTTAGGCTCTCTGTTGGTGGGGTTTCTCGTCCGAAACCGAAGGAGAATTCGTTAACTCGATCCTCTTCGGTTATTGGAATGATTTCTCAGAACTCAGAGGCGTGGAAATGGGATATGCGGAGGCACGCGGCTTCGTTTCTTTCCTTGTCGAGATCTTGCTCTCTTCCGGTCGAGACGGACGAGCTCAGTCGGATGAAGCTCAAGCAGTTTCAATTCTTCAGAAGGCTGGAGGCTAGAAAGAGGCTGGCGGAGCAGAGGTATGGCAGAGCAGTTGCGGCGGCGGATGATGATAAGTTGGCCGTGGCGCCGCCATCGGCCTCTGAAATGGTAGCTTGGGCTGCCGCTTCTGCTGCAAAAAGTCCTGCCCTATGTCGTGCGATTGATAGGATCAAGTCCAACCATGGAACCCTCTACCGGAGTTATACAATGGATGGTATACCCACTCACACTTTTCCTTCTTTAATTTCTTCTTTCAAAGCTTTTTAATCAGCTGATTTCAGCTCAGATGTTGTTGTTCTATGTTCTTCTTTAAATCGATCAATCTTCACCCTCTAAAGCAATTTACAGTTGAATTTGCTGGATGATTCATAAGCTGAAATGCATGGGAAAGGGAAGTATGAACACTTGATTATCTTAGTGATGATGTCTTAGCATGGAGCTGAAATCAACTATTTCCCTTTTGAGATGGGGAAAATGGTTCAAAATTCATCTTCAAGTGTTTGTTCATAGCTGATGCTACTTATCTTGCTAATAAACCTCTTATATGTATCCATGCAAGACTGATTTTGCTAATCCTTTCATAATCATTGAGTTCTTGCCTTTCAAATTGTCAAATGGGATTCTAGTTGCTCTCTTTAGCTGAAGAACTGGATAATAACACTGAATTCTCTCGATCGAGTCGATATCACTCGATAATATCAGCTGCGTTTGATTTTCATTGACAGGATATGGAAGTGTGGGATCAACAAAGGGCTCATCCAGTTCTCAATCATCACTGGAATCAACTGAAAGAGAGCCAGTAGTGAACTCAAAAACAATGGCATCAAGAAAACTCGACATACCGCCACAGATGAACCCAGCGAAAAGAGCTAGAGTTTCCAATGGCTGGATGGGAGGGGAGAGAGGGATGGACGTGATGAGGATGATGCCGAGCGTGTCGACAATCGGGGAGGGGCCGAACGGGAGGAAGGTAGAAGGGTTCTTGTACAAGTACATGAGGGGACAAATCTGCATAGTGTGTGTGTGCCATGGAAGCTTTCTTACTCCTGCAGAGTTTGTGAGACATGCTGGTGGGAGGGAGGTGGCTAACCCCATGAAACACATCCATGTTTGCTGTACCTCATTTGCATTGTAAGTTTTCCATTTTGGTTGATTAATTAACTTGTTCTAAAACAAACTTAAAAGTGTTTTTCTTCTTCTTCTTCTCATATATTCCCCTCTGGCTGTTTGGTTTCAGGGATAAGGGAAGAACACACCAAGAACGTTGAGGTTCCCCACATCAACTTAATGAGATTATTGCTGTTTCCTTCTACCATTCTTGATGCATCTCCAAAACACAGCCACCCTAAACCCTTTTTTATTACATGAATCCATGTGTTTTTAGTGATTATTCATTCCCACAGATATCAGCAATTGTCCACACAGATATCAGCAATAGTCATTGCAAAACTTGTACTCTTTCTATCTTTACCCTAATACAAAAATGGGTTGTTTGTGAAATTATCTCCATCCTTTTCTTTTTCCTTCCAACTGCTTTTAAATTATTAACCAAGAACAGGGTTTTTTTTTTTTTTTTAATTGGACAGAAATATGAAATTATTTTTTATGTGGGATGTAAGGAAGAAATTACGTGAGAAGATTCACGATCGAAGCGAGGAAAAGTTGTACTAACGACCCTTTTATCTCGTTACAAGTGGAATTAATTTAATATCTTATAATTTGGAATCATTCCCGAACTAAACAAACCAACAAACACGTCATGTATCGAAATGGAAAATTTTGTTTTTTTTTGTTCTCTCGTCTTCCAAGTGTTGAAATCGAATCTAATCTAATCTAGAAACGACAATTTACATAAATTTCTACTTACCGTAATTTATGACAAACTACTATTTTGGTTCACGTACGTTAAGTTTGGTTCAATTTTAGTGTATGCATTTTTCCGTCCATCTTTAAATATGTCTTTTTAATGAATCTTAAATTTAGTTTCCCAAAGTTAAATTAATAAAAATTAAATTTAGTTTCTAATTTTTAAACATATGAACTTTTACAAGTTTTAACCTAAATATACCAGTAACATCATTCATTTTTATAAAAAAAAAATTAAAAAAAATTCTTATTATCACTATATGGACGAAAACACGTTTATGTTCAGACTTATGCTAAACTCCTACAAATAAATACCAATAAAAAAAATTAGAGAAAAATCAACCATATACAAATAAATTGAAAATTGATTGGAAATACAAAAATCTAATTTTGATTTATAACTTAAAAGTATCATATTGTTTAAAAATATATTATTGAAGTAAATAAAATAAGACGCAGAACCACGTGTCGAAACGTGGACATCTATAGGAAAGCGTTGAATGTTAGTGTCCGCATCTTATAATAGCTCCTTGAAGCCCGCTTTTGCTTAATGATTACTTACTGTAATCCAATCATTACTTGACACGTCACCACTCCACAAGTACATGGACCCACTCCCTCGATTGGCTAATATCTAAACTAAACCCAAAAAAGGATCCAATGACTTATTTGCCATCCATATCAAGAAAAAAAATATATATATATACACACATGCGTACATACATACATATACATACATATATGTATGTATGTATGTGCTAAAATTATCTGGTGTTTAATTAAAATTGGAAAATGAATTAAATTTAAACATAATCATGAAAACAAGAACATTCTCAAGCAGCCTGTAAGATCCACAGTGTAATCGAACGGCTGAGATTTACAATACAAACGCCCTTATAAAAAGGCTCAACCGGAGAAGAGGTTCCGTCGGAAAAATTGGGGAAAAATTAAGGACGACGGAGAAGCAGAGATATGGCCAAAGCCATGGCCGCCGTACTCTGTAAGCTTCAATCTCCGATACAATTTTTAGTTATTCTGTCACGATCCTCAGCCATTTCCATTTGTATTTTCTGTTATCTTCCTTGAGATCGATTTTTTAATTTTAAATTTTTATTTGGAGCTGGGATTTTTGGGGAACGAATGTTTGATTTGTGGGTCTCTTTTCTGGTTTTCCGTTCGTCTTCTTGTTGGATTTGGAAAGGAGAGATTTGGTGATTGAGTCAAAAGTTGAACCGTTTAGGGTGAAGTTGGTTTGTTTTTTTGTTTGTTTTGCCTCCCGGTTTTGCTCCCCGATGAGCCATAATGAGCAGTCTACTTCATTTTTCATGCATTTGCCTCATGTGGCTCTTTGTTTTTAAATGATACCATGGCATTCTCATAATTACAGTAACGTCTGCATGGTTGGAAATGTAAAAAGGTAACTTCCTATGGATTTTTCTTTATCATATTGCCCTGTGGAAGACCAGACTTCTTACCTTTTCTAAAATTGTTACCCGTGTCTCTGCATTGAGGGTTCTGAGTTGGTGGCACTGCTGCATTTACAGAGCAGCTCATGCATGTTCTTATGGTCGTATGTAATGAAAGAGTCTATATCTTTATACATTAGATTCAAACTGTCTTGGTTGCTCCATCTATGGAAAGGAGGTTCAAATTTTGGAAAATTGTCCTTGAATTGGAATGTTGTTTCATGAAATGTAACTTCAAATGCCTACTAATCAACATTTGGTGCGTTGGTAATTGGACCCCATGGAACGCCACAGCTCTAAGTTCTTATGTCCGGCCAGGTGTGATATTGTGCACTTTGAACATAAGCTCTCATCATGTTTTTTTTTTGGATTTTGTTTCCCAAAAATGCCTCATTTAGTGTTATTTACTTATAACCCATTATCTTCGTCTTAATTAGCCAATGTGGGACTACTCCTCTCAATAATTCTCAACAATCCTTCCCTTGAACAAAGTACATTATAGAGCCTTCCTTTTGGTCTCCTTCTATGGAGCTTTCAAACAGCCTCGACTCCTTCTCTAAAGCCTTCGATCAAAGTACACCCTTTGTTCGACACTTGAGTCGAGACTCACAACTTTTATGTTTGACATTTGAGGATTCTCTTTACATGGCTAATTTAAGGATTGACTTTGATACCATGTTAGAAACCACGACTCTCTACAATGGTATGATATTGTCCACTTTGGGCATAAGCTTTCATGGCTTTATTTTTTATTTCCTCAAAAAGCCTCGTACCAATGGAAATAGTGTTCCTTACTTATAAACCCATGATCTTTCTCTTAATTAGCCAACGTGAGACTACTACTCTCAATAATCCTCAACAATCTTCCTCTCAAACAAAGTACACCATAGAGCCTTCCTTTTGGCCTCCTTTTGTGGAGCTTCAAACAACCTCTCCCTAATCAAGTCTCGACTCCTTCTCTGGAGCCCTCGATCAAAGTGCACTCTTTGTTCGAAACTTGAGTCACCTTTGACTACACTTTCAAGACTCACAACTTCTATGTTTGACACTTGTGGATTCTATTGACATGATTAAGTTAAGAGCATGACTTTGATACCATGTTAGAAACCACAACTCTCCACAATGATATGATAGTGTCCACTTTGAGCATAAGTTCATATGACTTTATTTTTTGTTTTCTCGAAAGGTCTCATAACAATGGAGATAGTGTTCCTCACTTATAAACCCATGATCTTCTCCTAATTAGACTACGCCTCTCAATAATCCTGAACTCCACAACTCCAATTTCTTTATGTCCTGCCAGCATTATAGGATGGTTAGGTGTTCACTGCTTTATAATGTATGCCAAGTTGCTGATATGCTAAACTTTTGACTAACAATTGATTATTGAATTTTGGTTTCTTTGATGCGGCAGGCTTCGCTTTTCACGTGCTGGTTTTATTTCTTTTTGTTGGGTGTGCTGCAAGGCCTTTCTATCCACTTCATAGTAGGTTCCTTGAAGGAACTAGACAACCCCTTCAAACCACTCGTCCATATAATATTGCTCATCGAGGTTCAAATGGAGAATTTCCCGAAGAAACCCTTCCTGCATATAAGGTGGGCACATCTATTTCTATATCTATTCTTTCTAATATCTTGTTCACTTAACATTTGAAATTGTTGTGTCCATAATCCCGCTCATAATAGTCAGCTCAAGGTTCAATAATGAATCATCTATTTCTTGGAAGGTAGTGCAATTAGTGGAAGCAGGTCAAATGTTTTCATTTGCTTGGAACTGAGACCCAATGGGCTGCTTGTTAGATTTTAAGAACATAGCATTACACATTACACATTACACATTAGTGAAGTTCCATGTTACAACCTGAAGCTTGTGGGTCCTCTTCCTAAAATATGAATACATGGGATTTGTAGGCACTGACCTCCTATGTTCTGTGCCCTGTTTTATCATATGATCTCGTGTTCGTTCTTGTGTAGAGTAGTTGAAATATGTGCTTCCTATACTCAATTTTCTTCTATGTTAAAATAATCTGGTTTTGACCAAGGACTTCTCCTTCAGAGAGCTATAGAAGAGGGTGCAGACTTCATCGAGACCGACATCTTATCTTCCAAAGATGGAGTTCTTATATGCTTCCATGATGTTACCCTTGATGAGACTACTGATGTTGGAAAATATAGAAAGTTTGCCAATCGTAAAAGAACATATGAAGTCCAAGGAGTTAACATCACTGGTTTTTTTACCGGTATGGTGGCTGTATATTCAATTTTATGCATACACATTTACAACTCTGTTTCTTATATTGCTTTTAAATCTATTTTAGCATCCTTATAATACTACAATCTCATTTCACGGTGTTTCTAAGGGTTCTAAATGATTATATGCAGTTGATTTCACACTAAAAGAGTTACAGTCGTTGAGAGTGAAGCAGAGATTTCCTTATAGAGATCAACAATATAATGGTAGGAGATCTCTTCTTTTAGCATCCTTCTCTTTGTGTGAGTTTATCAGTTTCCAAGCTCCATCAATTGTTATCTGAATAGTATTCTGGTTAGATTTGAACTAATTTGAAAGACTAATGAGAAAATCTTTTACCTGACTTCTGCTGCCTCCTCGTTTTGCATGATACTAATCAAGGCATATTCTATAAATGATGAACCCAGGTAAATTTTCAATTATAACTTTTGAGGACTTCATTGAAATTGCACTGCAAGCACCGAGAGTTGTTGGAATATACCCGGAGATTAAAAATCCAGTATTTATTAACCAGCGTGTAAGTTTCTAATGCAAAAGCAAACACTTCCAAACAGTTTTGTATATTGCTTATTGATCTACTTCTCATGAGATAAATCCCAAAGATGCAGTGTTTATAATACAATGGTGGCTTAATGATTCCTTTGTACCAAAACTTTCGAAGCCTAATACTTGAGTGGCAATGCGCACAGGTCAAATGGGGAGATGGTAAGAGATTCGAGGACAAGTTTGTTGAGATTCTGAAAAAATATGGATACCAAGGTTCATATTTGTCAAAAAACTGGTTGAAACAACCTGTATTCATTCAATCATTTGCTCCAACATCCATAATACACATATCAAATCTTACAGACCTGCCCAAGATCCTATTGATCGATGATACTACAATTCCAACACAGGACACAAATCAGGTACTTCAAACCTTTCCCTTGAGCATTTTTCTTGTGTTTTTAGAAGTTCATCAATCAACCTAAGGTTCCAACTTCAGTCGAACGAGATAGGACGTTCTGTGGTTGCTGAATCTGCTCATTTTGGAGAGCTTCTTGACAATTTTTCTCTGCTCATTTCATATTAATCTGAATAAGCTTCTTTGGCTCATGTGCAGACATATTGGGAAATTACTTCTGATAGCTACTTTGAGTACATAAAGAATTATGTGGTTGGAATTGGACCCTGGAAGGATACTGTGGTTCCTGCAGTAAACAACTATATCCTAACACCTACGGATCTTGTTACCCGAGCACATGCCCATAACCTTCAGGTAAAACGTACTTTTCTGTCAAATCCCTAACACCTCATATTCATAGATGGAATGTGGTTGGATGTCTTATTGGAATCGAATGCTAGTTGAATCTTATAAATGGTTAAAGTCCGACAGAGTTCACTTATGTATGAGATCCCGTTTGAGAATCATTTTGTCCATAGTTTTCTATTTTATTACTTAGTTTTCAAAACTTAACTTTGAAGTTGAAGTGGTATTTATAAACTTAATTTTCTAAAAACTAAATGGTTCTATGGTGCGATTTTCATTTTAGGTGCATCCATATACTTATCGAAACGAGTATAACTTTATCCACTTCAACTTCCATCAAGATCCATATGAGGAATTTGATTACTGGATCAACACGATAGGCGTCGACGGGCTTTTCACCGACTTTACGGGCAGTCTCCATCATTTTAAGAACTGGACCTCTAATCTCCCTTCAGATGATTCGGGTGAACAGAGGGCCTCTGGTTTATTGCAGAAAATTACCTTGATGGTAAATTCATATAGAAGTCGTTAGGACAGACAATTCACAATGTACATAAGGTTGGGCTTATCCTGGCTTCGTTTGGACAACAACATTGTAGAAATTTATGGGGCATGACGTTTAAACCAGGATAGGATAGAATTGTGAATCAATAAAGAAAAGAAACACAGTTGGCTCTCTGATCTCAGCTCTTTATTTTGTTTGACGACTCTTCTTTATTCTGAAATGTAACTGGATAGTTTCAGAATTCTTCAACTCTGCTTCAATTTTCATGGCATCGATCTGATCTGCCTAATATTTAGCTCTGTTTTAACTAGTTTTGGATTTAGATAACAAGAGTTGGAGAGAGGAGCTTCAAAATGTATAAAATACGTCGATTTAACTTTCTTTCCCTTGATACGTCTATGATTATATTATGTTATCTCTGAAGTTAATTTAATAATCTTATAAGGATGGAATTGACAAATGGATGGAGAAGGGGAGAAAGGATGGGAAAGAAAAAAGAGGAAGAGGAAGAAGGAAAGGAAACAGAAAAAGAAAGTATTATGGTCGGCGATTTCTCCCACAAAATTGGTGAGGATAATCAATATTTGTGACCTTTCATATACGAAATTAGAATTCAGTATAAACGAATAGAATAGGTACCGTAGGTACTCTGAATATTTGGCTAGAGTCTTGAGCATGAATAACAACTATCAAACAATATAAATAAGAAGTGCCTAAAAAGACAGCCAGAAAATGAAGATATGAACGTGGAAAGGGGCAAATGAATTCTAAAACCATTACCAGCAGAAGCTTTCATCTCCGGCGTGAACTTTGCAACGAATCCGGTGAGCCTTGAAAGAGATCCAGTATATGCTTGCTCAGATCATCGATGGTATATTTGATGTACCTTTCACAGTTAAATTGAGACTTTAAGTTGCAGAGGAATCGATATGCTTGAATTACACAATTTGATGTTAGAATGTGCAAGTCATCACGTAGTTCAGGATCTGAGACATTCCATCCAGTTTGGTTCTTATATATCTCCTCAAAAGCTACATTGAAGGCCCTATACTTTTCTTTAAAAACTGCCTTCGGAGTGTTGGTTTCATCACCATCAAGCCTGAGCAGAGAAATAACCGACTGCCAGGTGACTCTCATATAGATGTTGGCGTGGCTCTGTAACATTCTGTTATGTTCTCGTATCCACTCACCTCCAAAAAAGGCTCTGAGTTCAGAGCCTTTAACCTTTTGAATCATATAATGAATGTTATTCATTAAAAAAATATGTCGTAGAGCATCATCATTGTACAACTTGGATTTGTTGTTCAGATTGGATATTAACTGTGAAGTGATCGACTGAAGGTGGAAAGCCAATGGGCAAGGCATACTATTGATTTCGTTCAGCAGCTCAGAAGCTGGACCTAAGCTATCTGCTGCTTCATCTCGGAGAAGGAAAACAAGGGAGTCTCTGTAGACAGTGAGGGTCCTAGTGTAGTTCATAACATACTTAGTGAGATGATGAACACCACCACCCGGAAAAGGGCTTGTTGATATGGAACGTGCGATGAGACTTCCAAAATCTACAAACGTGGCCCTTGCAGAATCACTTAATTTCATGAAAAGATTATGGAACTCAGCTTTGAGAAAAGAACCCATTTCTGTATCTTCTGAAAATAATGCACCGATATCCACAAGAAGATTTTCCAGGACCTCGTACATGTCAAGCAAGCGAAACAGCTTTTCCGGTCGACGAGTTGTCATAGCTATGGCCTCGCCAAAATTCAATAGGCAGAGCATAGAAGTTGCTGAAATTTCAGCAAAACAGGTTGCACTATAAGATCCAAAGCCTTCAAATATATTGTTACAAAGTCTTTGTTCACTAGCAAGGTAGACTCGAATAACAACTTTAATTAGCCAAATCCATTTCTTGATTTTCACGTTTAAGACATCCCACTCCATGGTCTGCAAATCACCGATGCTATGCCTCTCCATTTCGAGAATGAGCAAATACTCATCCAACGCATCTTTCCGCATTATAACAAAAGCCAGGGAGAATTCCTGAATATAATTTGAAGTAAACATAGCATTTGCGATGGATTTAAGATGAGGGATCACGTGTGGATGGACCATGTTTACTATACATACAGCAGGAATACTCTCTCTCTGGGAAGTTTCCTCCTCCAAACTGTCCTCAACTGAAGCAAAGGACTCGTTATAGACAGCATCATACCCACCAGACTGGAAGGGAACACAGTTGGGCTCAAAATATAGTTTGTTTTGTGCAAGAATATGGACTAGTTCCTGCTCTAGCCTTGCCATTGCGAACTGTATGACAGACTCAGCTTGGCAAAGAAGATCCTTTTGCTTCCTACCGTCATTTACTGGCAGACTTATTAGACCTTCCTGAACTTTATGAATTTCATCAACAGCCTTCATATATTCACAAGCTTCCTTGGGTCCAGAATCCCATATCATGGATTCGTTAGATTCCCATCTCCTAATCTTCTCCTCAGCAGATTTGAATCTCGATTCTAGCTCATTCAACTTCCCATCCTGTAAATGAGTATACAGAGTCATGGAAGTCAAATGAGAATCAAGATCGGTAAGGAGCCTTTTCAATTCATCATTCACGTTCTGGCTTGTTCTTAATAACTTGGCTAGGTGCTGAAATGCAGCTATGACATGCTGCTCTCCTTCAGAGGTTGGTATAATTGATTCGCAGTCCCCCATCTAACAAAGAAGAAAGATAGAAATCAACATGTGAAATCAGAAAGAGCTTTCGAACCAAAAGTTCACTCTCATAATTCCCCGTCCATTTCTAATTTTCTGTAATCTACCATCTATGGATTTATAACACTCATATTTCCCAACCTAGTAGCCAAGTATAACAAATCGGTCGGTACTGCAAACAGAACAAATTTCACGAGTTTTGACTTGGTCTCGGTTAGCCGGTAGTTTGGCTTCTCTACAAAGAATCGAAGTTCAGAATGATGACATAAAGAAGCGGGAGGAAGAAATAATTCTACATGAAAATGGTAACTGATTACCGCGAAAAAGTCGAATACTGCAGTCTACAGCAGGCTTCCTCTAGAATTGACATCTAAACAAGACAAGGAACGACCAAGGACCAAACACTAATAAATTACAGGTTCAGCAAATATTTATCAAGCTAAAAAAACCTGATACAACCAAAAGAGAAGAAACCGAAAGCACGAATTCCTAATATGAACAGTTAATGACTCAGAACTAAGATTTAAAAGAATGCCTGATTTTATTCTGTGTACGGCAGGAAAAACTTCAACAATCTTCAGAAAACAAGATGAAATTAATCGGCCGTTAATCACACCGCTCTTCGGCAGAAATGACATGCAAACTCAGACCAAGCCACAGAAAAGAGAAAACAGCCGATAAAACACCAAGAAATCCAAACTCCATTGAACTAACTCCAATCAGCATCGCAAAAGACAAAGAACCACTCCATCAATTATAGAGTGAAAAACACGGTTTTTTCTGCTCGTACAGAAGCGAGTTTCGTTGAGAAACATGAAGAAAAATGGGAGAGAAAGTCTAAGAACGAATGGGAACAACGAAAGTGAAAGACGATGAACTTACGTTGATTAAGGTCGGTGATGAATTATAGAGAGAAATTGAACACGAAAACCGCAAGCTCCGAAATTGAAACTAGATTTCCCTGTAACTTCCATGATCATCTCTCTCGTCGCATTGACTTGTTGACATTTCGCGTCAATTCTTATAATTTAATTGGAGAACACAGTCTACCCACTTTATGAGCTGGGCAAAGCATTTATGAGCTTCCAAGATTTAAAAGATTTATTATTTTAAAACAAAATTACATTTAATTAAAAATTGAAACGATTTAAATTTTACAATAATAAATAATAGGTGGAGTTGAGTTACGATTTAATTATACCTCTCGATTATGAAATTTTTTCAATTTAATTCTTGAATTTTGAAATTCTGACAAAAAATAAATTATTTTAATTTAATATTTAATGATAATTCTAAAGTTAATGGTTAAAATGAAATTTTTAGATATTTAATAATATAATTGAAATCTATTTTAAAAAGGGCGTAAAAGGGTACAAATGGAAGGACATTCGAGAGAAAGGGGGCAAATATGAACGGGAAGAGTTTCCAAGGGTACGATAGTAATTTTACATAACTTTTAGGTTTAGGGTTCAAAGCCCCCACCAACATCTTTCTCATCCTACGGCCTCGATTCTCCCTTTCATTATCCAACGCTTCATACACAAGCTTTAGCTTCTACTTAAATCGCTCTTCCAACGATTCGGCTCTCATAAAACCCCGCTCGAATTGAAGGCCTAGGGTTTAAGCTCGACTGTGAAAGAAGCTAAGAGAGCCAGCAAAGGTTCCATCTTCCTGTCCGATTTCTTGTTCCTTTCCTTTCGTTGTTTTGTAATGGTGTTCATCTTCATTCTCATGTTTCTGTATCTTTTTTACTTTTTGTTCTAGGTTTTGACTGATTGTGTTTTGTTTTTAGATCTTTTGTCTTTCTGTGGTGATTTTTTATGAGTTCAGTTGAAGAAATGCAAGGATTGTTCTCCTCACTCAACTTAGATATTATGTGATTGGAAGCGTTTCTTTCATTTTTCTTTTGTGTTGTGTCTTTTCGATTTCGAAATGTAAGACTTCTTTAATGTTCCGGGTATAATACATGTTCTGCTTAAGAATGATTCTGATTCTGATTGTGATCCAGTGTTCTTTTGCGCTGGTTGAGACTGTTTGAATTTGATATAGACCTAAAGCTTTCTTTTCGATTATGGAGTCGATGTACATTGAAACTTCAAAATATTTATAGCATAGTGTTATCTTGCAGCACAACTACCTTTTGTTCCCTCTGGATTTTATTTATTTATTTGGGTTAATACTCGTTTCAGGTCGTCGACATGGCTTTTCTTGGTAAAGTTGGAAAGATATTTAGCAAGAGTTCTGCATCATTGATCCGTTCGGATTTGCAACCTTCCAAACTGTCTATCTTTCAAAGTATTAGATTAATGTCAAGTTCGAAAGTTTTTGTTGGAGGTAAGCCAGAATTCCCGTTCTTCTGTTCTTTCTTACACCTTGGTGGTCTATCGAGACTTTCCCTGAGATCCGTTGCTTTGTTGTGCAGGCCTTTCTTATGGTACTGATGACCAGAGTCTGAAGGAAGCGTTCGACAAGTATGGGGAAGTAGTTGAAGGTGTGCAGGAAACTTATCTAATAAAGCATTATTGAGTAAAAAAAGCTTTTGTTTGCTAGGGTACATACGCACTGCTGCTCATCATCTGTATTCGAAAAATTGAATTATATTTAAACTTGCTGTGAGATTAGTAATATTCGGGGGCACTTCCTCTTGCTGGTGAATGAATCTGATTTTTGTGTATGTCTTCCTTTGTCTTAGCGAGAGTGATAACTGATCGTGATACTGGTAGATCCAGAGGTTTTGGGTTTGTTACCTTCACCGCGAACGAGGAGGCTTCCAGTGCCATTCAAGCGCTGGATGGACAGGTAAACATTCGTATTAAGAATGCAAATTTATATTGGGGGGCTTTTGTGATATTTAAACCACCAGTTCCAGTTGATTCTGTTGTGGGTTAATAATATCTTTACTGTTTTCTCTTACATTGTTCATTTTTTGTAATCAGGATCTCCATGGCCGTAACATTAGAGTGAACTTCGCGACTGAAAGGTCTCGTGGTGCTGGTGGTTATGACGGCGGCAGTTCCGGCTATAATCGCTCCAGTTCATACCAGGGAGGAGGTGGTTACAATGACTGATAAGGGACTGGGGGGAGAAACTGCTTGATTCATTTGGAAACAAATTGCTCCTAGTGTAACGTCTTATGTCTCCTTGTAACCGAATTATAAGCCTTGCGTTGTTGTTTTTTTTTCTTTCGTTTTTTTAATCTTTTTAAGAATGTCGTTCGTCTGTTTTGACGTTTTAAATGGAGAACTAGTCGTAATTCAAACCCCAAGTTTTGTTGGTTAAATTTACTCTAATCTGGGAATGAGAATGAATGCCTCCGCCGTGAAGAATTCTTGTGCCCTTGCATAAATGAGTATGAATTGCATTATTTGTCAATTTTTTTTTCATTTTCTATTATTTCTTTTCCAATATTTTGCTTTAGTAGTTATTATAAATGTTGAAAATTCATTTTTAGAAATGTACCAGTTGAGAAGGAAATCAATGCCATAGAGGCAGGCGAATAATATTTGTTAGCAATGGACTTGAACGGTTACAGATTCAGCTGTTACAGAAAACTATCATTATCATTAGATTCACAATTTGCTTATTCAAGCCAAGAACTCTTGTCTTCTGTATTAAGAAGCTGCTGCTTCTTGTGGTTATTTTGAAGGGCATTTTCAAGCTCCTTGATACGTGCTTCAAGTCTCGACTGAATAACATCGTGCAAACGCAAGCTGAGTTCCCTTGGTGACACTGTATAGTTTCCAGAGTGAACGGTTGAGTCGCATGCTTCTTTATTAGCCTTGCTCCACCCACAATTTTCTCCACTCAACATGTCATTCCTCAACTCACCTTTTGCAAAATCTTCTTCAAATTCTGGGCCAAGCTGCACATAATCATTTGATCTGTGATTCTAATATATGAAACTCATGACTCAACTAACCATATCAGAATGCTAACAAATTGGGGCCCCGTTACCTCATCGTCATCGTCGGGATAGCTCTCTGTGCCTTCGGTGCTTATATTTAATCCTAACCTCTCGAGTTCCGCTTCCAGTTCGGCCTCAATTCTGTGGATTGATTCAGAACTTTGCTCTGCCATATGCTTGTATAGCTCTTCAGCATTGAAGTTTACTGTGTAATCCATGACATGTTTTGGAGAAGATTCATCCACTGTTTTCTCAGAGAAGCCATTACTATAAGTGTCATTACTGAGCTCCTTAAGCGTTAATGAGTCCTTCATTTCAAGTTCCTCTTGAAGATCTTCAACCAAACTCTCGGTTTGCTTTAACAATTCTTTCAACTTATGAACTTCCCTCTTATTGGATATGAAAGAATAGATTATGCCAATGAAAAATCCAAGATATAATACCAACGATTTATCCGGGCCACCTGAAAACATAAGCAATAAGCATAAGTTAGTAATCTAACGTGAGATCCTGCCCCGGTTGATAAGGGGAATGAGTGCCAGCGAGGGCGCTGACCCCGAAAGGGGGTGGATTGTGAGATCCCACAACGGTTGAAGAGAGGAACAAAACTTTTTTTATAAGGGTGTGGAAACTTCTCCCTATCAGACACGTTTTAAAACACTGACGTCGATACGTAACAAGTCAAAGTGAACAATATCTGCCAACGGTGGGCTTGGGTGGTCCGGACCAATCATTAAAGTCGATTCATTTGGTGAAAATATGATGCAAACTAGTACCAATTCGAAGCTAAAAATCCATTTAAGACATATTATCGATGAATGACGAGTTTGAAAAATGGCTACTACACCTTTAGAATCGAAGTGTTCCCTGTTGGCCATTTTGTTGGAACTTCTCGACTTTCTTTCCCATTCCTTTCCTGTCTTCTTATTACTTACTTTATCAGACAGAGGCCCAAATGGCAGTTGAGAAACCGCACATACACTTTCATCAGCATCAAAATGTGATCCCTTGGGTAGCTTATGTTCCTCCAGTTCCACAGCAATGCATGGACTCAAAGAACTCTGATGGGCTGGAAGGCAATCTTCTTCATAAGTCAGAGGTTTGATAAGATCCCCATGCAAGTATCTACCTTTAGCTGTGCTTCTGTTTCTTGAAGAGGCTGTCCTTCCAGAAGAATTGCAAACTAAGATTTCAATGTTATTAGCCATCGTGTTGCTTTTGCTGCTTTCCCCGACCCGTTCTTCAGAGTTCAAAGTCATATTTGGTGTAGAGAACACATTGGAATCTTGGTGACTCCCAAAAAGTCCGAGCTTTCCAATTTCAAATCCTCCACTTATGCAGGCCAGCTCTGCAACTGAAGCAATGTCTGATGGGTTCTGATCTGAAGATGTTCCTTCCATTCCTCCATGCCCAAAAACATCTTCATATCGTTTCTTCCTTTGTGAAAATTTGCTAAGCAAATGATATGAGTATTGAGGACTCGCCAAATTGGAATCCCCAAAGGATAACTGTGATAAAGAACAATCCCCATCCTTTGATTGATTCTTCCAGTACTTAGCTACGTATCCAGCACCAGTAGCTGCTGCAACAATCCACAAATCCATTGAAGTTTTCTGTTCTTTCTTTTTTTCTTCTTCTTTCCTCCAATCTCAGATGGAGAAATCCACTGCAAAAATGACCCAAAATCAGTTTATGAAGACTCACCTCTTTTTTGAGAGAAAATAGCTTAACAATCTAATGGGAAAACCACTTGCTCCATGAAGAACAAAATGCTCAAACAGCAATGAATATACCCACTATTATCATATGGCTGTATTTATTCTGGTTGAGTTTATGGTTTTCTTTTTTGCCGTCCACTAATTATCTCCATTGTCTTTTTGATCGAGGTCCAAACTATTTTGAGGTGCTATGAAGTTTGTTTGAACATGCAAGGCGCTAGCATTTCGCACGTGTCGTGTTTGCAGCAATATATATCTGGCCAGGACTGGTCAATCCGGAAACAATTTCGAACTAAACGTCAAGGGCCTCATCCAGCATCACATTCAATTTAGTTTAGCATTCAAATTCAATGATTCTATCTAATAGATTTATTTCTAAACCAATCATTTGAATCTGATGATTTAGAAAGTGGTCTTTCTGTAGAGACGCCAAAATTTCTACCAAAATGTGGCATAAAGCAATGTCAAAAGAACATTTACGAATCAATTTCCCTTTACCCAAACCTGAGTTATTGCAGCGAATTATCCCATGCGTACGTACATAAAATATCATACTGAAAATCACGAGGTTTCTCAGAAAACAAAGCAAATTCAAGCATTGGAGCTTAAGAGAAAATCAATTGATATCTAAACAAACTTGGTTCCCAGGATGGAATTGGAACTGGGTGTATTATTACAAAAAAGCTCAAAAGGCAACGTCGTGATAATCAAATATCGCCTCAAGATCTTAGTTCACCAACCATTGGGTGAACCAGCAGAAGATCTAGGTAGGAACTAGCCCTCCAATGCTGAAGCTCCAGATATAATTTCAATCAACTCGGTGGTGATAGATGCTTGCCGAGTTCTATCACAAAGTAACAAATGAAGTTCAGTTTTACAGAAAACAAACAAATAAATAACACGGAAATGAGTAAGTTTCTATAATTGATTCAAGTGAGATGAGAAAAAAAAAAGATAGTCGGATAAGTTAAAGAGTTATAAGAGACCTGTTATAAGTTAATGTGAGGCGATCAAGCATGTCCCCAGCATTTCTGCTTGAGCTGTCCATTGCAGACATCCTTGCACCTTGTTCACTGCAAGCATTTTCCAATACGGCGTTGAACAGTACCTGTTGAGCATGTATATAATTTTCAGTAGTTACATAAATGGTCAATGAAATGGGAAATGGCAGCAGTGAGATGTCCCTGCCATAAGTTAATATAAGAGATACAAAATAAAGAAGAAAATAAACATTATTGCATAGAATTTTTTTTTTTTTTTTAATGAAAGGAACTCATTTTTCTATAATGTATCTAGTTCTTCTCTTCTTTGAATTGATTCTCATGTAATTTTGCAGCATCCTAGACCAACAATCATATGGGCGAGAACCATATACCAAAATTACTTCATCACTTGTTCATCCTCAAGAAACTACTATTAAGTCATGGTGATCTGATTAATGTCAGCATTTATAAGGAAATGTTTTGCCTAAGAATTGGCTCACCTAAAATTATCAAAAACCAGTAAATGGCAATGATAATTTCAATACAGTGAGACCTAAGAAAAACGGAGGAATGAAAAAGCCAACTGACTCATATCTTCAAAATCACAGTGTTTCTGTGTATTAATTAATCCTGAATTTGAACCGCATGAAACTTCCTACGGATTAAAAAAATAAAATTTCTAACCTGCAGATTTGATTTAGCAAATAACCATGATGATTTGAACAATAAACCAATGCCTCGTTACAAAAATATAAGAGGCTGTAAGGGTGAGCTTACACAAGAAAACTGGAATTCTGCTAGGTTTTGGAGAACCTCAGACTTTGTCTCGCCACCTTCAATCTCATATAAATCCAGGTCACCAAGCCTCCCCCCAGATTCTGCCTCCCTTTCAACAATCTGAAATGCAGAACGCACGATATTCACAAAGGCGGCAAAGGGCAAGAAATTTAAGAGGGGGGGAAGAAAAGGTCAGTATGTAAAAAACTCCAGTATTCTTATTACCTCAGGGGACAGCACGGTAGATACTGTAGGCAGAAATGAGACAACTGACTGGAACTTGTTGAAAACAATCCTCAGAGCATCATATTCTACGTTCTTTAGAATATCATCAGCTAAAACAGAGACCTAAAAGTGCAAAAAGGACAGTAAGAAATGGGCATTTCAAAATGTCAAGGAAGGTATCCCATCACACAAAAGTTTGAAGATTTTACCAAGCCAGTAAAAACAAGAAGTGCACTTTTGGAAACAAAAAAGAAATTCACTCAAAACTTTGGAAACATCATTTTCAGCAACAATGGATCATACTCATGGCCTTATCTATTGTTACTTATCCTACACTAATATGAAAACTTCAAATCTACGGTAGAAGCCCCTACATATGGAAGCATAGGCAAATAGACAGAAACATATACTCATGAACGAACAATGAAGATATTATCTGTGATGAATTATGTGGTATGGTTAACTAACTTGAGTATAATTTAAAGGATTCTTCTGCAGCTCAGTGATGATGACTTCTATGTCCTTCTTGGAGTCACGTACTAACTGAGCCTTTGCCTTCTCTCCCAATATAGCATATTTTGTTTCCTGTTCAGGACCTATGAGCAGAGTAATTACAAAATTAGTATCTTATTTACTGTAGTCTCACACTGAAAAGAAGGATAGGATAAAAAATTATTTTTGCAAGTAATACCAGAATTTATCTTGCGCAGAGCCTTGCTTATCTTGACAGAGGTAGAATTAATTCCACCACAAAGACCTTTGTCAGAAGAAATGGTAACAATGACATTCTTCTTTACATCAACACCTATGTTTCCAACAATAAATAAACCATGAGTATGATGTGTACTTTGACATAATACACATGGAAAATACAAAATAAGTAAAAAAAAGCAATTAATGTGTCAATATAAAGTAGGAAACATATGATATATACATACTTGGAATATCCCCAAGAAGTGCAGTAAAGGGTTGCCAAAGGCCACGAGAATTTTCAGCACGCACTTGAATTGCCCGAAGCTTTGAGGCTGCAACCATCTTCATTGCCTTTGTAATTTTCTGGATATTTTTCACACTCTTCATTCGATTTCTAACTGTAATCACATGTTAAAAAAATGATAGTAAATCATCAATAAGTAAGAATGATAAAACAACAGAATAATTGTCGAAGAAATGCCAGTTGATTAACAGGAAGCAACGTTTTTAACAAAAAAAAAAACATAAAATAATATATATAAAAAGAAATAGCAGATCCAGAGTAAATAGCACCTACCCACTTGAGTGGAGATAGAGCGCACACCAAGAGGAGCTTGTTCCCTTCACAAAAAACACATATTCAGGATTAGTGATTTATGTGCAGAGAGAGCTTCGGCAGATATTCATATTTAATGATAAGCTAACCAGAAAACCCAGTGTAGTATGGCTCTCTAAAGATCTAAAAAACCGCCATAAGCTCTCCAACAAAAAAAACGTTATACTTACACGCATCTTTATTAATGGAAGATCATTGTATTTTTCAAAGAAAAAATCAACCACGGCATATTTCAGAAAAATTAGTAAAGCATTAGACGCTGCCCAACCTTAACATAAAGGGTTCAGACAGATACGTACAACAAAAATTAACAAAAGAGAGGTAACCCTTAATTTATGAAAATAAAATAGCAATTACTTCAGGATTTCATCGATCAAATGAAGGAACTTTTTGGGTCCAGAAAAAAACATCCTAATCACGAAGAATCCGTCGCACAGATAAACGCAGTAGGGCAAAATAGAATTAGGGTAAAAGTGAATACTCGCAAACGAGGGAAGACCGGAGAGCGGTGATTGGTTGAGAAGAGATCACGGTAGCGAACCGCCTCCCCTCACGTCTTAGAGCTGCCATGGCCATTTCTTCCTAAAGCGAGATCGGAAATGGAAGTTGAGGAAAAAGAAAAGGTAAGGCCGACGAAAGGGTTTCTTCTTCTTTTCAATAGCAGCGAACTCAAACGCTTCTCACTCAGTTTTGAGAGTTTTTCGCATCGAGCGGAGGCGAGGTCAATATTTACAGTTTTTGTAAATGTATCATATGCATTCTTCTTTACCCAAAATACCCCCATTAAAGTTTCAGAAATATGACACAATCATTAACAAAATTGTAGGGATGGCCTTCTTGTAGTTATTGAGCGATGTCCTGTATTTTGGAGATTTGTATTCCATTGAACCATTTTCTCTTTTTTTTTTTTTTTAAATTCCCAATTTTTACAAAATTTCTGAGTTTTTGGTGGACAATTTTTAGTGCTCAATTATTTACCATGGCCAAAGTTCTTTAATTCTTTTTAATTTTTAATTTTAGAATTATAAATTATTAAATTTTGATATTGTTGGTAAGGTATTTTTCCAATTAGTCTTTAAAAAGAATTAAAATATTAAGTTAGAAAGAGAGAAACCGATCCTTTAATATTTATACCCACATGTAATTGTATACAACACTAATAAAATTTAAAAAATTTAGCCACAAAACTTTGATCTAATAAAATTTATATTTACATCAAATAAATAAATAAATAAATAAATAAATAAATAAATATTTTAAATTTTAAATTTTCTAAACACCTAAATATTGAAGGGGTGTTTCGCTTCTCTTTCGAAATAAAATTCATAGAAAGTTTGTCTTGAAGATTATGAATAAGAAATTGGTGTTTGAAGAGCAGAGCTAGTTTGTTTGTTCCAACTTGGCAAATCGGGTTACTTCTGTACTAGCAACTGCAGACAGAAGAGAGGGTGCAAGTGTTCGGACTTCCGAATGACTGGCAAGAAATATGGAAATAAAAAACCTATATTTGAAATTTAAAAAATAAAAAAACGGAAAAACTAAATTTCTTACTTGTGAAATAGTAATATTATCAAGTAAATGGTAGGCACAAAATAGAGGAGGAAAGTAAAAACGAAAATTGCAGCAATGAGGGGCAGGCAGCAGCAAGCGACTTCCATCAATAACTCATGCGGCCATGTTTCCAGAGTCCAATATATTGATTACTTGCATCGAGCCAAACGTAGTTTAGGATTTGGAACTCAAAATCACCCCAAAGCAAACCAAGGTGCCAAATCGCCCTTAAAAAACTTAGAAACAAAAGTTGTTAAACTTCTGAATCAACCTACTAATAATCCTAACCTCCGAGCAAAGATAGAACTGTAAACAGAAGCTAAGCTACACGTTAAATTCGGAGTAAAACCTTCACAAAGTTGTTTTCACTACACATGAAGTTTGCCAAAGAACCTCCACTTCCAGTGGTCGGTGAATATGAGTACGGCACATTTGTTGGTCTTCAACAGAAGAACTAACACAGGGTAAGTTCAATTCAAACTGTTTGTATATACCAAAAAGAAGAACAAAAAAACTATGTTATAGCCTTGAACTGTAATATTTGACATGCTAACTCAAATAAGTGTAGATATCTACGTACTGGAAAAGCAAACCTTGAATGGCTTAAACAGCCAAGTTGCTTCATTCACCTCAGAACTAACGACGCTCCTTTTTAATCCCTGCATTAAAGATTTGGAGATACTTGTCTGCAACTCTCTTGGGAACATCTTGGTCAGTTAAGCCAGTTCTGTTTTGAGAGCCATCAATACTAAATGTTGGCGCCATTCTCGAGCAATGCTCCGTTTCCAAGCATTTTCTGTCACTTTCTTCCTCTTTAATAACTGGTATAGGTTCAATCTTTACTTTTGACTGGGAAAGAGAATACAAGCCAGTGGCTGCGATTGGAGCAGGTTCCTATCATATGGTTAGCACAATGACAAAAAGAGAGGGATCAGACAAGATTTTTGCATCATCATAAACAAACTAAAGAAATGCTTGGTTCTCCACCTCCTTTTTTTATATGAACGGCAACAAGCAAATGAAAACCAGGAGGGAAAGGCTTGGTTCGGTAGCTAGGATGAGATATTTCTACCTGATCTTTTATTTGAGCAATCGTAGTTAATGCATTGACATCGGACTCCCTGGGTTTTTGTGACCCAAATTCTAATAGTAATCGCCGAATGGTAGAGTCTACATCCTTTGCAGTTGGAGACTTTCCAGTAGTGTTTCCACCCGTTATGTCAATTACCCTTTTAACAGCATTGTCTTCATCGTGCTTTCCATGTCCTTTAGGCGTGAATTCCAGCAGGGGAACTTTGGACTCACTTTCTACAGAAGAAACTGCAGAACCATATTCTAACATAGGAACAAGAGACTTGTCTTTCTTGATAGCACGGAAGACTCCGAAAAGGAGGCATTTAGCACTTAGCATATTAAGATCTGCAGAAAGAGTTGCACATATGTTATAAAGCGTGGTTAAAGTTTATGTCTAACTGCTACGAGCAGTACGAGAATACATGCTCGAATGGAGCTTAATTTGGACTTCATCATTTGTCAACTTTAACAGACAAGTTTTTAAAGCTTAACGTAAACGTAAACGTATTAGTATATTCACTACTAGGAGGAGGCCACTATATGCAAAATACAGTTGTGACCACTAGAACATATAAATAGGAAGAACAGTATCGACATTCAAACCAACGTGAGACTTAAGTATTACACTAAAGAATGCCCAAATAATGAATGTAAGAGCTTTACGCTGTGAGTGGAGATCCAGCTGTCTATAAGTAAATACGACCAACTCAGCACCGTCAATAAGACTTCTTATCAATAGATCTTCTCTCTCCATAAGTTCAAACAGGTAAGAGTTGTTCTTTCTGGACCTACGCTTTAATCAACATTTGCTTTACACGGCTATACAACAACAAAAATTGTAACCATTCAATCCGAAATCATAACAGACCTTTCAAAATTGTCGGCGGGAAAGAAGTACAAAGCAATATCAGCAAGATCCGGACATTCATCGTGAAACAGCTCATCCCAAATATCAGAACGACTAAGAAGCTTCACTTGAAGAATGGGAGGAATCTTCCTCGACAATTCATAAGCTCTACCATGTACCACACATGGAGGCTTTGCCAGGAATCCATCATAAAATTCACCGCCCATACGTGTATCAATAAATTGGAAGCCTCCCCTAAAGAATAGAAATTTCTGGCAGTAGTAAATAATTTTAATTTTCAGCGAATCAAATATATATAATGTCAGAAATGTTGCAACAATGGATATGAAGTACTCAACCATCAACAGTCACTGCCGAAGCACCATGTACTAAACTTTAAAAACTCCATAAAAAAGGACAATTTTGAGAAAATGAGATGCGATCCACTAAATATACACGCAAGAACTGGAAGCATAGATTACATAGAAAAAGAATTGGTCAGAGCTTCACTTATCATACAAAAAATACTAAATTGTTAGATCATAAAAACCTATTCTACAAAAGCTAAATCTGCTTTCGGTAAATATATACCCAACCCCAAAAGAAAGAAAGAAAGAAAGAAAGAAGAAAAATGGTCTTCTTCTGATCTTAAAAGAATGTTCGATGAGAAGGCAAATTTTCATGTGAACTCATACAACTATTCATCGTCCATTTTCATCCAATACGATATGCAGCGAGAAGCACAATATAACATATGCACTTGGCATATACTTAGAAATCACAACAACAGCAGTGGCACATGATATTTAACAAATAAGAAACTTAAATGACCAACTTATTCGAGCCAAGTAGGTAAAACACTGCCATAAATCATCCAATAAATTATCCATAAATTCTGCAAGGAATTGGAGAAAGCATAATTTTTATAAAAAATAGATTAATTAGATACAAAATTACTACATTTTCAATTGTATGCATCTCTTAAGTTTTTTAACAGGGTTTATCGATTCTAAAAATTGAAACAAAGAAGCGAACCATAGAGGAAGGGACTCACTTCCAAGAGGCGTGTAATGATGGGAGGCAGTCACGGTAAGCATGTATTTCCTGTGTCATCAAAGCATACTTCATTTGTTTTTGCGTATCGTCCAACTTAGTGAGAGGTGAAGGAACTTCTTTTCCTTTGTTGCCACGGCATGCATGTATTTCCTGGGTCAACGAAGCATTCTTCCTTTGTTTTTGCATATCCTCTAACTTAGTGGAAGGAGAAGGAACTTCTTTTCCTGTGTTGTAATTAATATTGGCAATAAAAATAAAGAAACAATAACATTCAACTAGAGATGGAAACCAAAACTAAGGGAAAGAGCTATATTGATTGGCTTGGGATTGGATACCATAATAATAACACAATTTAAGAGTTTCATTAAGATTGCAAAGCTCTTCTCTCTTACCTGTTTTTGTGACAGGAAAACCATGCCTTGACACGGAAGAAGCTTTAGCAGGTATATCTGTAACCTTCACCTTCGCCTTTTTTAATGTTTGTACTGGGTCTACTGGCATTGAAGGTAAACAAGTAGCTAATGCTTGTTTCTTCACACCACATATCGTTGGAGGCACCGTAGCAGAACTTCGTTCTGAAAGAGAAGAACAAAAACGCAAATTAAACATTCAATAAAACATAAGTCAGAAAATGAATAAAAAGAATAAATGCATGTGTCTAAAAGGACATGACAGACATGATTTCTGGCATTATAAGTTTTCATTTTGCACCTCAAAGGTTGCTAACTTTGGTTCACAAAAATAGCTCCATACACTTCTAGAGATTCATAACTGAAAAATATTATGTGACCTAGAGCATCATCACTAAATAATTTAGTTTTCTAGTGAGAAACTAAGCTTTCAGAACATAAATTATTAGACCTCGCATACCAAGGTCTAATAAGATCATTGGTTAATAAGAAGCACAGACTTCGTCTAACTTAGAAGTGTTGGGCATATCCTTTGAAGATATGACTTCACGTGCAGAGTGTGGAGTTATATTTTGGAGGCATTTGACTTTCAATTAAACCGTTATAGGGACCCAGAATAAGATCCTTGAGGAGTTACTTCTCCATCCATCTTTTAGGAGAAGGGCCATAAAAAATAAAAAGTAAAAATACTTGTTGAGCATATATGGAACAACTATTAACACAATAAATATGTGTTAAACATTAGTTGTACAAATTAAATATGGATCCAATGTTTGGTAGGAAAGTATAAAACATTTGTTTAAGCATAATAAATAGGCACAAACGATAATATAGAAAAATAATAACATGTGTCCATATACATGCTTCGTAGATGGACACACATAAAGTAACAAATGCAAGAAAGGATAAGAACGGGCTCAAGAACCTTGAGATTCTTTTGATGCTTGGAAATGTGGTCGGGGGATAGAGCTTTCAAAGCATTTTCTGGACTTAAATGTTCTTTGGGGTCCAAAAGCTGCGTTCAATTTTGAAGGTCCCTTCATATCTCCTGATGATAGCTTCCTTACTTCTTCAGTAGGTAAGAACTTCACTTTGCCAGTTTTAGCATGTCTTGGCATTTTAGGTTGAACCAGAGATCCTGAATCATCAGGACTTTTGGCCTCGTCTAATGTACAATTACCACAAAGCCAGGATTTGGGGACATTGCCACTTTTATTGGACATACAATAACTGAAAACAGAGAGATCGCAGCATATAATTATATAAGGGTAACAAAAAGGGAATGCTTATTAGGACATCGAATGGATATAACTATAAAGGACACTCAAATCAACCATATGAAATCGAAGGATCAAAGCACTAAATGGAACTAAAGGGATTAATATCACCAACGTTACAACTTCTTAACAAATTTTAGAAGCTCAAGCCTAAAGTTCAAGCAGTCAATTTTTCATCAGCTTTGTTAATCAGTCCGGCTAGCTGAGATTTAAAGCTAACACGATAAGACGATAACATATTCCCATCAAGTAGAGATCCTAGGAGTTTGTTTCTCCTCGGTATATCCCTAAAATCAACAAAATATGCAACACATTCATGATTCAACTATCTACAGACTACAATACAAAAATCAAGGAAAGAAAATGTGTTGAGGATTGTTGGAGTCTCACGTTCACTAATTAAGGGAAAGATCATGGATATATGTGAGGAACACTATCTCCATTGGTATAAAGCATTTGGTTTCAAAAGTAAAGTCATGAGTTTATGCTCAAAGTGGACAATATCATATAAATGTGGAAAGATTATGAATATATAAGTGAGGAACACTATCTCCATTGATATGAAGCATTTGGTTTCAAAATTAAAAGCATGAGAGTTTATACTCAAGTGGACAATATCATATCAATGCGGAGGGTCGTTGTTCTTAATATATGGTATAAGAGTCATGTCCTTATCTTAACTTAGTCATGTCAATAGAACCCTCAAGTGTTGAACAAAAGAGTTGTGAGCCTCGAAGATGTAGCCATAGTGACTCGGGTGTCAAACAAATGGTGTATTTTGTTTGAGAGCTCAAGAGAAGGAGTCAAGCCTCAATTAAGGGTAGGTTGTTTGAGAGCTCCAGAGAAAGAGACATTTAGGTGGTCGAACAAAGGGTGTACTTTGTTCAAGGGCTCCAAAGAAGGAGTCGATCCTCAATGAACTTGAACAATAGCAGAGGAAGAGATAACCATACAGATGTTCACGAACAACTTTGCACTTGGAGCAGGTTATAATCAGCTCTGCATAACCAACATCACCACAAACGTAACAGAAGTGATCCTGAAAATCAAAGTAGAAACGCAAGAATCAACATAAAAGTGGTTGAAAGCAAGTCTAGAATACAGGTGGAGAGTACTAGAGAAGTAGAAGCACTAAACACGTACAAATTGTTCTCAATATGGAAATGGTTCTTTACTAAAACAAATCTGATAGGAAAAGTGCCAAGCAGCCAGCCAACCTACGATTCTCATGAAATGGGAAGGTGAACTTAATGCAAAATGATAAATACACATGAGAAAGACAGAAAAATAGAAAAAAATGGGAAACAAAGATCTTTGTGTTTGCTAATTTTTCTATCACGTTGACATATGACAAACTGGAAATCAAAAGTTGGATTCATGAATTGGATATTGAATATGTTAGGACTAAAGACTTGTTTGGGGTGATTTTGAAAATCACTTCTATTATATTCAAAATCAGTCTGAAACAAGTTTTTAATCATTCAAAATTAATTTAATGTTTTATTTTACACTTTTCAACACAATTTCATAAATTAAAACTTATTTTTCTTTTGAACATGATCTAAATTATTTAAAATCAATCAAACATGTACGAACTCTTTAATTTGTAATACTACATTAAAATATGCAAACATATATGAAATGTCATTCAATTTTTTCACGTAGTTAACGCATACAAACGACAACGAAGAGAGTCAAAACCTAAAACAAATCGGTTCCAATATTCCACCGCAAAACACACTAGACTGAACATAAAGAGTCCAAACACAGCAGCTCAAGACAAACAATATAATATTCACGCAAACTCAGATTCTGACAACAAGAACAAGCAGGTAAACTCCTAGTTAAGAACATTATTTCAATCCAACAAAGCCTCGTCTTCTCAAGATGGCATACAGATACGAGTCTACGCACATTTTATCAAAAAGAGAAAGCGAAGTACAAACAGACCAGGCGATGTGCAGAAACCCAAACAACGCAACATAACGTACCGCCATTAACAGACACGGAAGCCCACATTCAACACCACAATAAATTATCGCCCGTATTCACTGCACATTCAACATCTGCTAAGGGCCAGAAAACAAAATACGAAGATGAGAATAAACGAAATAAATGAACTGCCTGCCTGTATCAGCAACGCCATTAAAATAGCATTCTTACGTGAGAAAACCAAACGATCATAGAAATCAATAGTTTAACGAGGAGCACCATACGGAAGCGGAAACAGAGGCATGAGATGAAGAACAAAAACAAAACAAGAAAAGCAAAGCAAAGAGATATTTAATGTGTAAATGGATGAACAGAGTTGCAGTATCAATAGCTCGCAGGCTGCATTGATGATTTGTTGGAGAATAAGCAGTGGAAGGAGAAGAAATGCGTTTGAAACAGAACTGACCGCAGATGAAAATTTGGGGAGGGAAACAATATAAATAAACTCCAAACAAAGTATGAACAATGTGATACGTCGGCGCCATTTTTTCGTGAGGGGCCTGTCGTGCTCCAGACGTGCCTCCATACAGGGGCCCACGTTTAATAAAAATAGGGTTAAAAATACTTTTTTGGTTGCTTCTTTTATTTTAAATTTTAAAAAAATATATCATTTTAAGACTTATTTCTGTTTTATTAAACACTTCAATCTCTAAATTTAGTTTGGATATTTTCTATAAGTTTATTTGAAATATTAACTTTAACTTTTACATAAATAATTATTCTCCATCAATTTTTCCATAAATGTTTCGCATGAAAATAAAAATATTATTATTATTATTTATTCAATTTTGATAGAAAATTATCGATTAATTTTAAATTTAATACGTTTTTTGTTAACCAATCTATTTTTCTTTTTTCGTTAATTGAATGGGTGATTCAGACCACCAAACTTAACCTAATATTCTGTTTATATATATATTAATAATGTATATGATAAAATTTGATATGTTTGGAAAATTTAAATGTAAATCATTAAAAAAACAGAAAAAATAAAATAATAAAACATGTCTTTGATATGACCTGTTGGCCTATTAGTGGAACTAAATCAGAGGCCTGCCAGTAAAAGACATTTTTATTTAATTACACGATTAAGATCAGCATTATTTAAGAAAAATAAATTATATAAAATAGCTGTCAACTTTTAAGTATATTTTAATAATACAACCGTGTGAAATTTCATTTTTACCCTTGAATTTTATTTTTGTGTTCAAAATAATCCTCGTGTCGATTTTTTAGTTAATACAAAGATAAAAGAGTTCTAATACGAAATTTCATTTATGTTTTTAAATTCACATTCTTTTAAATTATTTAATAACAAATTATTTCAAATATTTAAATGTTGAGTGAATAACACTATTTTACTATTATCTCTAAATTTGCTCTTTTTACATCCAAATTTAGTTCGTTATATTATATAATCAATTAATGAAAATGAACATAATTAAGATAAATAATAGACAAGCGGAGAAATTTGAGATAATCAATCCAAAACCTTATAAGAAAGGTGTTTAAATGATAATTAATCTAACTACTAACCATAAATATTTCTCTTTTGAGAAGCTGGCTAATTAATTAAGTACTTTCATTAATTAGTTCCCCGACAGATTAGCGTGGAGCTACATACGACGACGTTTGAGAGGGAGAATAATACATGACGTTGGAGCCGGAAACCGCCGTGGCTCTCATCGGTGGTGATGCCGGCTCCAGTGCTGGCGCCCCCAAAAACTCCGGTGGGAGATGCAGTATTGGGAAGGGAATTGGTAGTTGTGAGGGTCGATGGTGGTGGCCTTGTGACAGGCGATGTCATTCCCGGTACTGTTAGTGGAGTTACTCCGCTGCCGCCATTACTGCCACCGCTAACGCCACTAAAACAACAATAGTCATCATTAATACCTATTACGTTCAAAAGAAACTCGAGAACAATTTTGGATTGGGTTCGGGTTTTGAAACAACGGAGCGTCAAGCAGAGAAGTTCGACAAGAAACACAGAACAGAGAAGTCCGACGAGAAACACAGAGGTGAGAAGTCTAACGGAAGTGAAACAGAGCACTGTGTGGAGAGACAGTTGATAACGACATCCAACGAGGAACACAAAATCAAGGTCGAATAGAGAAATAAAAAGTGAGGAGAGAGTCTAACGGAGAAATAAAGAGGGGAGCGACGTCGAATCCGACGACACTCAAAGATGATATGAGAACTTAGAAGTTGAACGATGACACAGAGAAAGTCGAGAGGAGTCGAACGACGAAGATAAACATTGTGATGTGAGACTGTGAGTGCAAGAGTCGAGACTTCATTTCACTTACCTAGTAACCCTCTCGGTCGAAGACGAATTGTTGTATAAGGTTGCAAGACAAAGTCTTGGACTCGGGGTCAAATAGGAGAGAGAGAGAGAAAGAGCTAGTCAGATAAACAGTTTGCATACGTGGCAGGGGCATGGGAAGACGCATACGATGACCCCTAGGCTTGGGTTCTCGGATTAGGAAGTTAGATGTATACCCTAATAGAATGCGGGATTTAAGATACCAAATTTATTATTAAAAAAAAAAAAAACACAACAAATTTTATTTTTGCATTAGTCTAAGATTCAAAAAATAAAATTTTAAACTTAAAATTAAAAAACACGTGCATACAAAATTTCTAGAGAAGTATAAGCCAATTTGTGTTCACTTTTGTTGTGTATGCTGGCATCAGTCGACATGTCGTTTGTATTATCAACGGGCCGTCCCAAACTCCAGCCCATATATGGTATGAGAAATCGTTATAAAGTTACCGGCGTGTCGGCTAGTGATAGTCGACAAGTCGGCCGAGTGATAACAGTGATCTACCCGCCACTGCGAGAGAAGCTTTGTACACAAGCCAGAAGCTCCTGCCGTCGCTACCTCCTGACTTTCTATCTTCGATTCATTGTTTGGTTATGAAGCAGTGAAAATGTTGTTTCAGATTCCCCGATTGACCAGCTCCCTCAGGGAGCCATTCGATGTCGACCAGGCGTATCTCCATCGCAAGCTCCTTCTTCAGAATCGCAAACCGACCCAGTATTATCTCTCCCAATACAATTTTTTTGTTCGTTTCTCGTAATTGTTCTGTTGTGAATTCAGCTTTAAGACTTTGAGAGTCTTAGCTGTTCTTGGGTTGAATTAAAATGTTATTAAATCAAGGAAAGCGGACTCTATAGTGGATTGGGCTAACGAATGATTTGCGAATACATAACTGCTTAATTTCTTATATCCTTTGTTCACTCCATCAATCTGTGCGTTACCCACTTTGATTTTTCTGTCGCTTTAGGAGTGTCAGAGTCTTGACTGTTTTTGCATGGAATTAAAATATAAGTAAAGCAAGCAAAATGGACAATATAGAGGATTGAGCTAATGGATTGATGGTTTTTGAATCTGAATACACAGCATCTTAGTTCTAATGTGTTTTTTTTTTAACTCCATCAGTCTATGTGCCAAATTGAGCTAGTTCTTTATGCTGAACGTAATGAAAATGTCTCTTTTTTTATTTTTTTTTTAATCATGTTATGCAATCTAGTTCTGTAACTTCATCTGGCGAGTCAGAGCTTGCACGGAGGATAGTGTATCAATGGGATGAAGGTACAGATCATTGTCACTTTGCATCTTTACGTAAATTTGGTCGTGAATCTGCATATTTCTTAGCTTCTTATGGTGTTATTTCCTTGATCGAAATCGGTGGAGCAGCATCCTTTGAAGTTCGACAAGCCTATAAGCAGTTCATTGCGGGAGTTGTTGGATTGGTGGACAGAGAAGTACCATCGGAGGAGCTTGGCGAGGTAGCGCTGACTATTTATCGCCTTTTTGGAGAGCAAAAAGAAGAGAATGATCTCAACTGGACTGCTAAAAACAAGTAAGAATATGGTTGCCAATATACAATTTCTGTTTCTTAAAGATAAAATCTGAAAGCACAAGTGTTATTTTATGTTATTAGATTTTTCTTGTTTTTATTTCAAAACGCAGAATAAAAGAACTAAGGTTTCTTGAATTAGAACTCGATATAGTACTTTTTCACGTTGAGAAGTTAAAATTACCATCACAGAAGCTTTGGACTGTAACTGTGAATTGAGCATGTTTTTGGGATGTTGACTTCTTCTATTATTTTGAAACGCAGAGAAGAACTGCAAAAGCTTATTGGCCATGCAGTTTCAGATGCTAGGCTGCAGAAAGTTGTTTCTCTAGCTCAGAAACTATTTACTTTGCAGCCAAGGGATCATGCAACTACATTTCTGGCAGAGAAGCATGTTAATAAGGGTGACTCCGAAGTGGAGTTTGGCGCTGATCTTGTGTTTAGAGAACCTGCTAGGTTTATGGTGGATGTGTCACTAGAAAATTCAGATTTACTGAGCAAGGATTTTACTGCACCTACATTTTATGACAGACAACATGTGCATGATGATTCCATTAACTTTGATCTCTCTAATGAAAGAGGAAAGTTAAATTTGAGTTGGTTGAGGGATGCATGTGATGAGATAACCAGAAAAAGTACCTCACAACTTTCCACTGATGAACTTGCAATGGCTATTTGCCGAGTCCTTGATTCAGAAAAACCTGGCGAGGAGGTAGCCAAGTATATATATTTATATATTTATATATGTTGAATATATTTATAATAGAACTTGCTTATTTTGTAACGTATGAACTCTCTTTCTTTCATTCTGAAGATAGCTGCAGATCTATTGGATCTTGTTGGTGATGGAGCATTTGAGTTTGTTCAAGATCTTATATCAGTAAGAATATGAACTTAACTTTTTTGAAAATCCTTGTTTATTACTTTCGTATTTCCCACCCCTAATCTTCCTTTGCTCTGCTTTCTTTCTTTCTTTCTTTCTTTCTTTTTTTATTTGTTTATTTGTTTCTTTTGGGTGTGGGTAGGAGGAGGGTGGAGAGTTAAGTGAGAAATCTTCTAATGGAAGGTTGAATGTGCAATAATTATTAATATTTTGAATATTTAATTGTTGACAAGAATTCTATTATTAATTTTTGTTTTATTTTTAAAGTAAAAAAAAAAAATCTTTGTCAAAGTGACATGGTTGATGTTATTAACTTTTCTTTCCCTTCTTGTTATAGCACCGAAGGGAACTTGTAAATGATATTCATCACGGGTTAACAATAATAAAATCCGAAAAAACGAATTCAAGCTCTCAATCACGAATGCCTAGCTATGGAACTCAGGTATGATCTGGATCTATGATTTTAATCAGAATATGCGTTGACAGATGGAGAAATCTCTCATCAAGCACCTTGTTTTGAATTTAAGGTTACTATTCAAACAGAGTCAGAAAGACAAATTGATAAGCTTCGACGTAAAGAGGAAAAGCGAAATAAACGAGGAATTGACTATGGTACTGATAGTGATTTCTCTGCTATAAGCTTTTCTTCTCTAGTTCAAGCAAGTCAAAGGAAAAGTCCATTTGACGATCTTATTGGTTCTGGTGAGGGCGCTAACTCCCTTACTGTTAGTGCCCTTCCTCAAGGAACACAAAGAAAGCATTTTAAGGGATATGAGGAGGTTATTATCCCCCCAATCCCAGCAGCACAAATGAAACCTGGAGAAAAGCTGGTAAATCTTTTTATTATTATTTGGTTTCTTTATCTCCAAATATCTTTGTTTAGTCAATAATTATAAGAAGGCGTACCATGCAGATTATGGCTAAGATGCAATTGTAAGCTTTTCAGAGTTCACTTAACGATTTTCAGAGTAACTTTAATATAATAGTGTTTGAAGAAGATAACTAACCCAAAAATAAAGTTCAAATTTCAACATGCACTATGATTAATTCAAGGAGAAATATTATGGTTTGATGCCTACAGATTTCCTATTAAGCCAGGGCAGAATAAGTTTGAACTGAAAGTAAATTAACAGATTTGGATTGCCAAATCCCTCAAATTTTATCAAATATATATGGTGCTACAAAGTTAGTTTCAATCTTTCTATGAACATGGTAGAGATTGAGTTTTTTAATCACTACTTTTTAAAATCTTTGATGTTTCTGTCTCCTCCTATTATAGTTATAATGTTTTCACGGCGCAGTGATTTCTTTTCATTAATAAAATCAGGGTACCATTTTTCCCCTTATTAATTTTCCAGATATTTTTTCTGTAAGAAATGGTACTTACTAACGCTAGACAATATTTATCAAACTTCTTAAGAACTGGGAATTGAAGTTCCTGTTCTTTAGAAACTATTCTTTATTGTAATCTGTTGAGACATGTATATATTGAAGGCATTTAAAAAATGAGATTGTATGATTTTTTTTTTTTTTTGTATGGACTGTAAAATATGGACCACTAGACTATTCTTTATATACTCGTGTTTCATTTAGCTTTACTTGTTTCAGTAACCATATTTTAAGTTTTCGATTCTGCATGTATTCTAAAATTTGCTCACATCTATTATTGTATCTGTATACATTTTCTTTTTTCATTTGCTATCAGATTGAAATAACGGAGTTGGATGATTTTGCTCAAGCTGCTTTTTGTGGATTCAAATACTTAAATCGTATACAGAGTCGCATTTTTGACACTGTTTATAACACCAATGAGAATATACTAGTGAGTTATTTCCTTTCTATTTGTGGAAACTGAAATCTTGAAATTGTACAGATTATCTTCCGTGTTCTGATTGTATAATTATTTTTCTTGCAGGTCTGTGCTCCCACAGGAGCTGGGAAAACTAATATAGCCATGATCTCCATTCTCCACGAGGTCTGTACTTCTATGTTTGTAACAAAAATGCCTTGCTCATTTGTTTGGATACAATATTCTGGTCGTTAATTCATTTATGGTGGAGTAACATCCGTAGCACAGGCCTCTCTGAAATGGGATATGTCTTTATAGAGGTGATAGGAGCTGAAGAGTTGCATTTACCTTGATACTTTCATCTTTGTGTTATATGATGTATACTAATAGATTCTTATTATATTCACTTGATCATACAGCTAACTGAACTGGCATAAATGATATTTTCATGCTATTGGGTTATTTTAGTCTTTTCAGGTGGTGTACATTTCTTAACCCAAATTTAAAGAAGTATATGAGTGACATTATGGCTCTGCCAAGCACAGAAAGATATTTTTTAAACTTATGCAGTGAATGAATTACGGTTTTGTTTTGAGTTCCAGATTTCACAGCATTTCAAGGATGGATATTTGCATAAAGATGAATTTAAGATAGTTTATGTTGCTCCTATGAAGGTAAATAGCTTTTAGATAGCTTTCAGTTTGTTTTTAATTCTCCGGTGAGGTTTTGGCATGACAGCTTCTTTTCTTGGCTGGTGTTATACATCCTAGGCGCTGGCTGCAGAGGTCACATCTACTTTTAGCCATCGCTTATCTCCCTTGAATGTTATTGTAAGAGAACTAACTGGAGACATGCAACTTTCGAAGAATGAACTTGAAGAAACTCAGGTTGCTTTACTAAACTATTCATTGTAAATTTTCTTCTCAGTTGTTTAAAGTAACAAAGATTGTTTCTGCTTTTCAATTGACACCAGATGATAGTGACAACACCTGAGAAATGGGATGTCATAACTCGCAAAAGCAGCGATATGTCACTGTCGATGTTAGTCAAACTCTTAATTATTGATGAGGTACATCTTCTAAATGATGACCGAGGGCCTGTAATTGAGGCACTAGTTGCACGAACGCTTCGTCAGGTAAACTATTCTTATACAAGTTTTCATTGGGTTTTATATGCTTGACGTAGAAGTGTTTTTCTGAATCATCGAAATGAGCATAAGTTAGAATACCATTTTACTACTAGTTTTCATGGCATGTTTTCATTCATATCAATAGATTTCTGAAATGGTGCTTTATTTAGAATTCAAGGAATATATAGTGTGTTCATGACTACTAATTTTTCTGTATGTTGACAGGTGGAGTCAACACAATCAATGATACGTATTGTTGGCCTTTCAGCCACCCTGCCTAACTACTTAGAGGTTTTCCTTCACTATGCTCTGAAAGATCCTTTTGTATCATCTTTTACTGGGCCATCTTGAACCTCATTATTTTTGGCTAACTGATTATAATCACTCTATCTCGATCTAGGTTGCACAGTTTCTTAGAGTGAGTCCTGGAACAGGACTTTTCTTCTTTGATTCTAGCTATCGTCCTGTGCCTCTTGCACAACAATATATTGGTATCAGCGAGCACAACTTTGCAGCTCGCAATGAATTGTTAAATGAAATATGCTATAAGAAGGTATTTATATTTGGGATCTATGCCAGATTCTACCTTGGAAAAGAACTTCATTGATTTAACATTTCAATTTAACACATTTGATGTCAGGTTGTTGATTCATTGAAGCATGGGCATCAAGCAATGGTGTTTGTTCATTCCCGAAAGGACACAGCAAAAACAGCTGAGAAATTGGTATACTATTTCCATTCTGTTCAATTTGCCAATGGTCTTCTACTTTGCTTAAAGTTCATACACACATTAAGAATTTTTTTTTTTGCCACCAGAGGAGCAAGCATTTGATCACCACCATGTATTTTAGTTATTTTTCTTTTGATTATGGGAGCTCTAAATGATTATGAAAGGATTTTGAATCAATTTGGCTCCCTATGATTGTCAATGTAATATAATGAACTAGAAACCTTTTTCAATTTATTTTACAAAGAAGTGGGATTGACTTGAACTATTCAACTATTATGCATTTATACAAAAATAGGTTTAGATTCCACTCTATGGAAACAAACATGAATTGGATATATCCAAAGGGGATCTGGTGAGAAAATTGTCTAATCAAATGTTTCTAAAGTTGTGGGTGCAAGAAATTATTCAGAATACTTATTAGAAAAGTAATGGGGTTGTTTTTAGTAGTTGGTTTGAGAGAGGGAAGGAAAACCTGATTATGGGCTTTAAGTTGGGAAATGGTGATTTCATCTTACTCATTTACAATATGTAGATAAGATTTTCTTTTGTTCAGGAAGATTCTCTTGTTAACGACACTGTATTCACATGTAGGGAAACTTCCCGTCACAAGATCAATAGAGCCAGCATTGATTATTGTGAGGAGAAATCTTGAGATGAGATATTACATGAGCTATTTGCTGATGTATCTTGCTCTATGGATTAGAATATTATACTGGCTGTCTTTCACAATTTTTGTGGCATTTTCAGTAGACTTGAAAAAACAAAGAAAAAAAGTCCACCATTGCTTAATTCTCTCGATTATTGTTAGAGAAGGTTATTCCTTTATGAAAAATTTGAAAAATTTAGCGGGCAAGTATTGGAGTAGGTTTTGTCTAATTTGTGGATGTGCTATATGGCTAAGATACTAGGTACTGCATTTATGTGCAAGTCCAATCAGATAATAGTTAGAATTTTCACTTTTTTCGAATTGACGATCAGTCATGTAGTAGTTAGATTCTTCCTGTTTCTTGAAGGATATTTTTCCATTTCCCACCGTATTTTTAATTATTTATTTTGTTGCATAGTTGGCTTTCAACGGGTAATAGTTTAATCTCATCCAATTTTATCTGATATGATCGCTATTTTACAGTGGACATATTAATTTCATACTTTCTTTCCCCTAATTTATTATGCATTATGTAGGTCGAACTTGGCCGAAAGTATGATGATCTTGAGCTATTTAAGAATGATGCGCACCCACAGTTTGGTATTATCAAGGTAAATACGCGAAATATGTTCGTACTTGTCTTATGATCCTGGCCAACCTTTTTTCTAATAATTCTTTTGCCCTCTTGTTAAAATTATGCATTTCAGAAAGAAGTCATCAAATCCAGGAATAAAGATCTCGTAGAACTTTTTGATCATGGGATTGGTGTACATCATGCTGGAATGCTACGTTCTGATAGAGGTTTAACTGAAAAGCTTTTCTCTGATGGACTATTGAAGGTTGAGCTCACTCACTTCTTGTTAAAGCCCAGTACCTCGGATTTTTGACTGATTGAGTGGTTATTTGCTTTAGGTTCTTGTTTGTACAGCCACCTTAGCATGGGGTGTAAATCTTCCCGCTCATACGGTTGTTATAAAGGTAAAAGTGTTGTTCAAATTGTGATATTGTATTGTTTCTGATTCCAACAATTTGGATGCCTGTGCATGGGTTCTTATGTATTGGCATGGCACTCTGGAGTATTTTTGTTTTGGCCTTTCAGTTGCTCCTTAGCAACATTGTTTATATACTCTCAATGAAAGTCCAAATCTTGGAGTCCTTTATTGTACTTTTCTCTTCGGTTGCTCTAGCTCTTGGACTTTGCCAGCATTTTTGTATGGTTACCTTTGGTTGTCTTTATTCTTCTAAATGGAAGTGATTTCTGTAGGAAAACTACTATATTCAATTCTTATTAAAAAAAAAAAAAAAAAAAANTATTCAATTCTTATTAAAAAAAAAAAAAAAAAACTACTATATTCATATCTATCATATGTATGTAAAAATTTACAAAATTAAAACTTAAGTTGCAAAGATAGAAAAACTAAAACACACCTATATGAGGGATCACACTTTTATCAAGGCACCTCAACAATTATAGTTAATCAAGGTTAAGGTATATTAGTGACCACTTTTGATTATCGTTATTTGATGGGTAAATATATTTTAGACCTCCAATCATGAAGGTTTATTCCAAGAAGGGTAGACAAGGGAACTTAGTTCCAAATGTTTATAAGGAGGTTTAGTTTTAGTTTGTTACCTGTTGAAAGAAGTTTAGTTTATGTTGGTTATCTGTTCTTGAAAGTTCGAATGGAGAGTTAGGGAATGAGTTCAAGCCATGGTGACCACTTACTTGAGATTTAATATCATATGAGTTTCCTTAGCAAACAAATTTAATAGAGTCATGCAGTTGTCCCGTGAGAATAGTTGAGGTGCATGGAATCTGGTTTAGACACTCATGGATATCAACTAATATGGTAGGGTCAAGCCCCCAATAGAAGGAATTTACAACTTTCTAGTTTGTTATGTGTTTCTCCTTATGTATTGCTTGGTGTTCTGTTTTCCAGGGGTCATGTTGTCTTGTATTGAGTCAGTTTGTCAAGGTGTGGAGAGAAAGTTGACCTCTAGAATTTGTCTAGAATTTGTCACAAATCTGATAAGTTGTAATTTCAACAGTGTTATCTGATAACAAATATGGATGCCAATCAGTATATCAATTATTTAATGAGTAGGTGTATCCATGATTTGTTGCTCGTTGCTTGCTTTGGTATTGTTATAATGTTGTCTGCATGCTTCACTGCTATTTTTTCACTTCATAATTATCTTCTGCCAACTTCTAGGGCACCCAATTATATGATCCAAAAGCTGGTGGATGGCGAGATTTGGGTATGCTTGATGTCATGCAGGTGAGAGTCACTTTTTTCACTCATGGTATACATGTCCTAAACGATCTCATATTTTTTCTTTTTACCTCAGATTTTTGGACGAGCTGGGAGACCTCAGTTTGACAAAAGTGGTGAAGGCATCATAATTACATCTCACGATAAACTTGCGCATTATTTGCGATTGCTCACAAGTCAGCTCCCTATAGAGAGTCAGGTACGTATGTGTGCTATTGTCAATCTTGGAGCTATGAATTATGTTCTTTTTTTTTTTTTTAGCAATAAATGAACACTTTTTTATTTTTAATCGATTTTTTTTTAATTAACAAATCTCCTTTCACTACAATAATTAGAAAGTATGGAAGAATACCATAAAACTGTGACCAACCGACATTAGGACTGCATGAATTACCAAAAAGGTGTTGCCAATCAGAACAAGTGGTTACTAAAAAGAAGGTTTAGGAATATGAATCCGTAGAGTTGCCAGAATGAGGCACTGCAGATCTTTCTACATGCTCTACCGAAACCTAAAAATACTCTCTTTTAAATAAAATATTCCAAAAGACAACTAATACACCAGCTTGCCATAGTTAACTACCATTATCCTGGAAGAAGAATAAACGCCAAATTCCTCCACTTTTAACCACAGAGATGTCAAAAGAATTCCAAAACAAGCTTCTTGCTGGAGTCTCAAGAGAACCTTTCTGCTCCTTTCTTGATGATAGCATGTCCACTTTAGTTTTGTGATTTTGAAGTTTGTTGTCTCTCTTGTTTACTTTTTGGTTCTCTCTTGGGAAATAATAATAATAAAAAAGAACTGAATATAAGCTTGTTGGGACCAAGGAAAAAAAAGCTTAGGCTCTGTAGAAGGTGTTGAACCTCATTTCTAGGGCGACAAGTGAAGAAAAATTTGAGTTTTCTTCGTGTTCTTCAATCTCCAAAGATTGCAGAGGAAAAAAAAAAAAAAAAAAAGAGGGCAGGGGTACGGTGAGTCAACCAACTGAATATACACAAACTTTCAAGTGAAACACCAGAAGGATTTATAAACCACACTCAATAATTATTGACTCCTTGGATTATAGAATTGTAAAGCGAACTAACCTCTCAATCTCTCCCTGGAAAAAAGCTATACAAAACATGAAAAACCAAATAAAACCATCATGAGTTGGCCTAGTGACCAATAAGGACCAATGTCAACAGTATAGGGCCTAGAGAGATAGGTTCAGGCCATGAAGATGACCTATTTAGGATTTAATATCCTATGAGATACCTTGGAAACCAAATGTTGTGAGGTCTGGCGGTTATCTTGTGAGCATAATCAAGATGGCTCGGACACTCACAAATATAAAAAAGCACAAAAACATAGGAAGGAGAATTGCCTCTGACTGAATAACTGAGGAAATTGTGGAGCTTAAAAGGAGATGGGGAAATTGTGACTGGTGGGTATTGTTTCTAAGCCATGGATCCTCCCAAACATGCACTTTGCAACCAGACATAGAACTTAACAGATGATAGACGACTTGATGCTTTATATCTCTATTGGCTCCAAGTTTTCTTCAAATTCACTAATTTCTTTTTGCATCGAGCGGATCCAAGATATACTACTTACAAGGCTAAGAGTACTATAAGTCAAGCTGATTCTTTTGGGGCAAGGATGCTTCCTTGTTTGTCTAAAAGTTGAGAGAAGAATTTTCTTTCATTTTGAATAGAAACCTGGTTCCCTGTGTCTACGGCCATCTCTTTTCTTTCCTGACATTGTTGGTAAACTTGTTGAAACTTGACGATTGACTCCTTTGTCCTTTTTCATGCTTTCATTATATGAATTGTACTCTATTCGAAAGACTTCTGAGCAAAGATTTTTGGTCAGAGAAACTTTATATTCATTTTCTGTCTGCTTAGGCTGAAACATGGACCAAAATAAATGAACCATAACAACCTATAAAGCTAGGTTTCCATGGACGTAGGGGAGGGAAAGAAGAGGCTGGAGTGTAGTAGGGAACTGATTTGTTATCTTTGCACGATTTAAATTATAACTTCATACCCTGATTAAAGCTTTCTTGAACTCATGAGTCCTTATTCTTGTGCATGGCTCCTTATTCTTAAGGTTTGGTAACACCTATGTTTATGAAAATTTAAATGTTCTTCATTCTGCAGTTTATTGGTTCCTTGAAAGATAATTTGAATGCGGAGGTTGCACTGGGTACTGTAACGAATGTAAAGGAAGCTTGTGCGTGGCTTGGATATACATATCTCTTTATAAGGATGAGACTAAATCCTCTGGCATATGGTATTGGATGGGATGAGGTATGTTTTTAGGTTTGTTGGTGCAAACTAAGAGGTGGATAATATGTTCTTCTATTATTTAGTCTTGTTTGATCCTACCATATCAATGTATTTGTTCATTTGGAATATCTGTACAGAATCTTGTTTGCTTGTAAATTGTAATATATGTTTGTCTACAGTACAAAATTTGAATGAAGTTTGAACTAAGAAATGGTAACCACAAGTCTGTCCTTCAAGGAAAATTAACAATTTCAGAACTTTTTTTTGTTCATATTTACAATTTAAAGTTTTCCATTTTTTTTTGTGTGTTTCATGATCATAGTATTTTCTGTTATTCTTCAGAAAACCAGGATTCTTCTTTGAAGCAATGGCATGCGATGATGCCAATAGTCTTATTCAAAATTGTCTGTATCATATTTTTATTTATTTATAGGGTATCTTTTGATTTGAATTTGGTAGGTCGTGGCCGATCCATCTTTGAGTTCAAAGCAAAGAGATCTCATAACAGATGCTGCACGTGCGCTTGACAAATCAAAGATGATGCGTTTTGATGAAAAAAGTGGCAACTTTTATTGTACAGAGCTGGGCCGCATTGCCAGCCACTTCTATATTCAGTATTCCAGTGTTGAGACGTATAACGAGATGTTGCGACGTCACATGAATGACAGTGAGGTTGTTGATTGTGACCTATTGTTATTCTTACTAGATTTTTCCATTCACTTGGTCATTCATATTTTATTATTTACTGAATCTGTTGTTTTTTCTCTGTTGTCTTTCCTTTATCACAACCAATCACGACACTGATGCTCATAAGGACTGATTGATTTTACTGTATAATTTTGTTCTTTAAAAGTGAAGATTGCATACTTCATCTTTTCTTGTCTATGCTCGTTAATAATGTAGATATCTTTTGAGCTAACTGGTCTGTTGCGTCTACAGATTATTGACATGGTTGCTCATTCTTCTGAGTTTGAAAATATTGTTGTTCGAGATGAGGAGCAGAGTGAGCTGGAGATGTCAGTACGAACATCATGTCCCTTAGAAGTTAAGGGTGGCCCATCAAATAAACATGGAAAAATTTCCATCCTTATTCAGGTTGCTTTGTTTAAAATTGTTTCTAACTTAAAGGAGGATGGAAAAACACTTGCTAATAGTGGTTATTTTATTTCAGTTGTACATTTCCAGAGGTTCCATCGATTCCTTCTCGCTAGTCTCTGATGCTGCTTATATAAGTGCTAGCTTGGCTCGAATTATGCGAGCTCTATTTGAAATATGTTTGAGAAGGGGTTGGTGTGAAATGACATTGTTCATGTTGGAATACTGCAAAGCTGTTGATCGTCGAATATGGCCACACCAACATCCTCTAAGACAATTTGACAAGGATCTTTCTTTAGATGTTTGTCTGAATTCTATTTATTATTCCTTCAGATTGTCTCAATTCTATTTTATTATTCCTTCAGACTTGTTTCCTCTGTTGAAGCTCTCCGTTGGAGTTCTTATTTTCCTTTTTTTTTTTGTGCTACCAGATATTGCGTAAGCTTGAGGAGCGAGAGGCCGACCTGGATCGTCTGCAAGAGATGCAGGAAAAAGACATAGGAGCACTGATCCGTTATGTACCTGGTGGAAGAGTAGGTTTAATTATACGGATGTTCTAACTTGTTTATTTATTTATTTTTTGTTAAAGATATTCAAACTGACCTATTTTCCCCCTGTTTTCTTATTGAAGTTGGTTAAGCAGTATTTAGGATATTTTCCACTCATCCAGTTATCAGCAACTGTCAGTCCAATAACAAGAACAGTCCTAAAGGTAAACTTTTGATGCCATTCTTTATATTTTACTATAAGTTGTCTCGAGAGGTCACTCTATGGTAACCTTGAACTATTGGCTATAATCAGACATCTATATTGTTATTAGGTTGAGGTGCTCATAACGGCCGATTTTACATGGAAAGATCGTTTTCATGGTGGTTCACAACGCTGGTGGATACTAGTTGAGGTGATAACTTTCCGTTCAGGTGTAATAGTGTATAATTACGTTTTCTTGTAGAACTCTCTCTACAACTTATATTTGCTGTAAAAGGATCTTCACTATGCTTCCAGTTAAATTAAGGAAATGCAACCATGGAGAATTTTGTAAAAACACTCTCTGGTTTTCAAACTATTACAAAGAATTATTCATTCACATATTAACATCTTGCACTTGGAATTGAAAGAAACTTGATCCAATTTGTTTCTAGTTGTTCAATTGTATTTTTGAAACGAGGATGAACATATCTACTCCTTTTTCTCTTTTGTCATATTCTTCCCGGTAACAGTTGTTTTACATGTTGGATTATTGTGCTTGCTAGTTTATGATCAAATTGTCTTTTAGCTTCTGAATTACCAATGTGCACGATTATTTGAATAGGACACGGAGAATGACCACATCTATCACTCTGAACTTTTCACGCTGGCAAAGAAGAAAGTTAGAGAGCCTCAAAAGCTTTCCTTTACTGTCCCAATATTTGAGCCACATCCACCTCAATATTATATTCATGCCGTTTCTGACTCCTGGCTGCAAGCAGAAGCATTTTACACTATATCTTTCCAAAATTTAGCATTGCCGGAGGTAATTACTTATTTATGTCCACTTTCCTTTGTATAGATAGCAAATTTGTATTTTTCATGTTACTTTTATGCTTTCAAAAGTTTTGGTTTAGATATGGAAGTTGTGTTTTTTTTCAGGCCAGTACGTCGCACACTGAGCTCCTAGATTTGAAACCTCTTCCAATAACTGCCCTTGGTAACAGAAGTTACGAATCCTTGTATAAATTTTCACATTTTAATCCAATACAAACACAGGTTTGTAAAAACCGTTTACTCTTAAATGAGTTGAAGTACACTCAACCTTATTGGTGTTGCCATATCTTTACTTATTGTTTGATGCTTCTGCCTGGTTTGCACAGATTTTTCATATGTTATATCATACAGATGATAACATTCTGTTGGGTGCTCCCACTGGGAGTGGAAAAACCATATCTGCTGAACTTGCTATGCTTCGCCTCTTCAATACTCAGCCTGATATGAAGGTAAAATATCTCTCCAGGAAAAATTAATTATTGTCCGTAGATAACTCAAAGTACAAGGAGTGATGGTTGTCAGACTTAAATTGTCGGATGTTGATGTTGTTGGATCAACTTTCTGAAATGTTTCCTTAAAATGAATGAAGATGCTCACTATGCATCAATATTTTCTTTGGTAAAAGAACCACTCTCCTTTAGCCAAGTGAAAAAACATGAAAAAGCTGGCAAATATATGTATGAAACATTAAATATGGGTTCATTAGCTTAAACTTGCGCATATATGTCTTAATTCATGACATTAAATATGGGTTTATTAGCTTAAACTCTCACATATATGTCTTAATTCATGAACTTAAGCTCTTAGGTCTAGTGGTAATTTAAGTTGGTATGAGAATTGAAAATCTTGTTTTCAAATTTCTACCTTGTCATGGCCTTTCGATTGAGTATTTACAGTCACTTTGTTAGGTTTTGTGCTAACTTTCAAGTTCACAAGTGATGGGAGAAGAATATGTATAAAATATTAAATATATCCCAACTTATTGTCTATTTACATCTAGTGGCTATTTAACAAAACTCCCACCACAATACAAGGTTTGCCTTCTAAAAAGGGCAACTCGAGGTGAGCACAGCTCAAATGACATAAAGTGTGTACCTTCAGCCAAAAGAGGTTCGAATCCCCGACCTTGTGTTGAACTAAAAAAGAAAAATAGCTATATCTGAAAGAAAACCCAACTGGCCTTTATAATAATAAAAAAAAAATAAAAAAAAAAAGTAGCTTTAAGGGAGGCATTGAAGTGAGAGTCAAATCTACTATTATCCCAAGAATTCTCTCCTTTGGAGAACTATTTGTTCCTCTCCAATTAGAAGTGCCACAAAAAAACTTCCTTTCACCCTCAGAGGAGCCGAAATACTCCAAGCACCCGAAAACAGTTGAGCCAAATCAACATCTCTGTGTTTCTCTCTTTTTCATGTGTTTTTCATTTTGGGGCTTTCGGCAGTTCGGGATTTCTTTTCTTTTGGGTATATGTTTCTGTTTATGTCAGTTTATCAGGTTGGATCTCTTGTTGAACTCATAGTGTAACTTTTCCTTTGTAATGCAGGTTGTCTACATAGCACCTTTGAAGGCCATTGTTCGTGAAAGAATGAATGACTGGAAAAATTGTCTTGTTTCTCGGCTTCACAAAAAAATGGTTAAATATTACATCTTGGATCTTTTTTACTTTCTTTCTGGGGTTGTGGTTCTTGCTCCTCTTTGATATTCAAGTTTCTCAATGATTTTGGTTTCAGGTTGAAATGACGGGAGATTATACCCCTGATTTGATGGCACTTTTGTCAGCTGATATTATAATATCAACCCCTGAAAAGTGGGATGGTATTAGTCGAAATTGGCATAGCCGAAGTTATGTTACAAAGGTGAAATGACACACAATTAGATTACTTTTTGGAGAATGAAACAAAAGTTTGATTGCTTGAATTCTCTAACTTAGCTCTCCTACCATCGAAATTTCTTTAGACGTCTATGGAGGACACCTTTTGTTGCACACTACAGGCTACAACTAGTGTTTCCATGGAAGTTTCAATCCCTTAAACGCCATAGCTGGCACAAAGAGAGAGAACTCCTTGTTTCTCCTACTCTCAGTTTTTATTACCCTTTACTTTGAGGCATTAGTTAATGCAAATTGCTTTCCTCCAATTTTCCTAGTCGTGCAAGTCCAAAATGACGGGTTCTTATTCCCATATTCATATCTTTTTGCATGTTGGAGGCACATTATTAACAAATGACATTTATAATAGGTTGGACTAATGATTTTGGATGAGATCCACTTATTGGGAGCAGATCGAGGACCCATTCTTGAGGTAGTTAATTATCAAGCTTATCAATTTAATTCATGATGCCTTTGATGGATTTTATCTAAACTTCTTCACATTTGATTTTGTATAACGTATCTATAATAATATTGCATCAAACATGTTAAAAGTTATATTAAACATAATAAATGATTCTTAAAGATAACATTTGTTGCACATGATTTTGTGAAGTTACTGCTTGAACTCTTAATTTATGCTGTGCTTTGGCTTATTTTCGTGTAAGGATTCCCTTAATGTCAGTTACATTGTAGTGAAGATACAGCGTGCCTCTCATCATGGAGAAACTTTAATGCTTAATCCAACCCACATTCTTTCCAATTGGATGACTTGTCGATTGAATTTACTCAGCAAACCTTGGAGTTGATTTAAACTGAACTAATGAATATACATTTTTCCCTTTAAAAGATTTAGGGCTTGATAGCATAGGATTCACATTCGTTTATATTACTCTCTCTTTTAAATTTATTTCCTCTTTTGTGTCACAGGTTATTGTTTCAAGGATGAGGTATATATCATCACAGACTGAGAGAAAAGTTAGATTTGTAGGCCTTTCAACTGCTTTAGCGAACGCAAGGTATGGAAGCACGACTGAATTATTTATCATTCTTAAAAGCAATACAAATTGCAGTCTTGTTCTTCTGTTCTCAAATTTCTATACTAGTTGATTTTGTTTTCTATTCCAAATATTTTTTGTTGGGAGAAGTGTCTCCCCATGATAAAGAGCACACAAACACACACAGATGATGAACACAGTAAGTATGCTGAGCAGTTAGAAGGAATGTTTGGAAGAATAAAAACAGAGAGATAATAAAAGAGGAGATCAGAAGGCATTGATTTAGCTTATGTGCAACGACCTCCTCTAGACAATGATCTTCTAACCTAATAGCATACCTAGATAGGTGAAACACCAAGCCAGCTTCTAGTTCCCAACTTCGCATTGCCAAACCCAAACCACCTTGTGCATATCTTGGTCGATGCTAGAGCCTCAACACCGTAGACTTATATTAAACTAGATGATGTCTAAAGAGCTTAATGCGATAAAGCATTTTTGTCGATGCTTCACCAAGCGGAGCCATTCCTGTACAAGTTTGGTTTTGTCCTTTCTTTTTATGAATAAAAGATATGTGACCTGTGAGTTATCTTATGTTGCATCTTCAAATTGCTTCTGAAAGCCTGCAAAATAGACTCCGCTGATAATACTAGATAACTGTAAGAATGTTTAACGAATTTCTTGCTTGGTGCATCTATTTAAATGCATCTTATGGTTCAAGAATAGCATCAGACTTTTCATGGTGTTGTTGATCTTAAATTCTAAAATAGGGTGTTTATTTTGATGTTTTGGGATTTCATGTTAGTCTATAATACTCTCATCTTGTTCTTTTATCAGCAATTTGGGTGACTGGTTGGGTGTTGGAGAAAATGGACTTTTCAATTTCAAACCAAGCGTAAGGCCAGTGCCTCTTGAAGTTCATATCCAGGCAAGTAAATTCGGTGAACATTTTTATATTTACCCTCTATGGTTGAATCTTGGGTGAATTTAAGAGACGGTATACCTATACCTAATGATTCTTGCAAGGTTGGCAAAATAAGTTTTTGCTTAGTTTTATTACATCTATTATGTACCAGTGCTTCTGAAACTCTGCATTAAGAAAGCTTCCTCGGAAACTTGGTTTATTCAATTGGACTTCAATCAAAGGAACAGAAATTTATTGAGTGTTCCCCAATTGGACTTCTAATTGCTCTCATACAATGTCTGAAGAAACATAAAGTAACGTATTCAAATTATGTTTGTCTTTAGTTCTTGTCATTAACCCTAATGTAGACGTGATGCTTTATTTATTGAAATTTAGATAATGTGGCATGATCCATCTGTTGGATGTTTTGGCATGATCCCACTAATCTAGACTGCCTCCAAGTTCTAAGGACCTAAAATTTAAGGTTTCTAGAACTAGTATGCTATTAACTTTTCATTGACGTGGTTAAGAAAGAACTTTTCATTGATGTGGTGAAAGTTCCGGAGTTCCAAACTATGATACTAATTTCCAATGCAAAAACAAAACAAATAAAGTAATTCAGTACAATTCTCCCTATTAATGTCCACTCAATCTAACGCTCTGAAAAAACTTCCCCAGCTACAATTTATTCTGGCTTTTCCTCAAAAGTATCAACTATAAACATTTTATCATGATTTTATTTCGTTTATGCTTGCTAGCCCTACTAATGAACGTTTTGACATTTTTATTCAGGGATATCCTGGAAAGTTTTACTGCCCTAGGATGAACAGTATGAATAAACCAACTTATGCTGCCATCTGCACCCATTCCCCAACCAAGCCAGTTCTTATATTCGTCTCATCTCGTCGTCAGACAAGACTCACAGCATTGGATCTTATTCAGGTGAGATCTTGATTAATATGAGTAAAATCTCCATTGTTTGCTTGTTCAATTGTGTATTTAGACTTTAAGAGCTCACTGCAGCTTCAGCGTTGCTTCCTATACAAGTTTCCTGATACAGCTTATGCTTTCTAAGTTCGCTAGCGACAACCCGTTATCTAATTTTTTATTTTTATTTTTATTTTTTATGGTTCAAGTTTGCAGCTTCAGATGAGCATCCAAGGCAATTTATTAATATGGCCGAAGAAGAGCTTCAGATGATCCTTTGTCAAGTTATTGATCAAAATCTCAGGCACACCTTGCAATTTGGTATCGGGCTACACCATGCAGGTCTAAATGATGGGGATAGGTCTATGGTTGAGGAGCTGTTTGCAAACAACAAAATTCAGGCATTTCTGTTATCCAATTGATCTATCTATTCTGCCTAAGTCCAGATTCAATACAATAAACTCTCTTTATATTTTACTGATTTAGCTTTTCAAACTATCTAATGGTAGGTATTGGTTTGTACTAGCACATTGGCTTGGGGTGTGAACCTTCCTGCACATCTAGTTATTATCAAGGTAAAGCATACTTTTCTGTTATTTGTTTAATTTAACGTTGATACTGTAAGCAGTTAATTTTTATTTGGCTGGCATTTGGGTCTGAAATTGAAAAAAACTTGAACATATTGTTTATTTTTCAATCAATTTCTTAAGTTTTTTACTAACATGCAGCAAGCAATAGAAATCTCTCTTTCTCTCACCCTCCATGTCTAGATTACTTTAAATTTCCTTTTTATTCTGTAGTTTTTGTTTCAACCTCGTTGATAGTTGTTGAGCAATTATATTTTAACAGGGAACAGAATATTATGATGGAAAATCCAAGAGATACGTTGATTTTCCAATCACAGATATTCTGCAAATGATGGGTCGTGCAGGTCGACCACAGTATGATCAACATGGAAAAGCAGTTATTCTTGTTCATGAACCCAAAAAGAGCTTTTATAAAAAGGTCAACCTATCTCATCAATTTATATATTTTTATCCAATAATCCTTTATTCTGACAGTCTTGGTTCTTATAACTACTTTCAGTTTTTGTACGAACCATTCCCTGTTGAGAGCAGTCTGAAGGAGCAGTTGCATGACCATATCAATGCTGAGATAGTTTCGGGCACCATTTGTCATAAAGAGGATGCAGTGCACTATCTTACCTGGACATATTTGTTTCGTAGGCTGGTAAAATTTCTGCAAGCGCGGTGCATTTCCTTATGCTTGACCAGTGCATGCAGGTGTTTGGTTGTTGAATGCAATGTGAATTGAAATGTTTAACAGGGAAATGGATCGATCTAGTAAACGATACGATCTTTTAATCTGTCAAGGATGTTGTCCTTTGCAGAAGTTCTCACATCGTTCTTTTACAGATGGTAAATCCTGCTTACTATGGACTTGATAGCATGGAACCTGAAACTCTAAGTTCGTACTTATCTAGGTAAGAACACTTTTTGTTAGATCCAGTGGAATTTCTTTTATTCGCATTTCAATTGTCTCTGGATGATGGTATGTGGTGAGAATTTTCCTCCAACAGTTTAGTACAAAGTACATTTGAGGATCTTGAGGATAGTGGATGCATAACGATGGATGAAAACAGTGTGGAGCCAACGATGCTGGGCTCAATAGCATCTCAGTATTACCTCAGCTACATTACTTTATCAATGTTTGGCTCAAATATAGGTCCAGATACGTCACTTGAAGTAAGTCATGACTATTGGTTATGGGTCCAATGTGGATGTTTAGTTTACATTTGCCCTCTTTGCATAGTTTCTCACTATGTTTGTTGCCTGTAGGTATTTTTGCATATCCTTTCTGCTGCCTCTGAATATGATGAGCTTCCTGTGCGGCATAATGAGGTAGTGCTCTTTCTTACATGTTCATTATTACTTAATTGTAGTTGTTAATGACTTACAGACTAACCAAGAGCCATATAATCAATGATTTGTCGGTAAAGAACTACCTAAAGCATACATTTTGTAAGTTGTCACAGAAGAATTTTTAGAACACAATGATCTTTAGTGAAATCGTATCCTGAAACATTGTAACAGATTATGTGGTAGGCTCAGTTTAATTCCTTTCTACTTTTCATATAGCCACTCTGACATGTTACCAAAACACTCTGACATGTTACCAAAACCTTTGAATTTTTTATGTTTTTTTTTCATATCATTTACTTTGAACTGATTGATAATAGCGTATAAATATCATGTAGTTCGATTCTCATTTATTCTCTTTACTATCAAATTTATTAAGGAAAATTACAATGCTGCTCTATCCGAGAGAGTTCGATATGCAGTGGACAAAGATCGACTTGATGATCCACATGTGAAGACAAATTTACTTTTTCAGGTTTTTCTTTCACTTTAAATGTATCCTTTTGATCTGAAAATCGACTGTTTTTTATGTGCTAATCTTAAATTTGGTCTTGGTTTTTTCCATATCTCTCAATGGAATTCAGGCACATTTTTCTCAGTTGGAATTACCAATCAGTGACTACATTACCGACTTAAAATCGGTGTTGGATCAAAGTATACGCATTATTCAGGCAATGATTGATATATGTGCCAACAGTGGATGGCTGTCAAGCTCGATTACTTGCATGCGTCTGTTGCAAATGGTCATGCAGGTCATTCTCTTCATAGTTTTTTCTTTTTCTTAACTGTTCATACTTGGAGAGAAGAAATATAGACTAATAAACAAACGTACATGGAAAGGCAAAAAACGGTAAGAAATCAATAAGCTATGGAAAGGCTCAATGATAGAATAAAGGGATTTGGAAAGGACAAGCGAAGCGAGCTTGCAACGGGTCCCACATTCAACACAATGATTTGGAATTTGGTTTGGCTAACTATTTGTTCCTTTCTACATGTTTTTCCTACGTCCTAGCAATGCTGTTCTGTGCTCTTCGTGGTAGGAATTTTTAACACGCTACTGATACTTCTTTATCCACTGACAAGAGAAGCGAAGCTTCTAGATAACCGTACCCTTTCATTATTGTTATGTGTTTCATATTCTCCTTGCTTGTTGTACTTAAGGGAATCCATTGCCTGAACTCTGTAGAATACCATTCACGTTTCAAGCCAATGGGTATAGTGTAGAATCGAGAAAATATGCCACGAGACATGCCTTTTAGTCTATTTACCATTGTTATTACCATGTTTGAGATATTCAAGGATGCCAGACAGGCATTATCCTTCCTTGCAATGTGGGAAACGAACTAGAATAAAATTTGCCGACTTACATGATATTTTTGAAACTTTCAGGGCTTGTGGTTTGATGTAGATTCTGCATTGTGGATGCTGCCATGCATGAACGATGACCTTGCAAGTTCACTTAAAAAATCGGGATATCTTACTCTGCAGCAACTGTTGGATCTTCATAAGACAACTTTGCAAAATTTGATTGGAAACTTTCCTGCAGCAAAATTATCTCAGGTCAGAAATGTTCTCCATGATATTTCTACATAACTTTTTATATCCAAGGCATTAAATTTCCATTGACGTATCAACATTTACGTTCTCGAGTTTAACATGGACGTGAGAAATGAATCAATATTTTTACTATATCTTGACGAAACATAGAAAATATCAACAAAATGTTACTAGTGTGATAGTTCTATTTTTAGTTTTTAATTGTGAAATGTTTATTAATGTTAAATATTTTATATCGTTTATAAAAAAAAAAAAATCATCCATGTTGACATTTCCATCAAATTAAGGCCGCAACATTTTTGTCAATATCTACATTTAAAACGGTTTATAACTTTTTCTTTCCTTTTTTTTGGCACCACGGAGACGTTTGTGTATGTGGCTTGGCTTCCAATTAGTTGACTTCCTCGATAGCATTTTATCTGATTTTGATGTTTGTTTTTACTGTTTTTACAGGATTTGCAGAATTTTCCTCGTGTCCAAATGAAGATAAAACTTCAAAGGAGGGATGAGGACGTTGAAAAACCTCCCTCTCTTCACATAAGACTGGAGAAGATAAGTTCGAGGAAAAACCGATCCAGGGCATATGCACCACGCTTTCCCAAGGTAAAATTCTCAGCTCCATTCTTGACTACCAAGTTGATGTAAATTAAAGTACACGTTCTTTTGCAGATAAAAGATGAAGCATGGTGGCTCATACTTGGTAACACCTCTACGTCGGAACTGTATGCTATAAAGAGAGTTTCTTTCTCTGATCGCCTGGTCACAACCATGCAGTTGCCTCCAAAAAGAACTGATTTCCAGGTTCAAGTTCTCACCAGTAACTAAAGTTCCTGTGTTCCCCTCATTGTTTTCCCTTTCTCCTCGTCTTTTTTTACTTTTGAAACTGAATTAGTGTAGAGATTTTGCTTTGAAACTGAATTCTTAAAATCCAAACAAACAAACCCACTTAGTTTGGATTTTAATAATCGTCATCGACACATCGACTTTCATGAATACATTTGTATGTTGAACTATCATGAACGTTCTGACATGCTTCTTAATACTTTAGATGTGGTATGTTTTCCAGGAAATGAAGTTGATTTTGATCTCAGATTGTTATCTTGGTTATGAGCAAGAATACTCCATTAAAGAAGTGATAAGTGGAAGCAGTTGATCCAATTACGACCTTTTCAGTATCCAAAGCTAAGTCCAATGGCCTGGACTTGAGAGAAGACATTAGATATCACCACTGGAGAGGTAGAACGACGGGCTGTTAGAGATAGAAAGAGATACTATACATTTACAGGCATTACTTGATATCCATAAATGGGCGTTTAACAGGGCGCTACAGTTCTGTCATATATGAATCTCCAGTGTAAATAAACCGAACCAAATAGTATGTTCTGAATATATTTAACATTCTAGTTCAATGATGGGAATCTGGTTTAGATCAATTTTCAAATTTAACCATTTGGTTTACTACCTTGTTCATTTGATGCCTAAATACAATTAAGTTCAGTGCTGCAAATAATCCCTTTGTTTCTCTCGCGCTCATTGTATTATTCTAACTCAGGCAAGATTGGTCCAAATAGTGGAAGGGGAGGAAAGTGCATCCAACAACAGAACCCAACAAAATCAACAATTGATTGAGATAAGAATATCGAATACAGCTTTACTGCTAATGAGTATTTTCTGTTTACGTTTATTTACATCGTGTAAAATATTAACCATACAAGCATGCAAATATGGGTTTTGTCAAGAGGCTAATCCCACTCTGAATCAAAGAATCCTGCATCTCTCATCTCTGAATAGTACGCATTCTCCAAAAGGAAGTCTTCCTCCTGAAGAAATGAAAATAATTAATCCTTTGCATCCAGTAAGTTAAGAACGAATGCTTTAGCCTACACGGGCATAGTTTACTGAGGTTCAAATTTTCAAACTCCACGTTTGTACTCAAAAATCGAAAAATGAACTTTAGATAACGAATAAACGGATTTCACCTGGAAAAAATCTGCCAGAAACGTTGCATACAGGAACGGTAGATACATAGAATGGTAGCTGAGAAGTGTGAAATTGTACAACCTACAAAATAAGGCACCATCTATGTAACTTTCACAGAGGTTAATATTACTGAGAATATGAACAGTTACTCGTTAGATGATATAAAGGAAGCAGAATTACCAGATGCCAAACTCAACTCCAAATGCAGCAAGCGCACTGGCAAAAAATGCTAAAGCGCTAACAAAAAACATCACAGCGATGTAATTATAGAATGACGGTCTGGCTGTAAACAACAGAATGACAACAGAATTCGCTGTTAATTTGATGAACATGGGTATATAAATAGCGACTGAGAAATGGATATGTGCTAACGTGGTAGCTTATCTCTCCATTTTGAGAAATGAACAAACAATATGAAGCCATATGCTGCAGTTGGCAACAACTTGTGGATAGTCCATACACCCCACTTTGCCCAGTGTGAACTACCAACCCTGATGAACAGTGGGATGCCAAACCCGAACACGTATACGACCTGAACAGAAGTTCATTTGGTAAGCTTAGAACAAACCAAACAAAAACAAAATCTAAACTATACTTCTGATCGAATTTGATGGATAATACTGAAAGGAGCTAGTAAAACTCGAGGAGTCCAAAGGAGCCATTTCAGTCAGTGGCAACAAAAAAAAAAACAGTAGTTACCATCAGCGATCACCACCCACACGCCATATATCCATTCCAATATAGCTACCATCGTAAACAATCCTTTGATTTCTTTTCTACAAATCATCCAAATAGAGACCTTTACCCACAAAGTCAATATCAAGAAGATACAACAGAAATGTCGAACAACGACACAGAGGATGAAGAAAAGAGATAGGATGAACATTTGGTTTTTTCTATCACCTTCCGTGTCCACTAACTGAGATCTTGGTTATAAAGTTGCATATATTGTGCTATCAAATAAGAAAAAAAAACAACCTTGACACAGACACTAACCTCGAAGTACATTCATATATTACCTTAAGAAGCACATCGACACCAACTAGAGTTCCCGAGATAATAAGGTTGTGGAACATTGCTTCCATCCCACCTGAATAATTTCCTTTGAGTAAGAAGGCTACCAGACTAATTTCCAGAAACAACATTCCAGATGATGTGAACAAAGACAAAATATTCCAAAGAAACTCCTTCTCAGGAGAGCATTCCCATGCCTGCTTTTCAAAGAATTTAAACAGCACAAATTAACAAAAAGCATATCCATCTTAGAAATTGAATAACCAATGGTAAAGATGTGCAAAATTAAAACTGGAGGGATAATACAGCACAATAAAATGTAAGATATACTATGGCTTGCACAAGCAATATACCAAATTCTGATACAGAAAAGAGGCACTTGCATACACTAGTAGCACCGTCAATCTCATGAACTCCAGAATATATCAATGAGTAGTTCCAAGTCTGAAAACAATGGGACTCAGGGCTATTTGGGAGCTACGAGCAGCTTTCTGTTTTTGTTTATAAAATTCATTCAAAAGCTAACAGGGCAAGTGTTTAGAGAGAAGACTTCTGTGCAATCACTATCCTAGGAGAAGAACAACTCAAAATCCTCCAATAAATCATATATTCCAAAAGAAAAGAAATCAGAAGAGAACAAGTTTCAAGAGCAATCTTCCCAAGTTCTGGTTCTAACAATGTAGAACTGTTTTCCCACAGCTCTCAAACAAACACTAACTTTTTAGAGAGAAAATTTTACATCATTTCGCAGAAACGAAAAGAACAAAAAAAGTCAAGACAAGAAGAAGAAGAAGAAGAAGAAGAGGCATGATCCTCTCTCTGATTACAGAAACGAATTATTATGTGCAGGTGTCCAACACAAAAACAATTATTCCCAGTAATAATAATACTTCACCGTCGGTGCAAGAGAGCTCATTGATTCAAAGAAAACTTCACTTCTTTGAAATCCTCCACAAGATGAAAATAATCCAAAAAACAAGAAACTAACCTGAAGAGAGCACCAAGCAAGATTTAGGAGCGTAGCGATCCAGAGAAGGGCATAATACGAAATCATTATAAACGACCGACCGACGAAAAACCTCTTCATGTTTTTGATGGCGCTGGTCGCCAAATAGATCACAAACAAAACCGACGGCGCAACCAAGAGAGCACTATACCACATTCCATGGCAATCGGAGGCAGAAGTGAAGGCAGTGAATCCCCGCTTGTCCGGTGTCCCAATCGGCGACAAAGGGTCTGAGACACTGTAAACAGGTTGGAGAATCGTCCCCATTTCTGGAAGCAGCGAAATTAGGCAAGTTCGTGACCTAGGGAACCGGGATGATGCGATACACAAAGAAATGAAACATGGATGGATTTGGATAGCGAGGGAAGGAAAGAGGGAAATTAGAAGCAAATGATCGGAATTGCAAAGAAGACGATCCCCCAATTAGAATCCCCACAAATCTGGAGGCTGTAATCCGATGGAAAACGACTGCAATAACTAATCCATGTAAGAAAATGAAAGTTCCGAACATGGAACACCTCCCACTTCTGATTACTTGAAAACATCAACGCGTGAAAATTATGTTCTAATTTTACTTTATATCTAAATTAATATGTTAATCATTTCTATATTTTGCAACCTATAAAGTTATGACAAAAGAAAATATTATGAAATTCAAAAATATTTTAAACTTTTAGATACATTAGTTAATTAATTAATTCATTATAGTTTAACGTAGAAGCCAACCTAAACATAGAATCTCGTGATGAACGTAGTTCTTAAGATTTCGGGATAAAGATTCGATTCTTTGAACTCAAAGCATAACAGCAGATCGTAGTCCGATTTGATGATCAATTTAATTATACAATCTCCTCAGATGATCAAACCGTTAGAAAGTTGGGCTTAAGAATCATAAATCTGTTCAACGGGGAAAAAAACAGGAAATTTTTTATTTACTTGAAACTTTCCGGGAAAACTAAGTACATATTTGTCCACAAGATCTCCGATTCAGATGCAAACTCAGAATATGAACATCTTAGAAAATTTGAATTTGATCATCATTCATCATTCTTTTACTCTTCCATCTCATCTTCTTCATCAATTTCTTGAATCTTCATCTTCTTCACAGTCTGAGCAGCCTCGCTTCTTGGGACGACGTTGTTGATGTGAATCAAAACATCAGACTTTTTGCCAGTTGCTGCATCAACAAATCCACCATTCTTCTCCACTCTGTACGACAAGCCATCCCCATCTGCTGCTGCATCAATGAACACAGTTGAATTCTCGTCGATTTCTTCTTTGATCAACATTCTCGACAGCTCCGTCACCACCCTCTTCTCCAGCCATCTTCTTATGGGTCTCGCGCCATACACCTGAAAGAATCAACATAGTCTTAGCATTTCTGTCGAGACAAAATGTAAGCTGTATGTTCATTTTCTCCATCAATACTTACTGGATCGTAGCTCTCTGCCAAGACATAATCCAGAGCGGCATCGGTAACGCCCAAGGCAACGCCCCTCTCAGCCAGGCGAGCTGCAACATCTTTCATTTGCAATCTGGCAACTTTCCTCAGCTGGTCGTGCGAGAGAGGATCAAATACAACAATTTCATCCAAGCGATTAAGCAGCTCTGGCCTGAAGTGTTTCCGCACCTGAAAGAAAAAGGCAAGCATTAGCCATATTGTAATTTGAAGATTTGTGGACAGAGACAACGAACAAATGTTATGTTTTTCGTACCCCTTCCATAACTCGATCACGAGCAACTTGCATTGTGCACTTCCCCATCAGCCCAGAAAGGAGATATTCAGCTCCAATGTTAGAGGTCATGATAATGACTGTGTTTCTGAAATCCACAGTGCGGCCTTGGCCATCGGTCAGCCTTCCATCGTCTAAAACTTGGAGAAGAGTGTTGAACACAGAGACGTGAGCTTTCTCCACTTCATCAAATAGAACAACACTGTAAGGCCTCCGCCTTACAGCCTCTGTGAGTTGCCCTCCTTCCTCATGCCCAACATACCTGAAAAATCATAACAACCATCGAGATTCCGTTCCCCAAAGCCAAGAAAATACAGACAATTCGCTATATATGGTGAAGAGTACATACCCAGGAGGAGCACCAATGAGGCGTGAAACTGAGTGTTGTTCCATATATTCAGACATGTCGATTCTCACCAGGAGGTTCTCATCATCAAAAAGTTGCTCGGCAAGCGCCTTGGCAAGCTCAGTTTTGCCTACACCGGTTGGACCCAGAAACAGGAACGACCCAGTTGGCTGCTGTGGCCTCCCCAATCCAGCTCTTGATCGTAGCACAGCCTCGGCCACAGCATCCACTGCTTGGTTCTGTCCCACAACTCTCTTGTGCAATCTTTCAGCAAGCCCAACCAGCCTCTCTTTGTCGTTCTGGCCAAGCCTCGTGACAGGTATTCCAGTCCACCGGCTCACAACTTCCGCAACTTGTTCCGGTCTGACGGTTTCGGTTAACATTAGATTCTCATCAGTGTTCCCTTCAATCCGTGCTAATGCAGATTCTATTTCCTGGATGGCTCCATATCGCAAATCAGCAGCTCTTGCCAAATCGTATCTTCTTTCAGCCTCTTGCAAAGCTATTTGTAGCTCCTCCCTCTTCTGCTTCAGTCTTCTAATCTCATCGATTCTTTCCTTCTCCTTGCGATATTTCATCAACAAAGGCTGAAGCTTATCCCTCAAATCGTCAAGCTCTCTCCTCACCTACAGCAAAGCCGATTCAATGTCAACAACTGCATACCCACAAGTAACAATGGTATGACGCCTTTTGGGAAAGGCCAAAGTTCATGCTCAAAATCAGCCATGACTAAAATAATCAAAGAACGATTCCTAGAAGAAACACTCACTTCAACAAGACGAGCTTTACTAGCTTTATCCTTCTCCTTCTCAAGAGCATGAAGTTCAACTTCAAGCTGCATTCGCTTCCTCTCCAAGTTGTCAATCTCTTCAGGCTGACTATCAAGCTGGACCCTCACATTAGCACAAGCTTCATCAACTAAATCAATAGCCTTATCAGGAAGGTGCCGTCCTGTACAATGTAATACAAATCAACATCAATATCTTCATGATCATTATGAACAGCGTTAAGCGATTGATATGAACTGAAGGAAAAGATATACAAACCAGTGATATATCGACTCGAAAGCTGGGCAGCGACAACAAGAGCTCGATCTTGTATCCTAACACCATGGTGGCCTTCATATCTCTCTTTCAGGCCTCGCAGGATGCTGATAGTGTCAGGCACGCTCGGTTCAGCCACATAAACCTGTTGAAACCGCCTCTCAAATGCCGCATCCTTCTCTACGTACTTTCTGTACTCTTCAAGGGTAGTTGCCCCAATGCAACGAAGCTGCCCTCTAGCCAGCATAGGCTTGAAGAGGTTAGCAGCATCCATAGACCCTTCAGTTCTTCCAGCACCAAGAACAAGATGAATCTCATCAATAAACAATATGACCTTCCCTTCAGCATCTTCAACTTCCTTCAATACAGCCTTCAACCTCTCTTCAAATTCTCCCCTGTACTTGGTCCCCGCAACCAAAGCGCCCATATCCAAAGCTATGAGCCTCACATCAGCCAGATTACTCGGTACATCTCCTCTTACGATTCTATGCGCTAATCCTTCAACCACTGCAGTTTTACCAACGCCAGGCTCACCAATAAGAACTGGGTTGTTCTTAGTTCTTCTCGATAAAATCCTCACCACTCTACGAATTTCCTCGTCCCGGCCAATAACTGGGTCGAGTTTCCCCGCTTGTTCTACCAGGTCTCGCCCATAGGTTTTGAGTGCCTGAAATGTTGAGTCTCCAGATGCACTCTCCACTTTCTTCCCTTCTTTTCCACGGAGTTTCTCGACCTCGGACTTAACTTTTGCAGTGGTGATACCAGCTTCTTTAAGCAAATCCCCAATCTGAGAATCCTCAAGAAGACCAAGAACTAGTTGATCGACAGCTAAATGCGTGTCTCCTCGTGTTTTTTGCGCTGCTTGTGCCCTTCGGATTACCTTAATCAGAGTCGTACTCGCCGGTACTACATCAGGTGCAGGGGATTGAGATGGGAGCTTCTTCAACGCCCGCTTGAAAACCGTGTCCACTTCTTTTTGGGCATTGTCGCCGCCGGAACTAGCAATCGCTTGGCTCAAGATCCCACTCGGATCAGAAATTAAAGCAACCGCCAAATGGAGCGGTGTCAGTTGAGCATGGCCGGAATTCAATGCCAATTCATGAGCTCCGGCAAGTGCCTCGTTAGTCTTGTGGGTGAATTTATCAGGATTCATATCCGCCAACAAAAATAATCTATACAAAAAGAAAGATGAAAATTAACAAGAAGAACAAAAAACAACGAAATCCATAAAATAAACAACAAGACCAAGAAAAACCACATTGAGTAAAAACGGAATCGATTAATTGACATGAAAGAAGAAGTGATGGGCATACCTTCAATCCAAAGAACAGACGTTTGTGATATCAAAGAGAAATCCGATTACGATTATCAAAATGTAGTGTAAGAATGTTTATGCAGAGAAATGGAACAAGATTGCAGAACAACAGTGGAGGCATGGCGTTCTTATGGAATGAAAATGGAGGCATCTGGAAGGAGCTAGACTTCCTGAGATTTTACCAGAAACTATTCACAATGCCACGCATACATCCCGCAACTTATTCCTTTTTTTTTTTCTGTTCTTAAGGAAAAAAAAAAAAAAAAAAAAAAAACTGTTATTGTTTTGATAGCAAAATATTTTTGTTATATAATATGTGATAAAAAGTATTAAGAAAGTAATTTATTATTATTATCTTCTTCTTCCTTTTATTTTATTTAAAATTTTAATTTTTTTCTTTAAAAATACCCATTTTTACTAACTTTTAAATTACTGACATTAGGTAATTATATCAAATTCAGCTTACATTTAAGTTTTGTAATTATACAATTTGACCCTTACTATTATACCATACACATACGTTGTAGATTCACTCTTTTTAACAAATTTTCAAATAAAAATTACAACAATTTGTAAACATAAGGTTAAGATTATGATATTTATCTAAGTTTTTATGCCATATAATAAAATTGAAAGCTTAGAATAAAAATATTCCATGTTGGAAACTTTATAAAAAAATTAAAAAAAAAAAATTCAGGCGTAATAAAATGGCTTTATTTAGTTGGAATAAAAAAAATCTGTCTATTCAATCTCTTAAATTATAAATTGAAAGAAAAAAGATTAATCGAATCCCTATCAAATATTCTTTAATTATTTATTTTTTAAAAAATGTTTATTTTCCGTCTATACAATAAATAGTGGATAAATTTAATTATATAATATATGAATATTTGGTTATAAATTAAGTATCACGTGTTATAGATATTTAGTGTTTTAATATTTCTAATGATATATTCCTATGATTACTTTTCATTTTTGGTAATGGAAGATACTGGAATGTTCCATTAGTTTATTAAGCTCACATTCACCTCCATTCCAGAAATGACTAGGACCCCCTCGTTATCAACTATCATCTACTACTACTCATGCAATTCGAATACACCAAAAACACTAAGAAAAGAGGCATGAGAGACTGAATTTCATTAAAACAACAGTGTTGTACTATACATAGAGAGGAAATGGAATATCAAAATCATTTTTTTTTCATTGCGATAGAAATTAGTAATGGGTTCTTTGGCACAGAGAAAATTATTCCAAGAAGAAAACGCCATTTTCACAGCGTAATCTCATGTAACCAATTTACAGATGTGGGATTAATAACTAAAGCCCCATAACAGTACCTATCTTTCGGGATCTGCAGCAGTTCAGCTGATGAATTCTTTCGTCCCCACTTCTTCCGCAGTTTTGTGTTGCTCAGAATAGAATGCTACATTGCATTATCATCCACCGTGCCTCAGCCGCTGCTAATTAGAAATGTAAATGAGATACACGTTTATGAACAAATGAAGCAACCCAAACACGCAGCTCTATGCAACTAGGAGGAAGCTAGTTCACGAAAGTAAAGCACAAAAGACTCCGTCTATCAAGTTCATCGGTAAAAAATGATACTTCTCATAATAGCAGAACTTTATATCGACCATTATAACACTATTCATTAACAATGAATTCGCCCTCGCAGTAATGCAGTAATGACCCTTTTCACGCCGACTGGTCTGAGGCTGAAACATTTTTGACTTTAGAAATGGGAACGTTGAGGGTCATGAAACTTAAGATAAATGATCCTAAAAGAATCTGAATCGATGACACTGACCATATGTTCGACAAGCAAGTTTATACCTAAGAGATAAACGACTCAAATATACCCTCAAAGTCAAAAAAAAAAAAAAAAAAAAAAAAAAAAAAAAAAAAAAAAAAAAAAATGAAAAAGAAAAAAAAAAGCACGCTACAAACCGAAAACGAAGTAATGAATGACTATTTTCCAATTGCACGTAAAATCAAGCAAATTGTTCAAGTTTCCACCATAACTAGCATTCACATAAAAAGGTGGTGAAAATACTCACTAGTTATCTCATATGAAGCAAGTTTTCACTCATCATCGCTGTCGTAAACTACGGCCATCCTACGATGGGTTGCAACTTTTCTTGGAGGAGACTCCTCATCAGACTCAATCCCCTTGCGCTTGTGACTGCCTCCATAATCTCTAACTTTATGCTTGGGCTCCTGCAAATAGGAGGGGAAAATTTTATCACAAACAGTGGAAGGATGGCAAATAGAGTTTATATGAAGGTTTAGGTGGTTTTGAGAATTTTGCACTAAATTCAAGGATATAAACACCGATTGGAAGTTATATGTAGTGGTTTCCCAATTTATCCAAGGCAACAGATCGCAAGGGCCGTGAAGGTCTTGTCTTCAGAGGAAAATAGCTGTTTAGTATCATGGCACGACACTTTTACACAATAGAATCGTGTCTTTTTAGAGCCTTAACATTAGAAGGAATTTGAAAGATGAAAAATTTCAGAAGTAGCTTTTCCTCATTGTCAATAAGCACAGTGAGGGTGGGTCTGTTTCAGATTTAAAATGACCAAGCAAGCTTCATCAATTGCAGCTTCCTCCTTCAAGATCTTTCACTCTCCTACAAAGGATCTAAACTTTGATCTTTGCACCATGGACTGGAAGAATAAATATCCCCCCAAAAGGCCAAAAAATTCATCTGGGAAGTTTTATTAGAGAGCATCAACACCTTAGATAAGAGATTCAAGGAAGAAATCCTTCTATGGCTCTTTCTCCAAGTAGCTGCATTCTTTGTATGTAAGCACAGCATTAATCTCAAGACATCTCGATTCACTGCCAACAAGCAGTCTCCTTCTAGAACTTTCTTTCTCCTCGTTCTGTTGGTGCTCTCCTCAAGTCTAAGGTAAAAGCCAATGTTTATTCTCTCCTCACTTGTACCCTTTCAAGACCAAGAATTACTCCCTTGTTTATAACTTATGAGCATTAGTCTCTTTTCATTTCTTCAATGAAATTTCTGTTTTAGGAGGAAAATAAATAAAAAAAGAATGTAGCTAAATCTAATTAGAAATTTCTCATGTACTCTAATCGATGGTCCACCAAATTTGTAAGGGAAATCACCAAATTTGTAAGGGAAATCACCAAATTTAGGGAAAAGACAGAAACCAACTTTCTTTTCTTCATAAAATAATTCTTGTTGATGCTTCTATGTGAACACTTGGACAAATTGATAATCTATTGTAACTATTAAACCTGTAATGTTTGGGCCAGTCGGAAGGCTTTCTTGCAACTTACGAGGATTGGTGCTTTCCTCCCTTTACTGTCTATTTCCTTATATTAATCAAATCTCAAGAATAGAAATGTTAAATCATACCTCAGCCTCTTCATCCACATCAGAAACTTCATTAACCTCTGCCTCCTCATCACGTTCATAATCTTCCTCCCCCTCTTCCTCATACTCCTGCTCTGGTTCTTCAACTCTCCCATGAGCATCATCTTCTTCTTCAGTTTCGTACTCAGACTCTTCCCTCTCACTGTCTGAGAAATCCACAGGACGCCCAGATGATTTAGAAGCGGGCAAGGATGGCTTTCGGGGGATGTCTCTAGTTCCCTGCGATGAAAATTCCATTTGCTTTTTTAGAACTCTAACACAAATCAACGGGCAAGATTTTATTTACATGGTAATAGACCTTCTTCGCATTCATAATTCGTTTTTCTGCTCGGGCTTCAGCTTCCAAATCTTCCTCAAAGCGGCGACGGGAACGACGTGCATCAATATAATCTGTTTCATCTTCCTGAACAAATATCACAAGTTATCTCCATGCAAAACTAAAATAGTCTCTCACATAAAACCAACCCTCAAAAGAAACCTAGAACCCCCCACCTCCTCCTCCCAACCCGATAATAACAAGTACTTTGCAAAAGAATTGAAAGATGTGCTTCCAATAATTTTATAACTGAAAGGAAATCATTAATGTTGTATGGAGAAGCAAACGATTCCAACTCGTGACCCTTAAACCAGAAAGCAGTCCCAATTTACAAGTCCTGTATCGTAAAGTACATACCCTAAGTTGACAACATAACACTACGAGAACCAATTTAGACCTTGGAACAAGAAAACATTCCCAAATCCCAAAAGTACTAGATAATGTGAAGAAAAAGAGAGAATTACAACAGCATACCTCCTCAAGGGCATCTTCCAAGAACCCAGGTGATAGTTGGCGTCTTCTATCAATGACAGGGGTGTATTTCTTGTTAACCTTTTCCTTTTTCCGATTAAGAAGCACATTTGCCCTGATTGTTTGACTTTCAGCCTACAACAGTAAAATACAGTACAACAAGTGAACACCACGATTTATGTATGATTCAGAGCTACAAACACCATTAGACCATTTACCCTTTCTTTTTCCTCCTTTTCCCTTTCAGGATCAATGTCCGTTATACAATTCTTGACCTTATACACCTTCTTATGTCGTGAGTCAACCAAAGCAGTTAATAAGCGGTGAGAATTTGATGTCAGGGATGATGGAATGAACCTCATCTTCCTCATAAGCCTACCTTGTGATTGCAAAATCCCCTGCACGTACAAAACAGATGATCATCACATGAAGTATATTTCCACGGCTAGAGAAGGAAAAAATAAGACCTTTTATTTGTTCGTTCACAAATTAGCAACCACCCTAGAATGGGAAAATAACAGTTGCAAAGGCTAAACAATGCAAGTATTTTCTTACTCATTTTTTGCAATAAGGATGGATACTTATATCCACATCCCAAGCCCAAAAACATAAATAGTAAAATTTCTATGCAGCAGATATAAATATTATCAAAACATCACATCAAAGTACACAGGACGTAAGCTCTTCCTATGATGCCTAAATATGTATTGTACAAAGCAGGTCAAACACAAACTACCTTAGTAAACCACTACACTGAAGCAACAAGAAGATACAAATTTCAGCAATATTCTCTATACTTGAGGATGATTTTCAGACCCAAATCCAGAAATTGGTATGAGTAGAAATAGAGCCTTGAGATCAAACAGTTTAGCAAGAAAAATAAAGTAACAGAACTACAAATCCTACTTTCAATTTTAAATAGTTTTGAGGCATCACCTTCCCATGCCGAAGAAACAAGTGTGCTTGATCATGCTTTGCATCTTGCACATTTATGTCGAGCACTTCATTCCCAATTAACAGTTGCAAACTGCCATCTGACCACCTCACAAAACGTGCATTGCTTTCACACTACGAATCAGAAAAAAAAAAGTGTTAAAACTCAAAGTAGTGTTAAAGAAAAGACAAAATAAAAAAACAATTCAGTTGACATTTAAAGCAGAATAAACTTTAGAAAGCCTGAAAATGTATATAATCTGAGTGCGCATCTTGTTCCTTTCCTTTCTTACTCCTCCCACCACAGTTGGGATGACCTTGGAGTAAAAGAATAATAAAAGACAATACAACCAAACCTTCTATAAGACCATTTTTTATGCATTACCAGCAATAATTAAAATGCTAATCCATCAAGCAAAATCAATGGCATAAATCCTGGAAACGTACACTTGTTGTGCCATCAGGTTTCCTAACAGTCCTCCAGCGCACGATGTTATTTTCCAAGCGTATGCGTTTGTTAGCTCCAGATTCATCTGCCACAAATATATCCTCTTCCACATACGTTTTGGGATCAAATGGTTTTGGATCAAAGCCCATAATATTGGAAACTTTTATCATGTTCATCTGCAATCAGATTGAAAAGCCGTCACATTTACATCACATAAAAATATTGGTAATCTTTTCCGCTTCTTCTAGTTGAATAATGCACAAGATAAAATAGATGGGGGGAGGGAAGCTTATGCCCACACAGAAAAAAATGGACACAATACTTCATTGTCATTGACTATAAAATTTCTAGTTATACAAATTAAAGCATTCTCATAAATTTCTCCTATGATCCATCTTTTACAATCTGAAAAATAGCTATATATTATCAACTCGATGATGAAAATAAATCCTTAAATTGCTAGTACACAAACAAGCAGAGGATCTATAATCAACCTAAAATAAGACTTTATGCAATGTGACATTTCACTCTTAACATCAGACAAGCAAGCAAAATTTGGTACATTGGTGGTATGAAATAAAATTTGATCAAATGACAAATCAATACAATAGAGTTTACAGGAGAACCTTTTCTGGGCGAGCAGGAGGAGGACGTAATGGAATCTCTAGCTCCAATGGAGGCCCAACTGGCTTCTCTTTATGTTTTACCTCAAAATTTTCCTCTTCTGATTCATAGCGAGCATCTGAATCATACCGAGCATCTTCATCAGGAATTATATCATCTCGTCTTGGACTCTTCTCAAAGCTCTCCTCCTCTTCCATAGGTGACCTCTGAAAAAATACTCAACTATTTATGATCTTTAAACCACAAGCGTCATTCAGCTTCAGCAATCAGAGATTGTTCAACGTTGAAAATGAACATTTATTACTCACAGCAGAATCTTGCTTAATATCATTTTCAACTGCATATTCTGCTTCCTCTTCCTCATCAGAGTCACCAAATACATCGCGAATTTCAGCAACTGGATGTGAACTGTGATCCCTCTCCTCCCTGTCATGGTTCAAAATTCAAATTCACAATGCTGACAGAAGTAGCTAAGGTCCATTGATGAATCAAGAACTTAGATGTATTTAATATGATACAACTTCTAGTTGTGATCTTTCATATCTATGAAGCAGCTGCTTTGTAGCATCCCTTTAAAAAAGAAAACAAAAAACCCTGTACATCCCGGGCCAGTTTCGAAGGGTCTGGTTGTAGAGAAAAAAAAAAATCCGCCAAATTAAAGAAAGCTGGGTTGGAGGGCGGGAGGAAACTTGGGATGGCTCCTCGTCTTGTAATTACAATATTCCTCCAATAATAACCAAATCAAGTGATTGCATATGAGTTTCTTTGATGCAATTTGTTCCCACCTTTTCCATTTGTTTAATATCGGAGACAAAGTAAGAGGAAAGAATAATATGATAGGAAGTTTAGAGTACAAAAATACGAAAGAGCTGCTGTATGCAAAAGGTGCCAATGAGAAGTTACAATGAGGGTAGAATTCTTGAAAATAATACAAAAGGTTGGGAGTTACAGGAATGAAAAGAAAAGAGGGGAGGGGGTAAATACAACTTCCATTACCTTGGACTCCTAGTTTGATCCACCTCTTCGTCTTCGTTGTCAATATAATGGTTTTCTTCCGACCTCTCGGATTCACTTCCAACTAAATCATGCCTCCTGCTTGTTACCACTCTTTGACCATATTCTTCCCTATCGTCGCTATCCACCTCTTTCCCTTCACTTTCTTCTTCTCTACGGTGATCCACACCCACTTCTGGAGAACTTTGATCCCTTTCACCCTCACTTTCTCCAGGATCCGGATCAACATCCTGCAACTCACCTTCACTCTCCATTTCCACCTCCCCATGTCCCTCCACTTCACCTTCACCTTCAGGCTCCGCCTCTCCTTCCCCTTCATCCTGTAAAACCAAGCAAGAACAACAACATCAAACCAGCATACCCCAGCAAAATCAATTTCCAAAGAACACTCGGTGTCCATGATAAGCGTTTCCTAGTAGTCCCGTTCCCTCGCAAATTAACGACGACATATCTACTAATTCCCATAAATGTTTCCTAATAATGGCAGATTGTACCTACTAAAAATTAACAACTAAACAAACACAGCAATTTCTACCCTTCCATATCTATCAAACGAAAGTCCCGAGTAAGGGCGTAAAGCAACAAAGGCAGAGATAGAAGAAAGTACAGAGGCATAATTGGGTTGCGGATTGGACTCATGCTCGGAATCAATCTCTTCTTCCTCCTCAGATTGATCTCCAAAGAGATTCTGCATCATCTGGTGCCGCTTCTCCTCCCCCATGTCGCCGCGTGATCGTCGTCTGCGTGTGCCTGATAGCGATTCTGTAGGCAAGGCAGACCAAAAACTGCAAATCCGAATGGGTCGAAGGGCCCGTCGTTACAAGGGATGGCCACTGGGATCTGGCTTTTCCTCTTCTTCTCTGTTCTTCTTCTTCTTCCTTTATTTTCTTTTAGCCTTCTCTGTTCCTCTTCTTTTAGGTTTTAACCATTAGATTTTGGGCACGGATTCCCGCACTAATAGTGCCCTTCGCGCTTCGGCTTAGGGATGTACCAAACCAAAATATCCATTATTATTATTTTTAATATCCTGATATAATATTTAAATTCTAAATTACATTATCTAATAACAGATAATTTTCTTTCAAAGATCAATTAACTCAAGATAATTTGATGATATGAGAAGCAAATTAGCTTAATTATGGGTTTAATACTTTTTTAATCAACCGGTTAAATTGAACATTTTAGTGAAAATTAATTATGTTTTATTATTTAATTTACTTAGATAATTTGATATAATATAATTAAATAGTTAAATAATTTGTACTAAAAAAAAATCGTTGACTATTTAAATTTAGCCGTTGACCCAAACATAATGGGCCGCGAATACGTAATGGGCCGATGCGAACCTTATGACGGAATCCTACGAGTTGGGCTCCGGTCGTCTAGGTGATCCAGAAACAGTTTAGATTTAATTGGGCTTGGGCCTTATTAATCGGACCAGCCCAATGATTATTTTGAAGGCGGGAAAGCATTTTACACGGCAAAAATAAAGGGGAAGAATATCATATTAAAAGTCACGTGTAAAAACTCATTATTGGGAGGGAGAAAAACATGGATTTTGAGTCCAGTGGTAATCGGGGCTCAGATTCGGACCCAAATCAACTATATCCATCCCGAATCTGAGGCTCGGTCCGAACCTCAGTTCTGTGACCCAGTTCGTTGAAATTTTCGCACTCGTTCGATCACTTTATCTCTCTGCATCTCTCTCTCTCTCTGAGCTCGGGGAGGCTCATATAGTCACATCTCTCTCTGATTCAAACCCTAACACTCCACAGTCCGGCATTATCAGAGGGATCGCCTTCAAGTTTAAACGCAAGCTCATCAAATCAGTGTGAGTTCGTTGCATCCTTCTTTAGATTTAAAAACCCTAATTTTTGCCTTTTCCGCGGGTCATTTCTTTTGGAAAATAGTAAATAGATGCTTTAGTGTTGGCGTCTTGGGGTCGGGCAGCTTGTTACAGCTCCTACTATGGTTTTACCCCTCCTCCTTGGGTTAATCTGGAGAAATTTGTGGGTTCCTTTCATGTTTGGTTGTCCGGAAAAGGGAGGAGGTAGGATGGGATTGATTGTGTTTATGGTGTCTTTTACTTCCCTTTATCAACAATAGAGTTTTTCAGACGAGTCCAATGTTGTTGCCTGTGTCAGCGCAACATGGTGTCCCTCGATCCCCACCCCATTTTCGCATTTTTTTTCTTATCACGTGTTTGGTAAGCTTTTCTAGGATCTGGGGAAGAATCTTTTTGCAATGCATCGTCGTAATCTTTTCTTTGCGGTCCATAATTACTACAAGAAAGGGCACTAGCAACCACTCTTTACCCCCAACGTTCTTTCACTGGTTCTTTTATTGGATAGGCGCCCTGTATTTTGTGATATATGAAGTCTACCGAACATCTATTGAGAATATATGCAGTCATGTTTATATTATGCCTCTTGGAAATACTAGTATTCAAGAAAATGGCAAATATTGTTATATTCCCAGGACATTGTTAATTTTATGATTCCTTTTTCCTTTTTTTTGCCAGTATGAAAATGACTTGATGTAGCAGGTCAATTTTCATATTGCTCCCGTACATCTTTGGATTTGAGACCCTGCGCAATGTTGTAACTTTCATTTCACGTGGCTCACTGCATGGTTTATAAGGCTACAATTAGTAACCAAGCATCTCAATTGCACTTTATGGATTTAAGTTATAATGATGTTAGAAATTATACCTCAAAGTGGACGATTGGGTGGCTAGACTTCTTTCCATTTTCTTTTCCATTCTGTATTGGTGTTACCTTTAAGTTGGGTTTGGTGTTTTTCATGAGGTTTTGTAGTACCCTTTGTTCTTGTTTTTGTTTTAAACAAGGAAAACAACCAATTTACATCTCATAACCTATTATTGATGCTGAACGATAAATTATCATTTTCTAGGAATTCCATACTCTAGTAGCCAAGAAGAAAAAGGATGCTCTCTCTGCCTCATTAAATAGATAAATAAAATATTCTAAATGTCCAAACACTTGGAATGACTGAGAGTAACATCTAGATCCATGTTAGTCTAGGAACAGCAATTGGAAAGGATGGAGACCAGAAACTGGAAAGAATTTAAATGCAAAATTCAGGTTGGTTTACATGGTTAAAATGTGACTTTTAAGTGGAATCTAAAATTGAACTTGTAGGTTCTTATTCTTTGGAGGTTTAGAGCCTTTCTTCCTCAGATATGAAGCCTTACCAGGGCCAAAAGATATGTATAAAACTCCAGGATGGGAAAGGACAAGGGAAACGAAGTATGGGAATTCTGTTGCCTTTGGGTGGTTTTCTTTCTGGTCGAGGTATAAAGTATATTCTGATCGTAAATGATGTGTTAACATGGACAACACTTGTTGTTGCTAGATTGAAAAAATAGCATAATTTACAGCTTCTATTTAAAACATGTAGAAGGTTTATGAAAATATCTAAGTCAATGACCTCAAACTTATGACCGTTTGTATAGTGTCTGATTTTCATTTTATGGCCGGATTATTCGTTTGTCCCTTATTTTTGGGGCCCTTTCTATTGTCTTCATTATACTTGATGTAAGATGTTCCATCATTAAAAAAATGGTTTCAAGTGATATAACTGAAATGGATAGTACATGGCTATTATCTAATTTTGTACTTTTTAGAGATTAACTACTCACTCATATTTATTTACGTTGTTTTGGTAGGAATATTTGTTGTGTTGGAAAAAATACAAAGTTGAAAAACATGATTTCTTTTTCGAAGGTGGGAGTGGGGTGGGGGTGGTTTGGGAAGGTGTAATTATTACCAAGTGCCCATCTTCCTTGAGTAGGCAATGATGACTAATTATCTATCTTTAAGTTGTAACTACTTGCTAGTTTCTATGTCTTTGAAATCTATTTTCAATTTAGTATGACATAATGGAGTGGCTATATGCAGGATACATTTAAGGGATTCCATCTTATGACAATTCTGAGAAATCTTAAATGACCAAGAGAGGGTATGTTTCTAACAACTGTACACGAGAAATTTCCACGTGTGATCAATGTAGGAGGCATGTATTTTCAATAGCCCATAACTTTTACTTCTCTTTTAGGTATCTATATTCACACCAAAAGTCATTATCAGACGAACAGTGGGGTTGACCATCTATGACTGGAAACGAAGTTGGAGACAGGGTCCACAATTTCTTTGGCCAAGAGAATTTGTACCAGGGCCAGCATCAGTCTCAGGCGGCTGATGAAGGCTGGGCTGGTCTGAATAACAACCTATGGGTTAGAAACCAGAGAGAGATCAATTCTCCTTTTATTTCAAATTTGAAGAATTATAATGCACATCAACCAGGTATTACTTTATAGTTTCTTAGTGAATTAATTTTTGTGTGTGAATAATGGATCATTGTTATTCCTTGTATTATATAGCATCTACTATATTTTGCTTATATTTTTCCTAGCAGATTCCGTAGGACTGGGCCAGCCTTCTCACACACTTAATGGCTTTAATTTCTCTCAATCATATATAAGTCCTGAGATTGGAAGAAGTGAATCTCAAAATCAACATCAAACTCTGAACGGTTATGCAGCAGGCCAACAACTTTTCCATGCAAGACAGGTTGAAGCAAACTTTTTTGGTTCAGATGCAGTATCTGATAGGCATATAACATCGAGAGGCCTATCTATTCATGAAGCACAAGTGATTAATCCTGAACTAAGCAAGAAAAATGTAGCTGGGTTGGAAACTACTGATTCTCCTGTAAATTTTGATTTTTTTGGAGGTCAACAGCAAATGAGCGGCAGAAATCCCAGTGTGACCCAGATTTTTCCTAAGCCGCAAACTGGGAATCCTGACATGCAGCTTCTGCAACAGCAAGCAATATTGTCACATATACAAGAACTTCAGAGGCAACGCCAATTTCAGCAGCAGGATGCAAGACAACATGGTTCGATGAATCAGACCTCATCTAACTCAAAGCTGGTAGCAGGAAACCATTCAGCCACGCTGATTGATGGTATTCCTGTTAATGAGTTATCTACCTCTCCTTGGCAGCCTGAGCATATGGGGAGCAATACAAACTCATTGCAACATAGTTTGTCTACAGCAATGCAGGGGTCCTCTAGTGGATTTGTATTTCCTTCCGAGCAGCAACAATCACTGCGCAGTGTATTTCCTGAACAAGTTGACCAGTCTTTGTATGGGATTCCTATTTCTACTGCAAGTAGTTTTCTTGGTTCAAACTCTCTCATTCCATCAGATAAACCTGCTATGCAGCAGTTAGCTGTCGGTAACAACTCCATTTCAGGGAGCCATTATACTGCATACCCAGATCAGGTTAGCATGCAAGATGGAATGGTTCTAAGACAGGATTTCCAGGGGAAAAGTATGTTTGGCATGCCTGCTAGTCAAGGTTTAAATGGTGGATTAAATTCTGAAAACCTGCAGCATGTGAATCTCCAACAGAGAAATGCATCTATGCAGGAATTTAGTAGTGGACAAGAGTTCGATAGGCCATCAGAAGTGTCGCAGGAGAAGACAATGGCACAGGTTGCTCCACCACAAAATGTGGCTACGTTAGACCCCACTGAAGAGAAGATTTTGTATGGTTCAGATGACAACTTGTGGGATGCTTTTGGGCGGAGTGATAATATTACAGCAGGTGGTTTCAACGCGCCAGATGGTAGTGATTTTAGTTCTGGATATTCCTTTTTACAGAGTGGAAGTTGGAGTGCTTTGATGCAGTCAGCCGTGGCAGAAACTTCAAGTGGGGATATGAACATTCAAGAAGGGTGGGGTGGTGTAAACTTCAATATTAGCGGGCCTCAAAATGGGAATCAGCAGCAATTAGATGCTAACGGCAGTGGAAAACTGCAATCTGTTTGGGTTGATAACAACTTGCAGACATTGAATTCTAGACATTCTTCTGTCTCTGCCGAGGCTAATAATAGGCCCAACAATTATATTAACTCAGCCAGTGTCCCTGGATTTCAGCAACCAGGTCATAAATCGTTCTTTCAACAAACTGAAGGCTTTCAGAACAGTATTGCCCAAGGTTCAACTCATCCAGATGGGGAAAGAAAATGGATTGACTGTAACCTGCAACAGAAGTCATTTGCTGAAGGTCGGAATATATCTGAAAACGAAGGCAATACATCAGGTGTGGAAATAAATGCAGATCATACGTCAGGTTCTTGGCTCCGTCAACAAAGTGTATCCTCTTATAGTAGCCAAACATGTAAGCCTAATGGTTGGAGCTATAATGAACCGATGTTCTCCCATGGGGGTAGCAGTATGAAAAATCATGAGAGTCATAGCATGCCACAATCTGCTCAGGATGGAGATCATAAGCGATCTATATGTGAAGAGATGGGTTCTGCTGCTACTTTCAAGCAGAACCATGAATCAATTCCTAACCCAACTGATGAATTGCAGCATGCTAATCATGCTGTTGAGAACTCGCAGGTGTATAATGAAGGTACTAACTTCATAAATAATCGTAACCTTTCCTTTTGGAAAGATGCTAATTCTTTCGTGGACTTAAAAGAAAGCGGTTTTGTGGCAAAATACCAGCATCATCTCGATAAGGGCTCTCAAATATTGGAATCACCTGGGAATAATTGCTTAGATAAGAGTGTGAATGAAATACATGAGTTTGAAAACTCAAATGCTAGTGATACACACACTTCTGGAAGCAAACAGAAAGCAGGAGGTAATATCATTCGAAAGCCATCTGTAACTCCTCGCAGATTTCAGTATCATCCAATGGGGAATTTAGACATGGATGTGGAACCTTCTTTTGGAACAAGCCATCCAACACAGACACAGGCTACTGTGCAGCAGAGCTCTCACGGATTTAAAGCCAGTGAGCTGAGTTATTTTAGACAATCCAAATCTGGAGCAGAGGGAAATTCGAGTGAAGTTGAAAAGGTGATTCAGATTTATTTTGCAGTAACGTCAATTTTTATAATCTAGTTCTTTCATATATTTCTAATTTTGATAATCCATTCAAAATTTCCATAATTAATGGAGGCTTAAGCTTGTTTTCAGAGTGAAATGAGAGCCTTTGGGGATCTATCTTCTAAAAGAATGCTTCCACCTTTTGGATCTCGTTTTTCTTCTTCTTCAGATAAACTTGCTGGTCATGATCCGCGACATGTGGCCTTGCCGTCAAGGTAGTCTGACACTTGAACAATGGTTTATTGTCATTTATGCAATTAATGATTGATGTTAATACCATTTATGCAACTCTTGATTAAAATATATATATATATATATATATATATATATATATATATATATTTTATAAGAAA